>NC_137974.1:22501365-23101365 GCF_963924665.1 Micromys minutus | reverse complement strand
ATTTTACCTTATGGGATTGCCACAAGCTTATGGGAGAATGAGGTCCATAGTTTGAATAGTAAATGCTCTTGTAGATTCATATACTGTGTCAATTTGTCCTCAGATTGTGGCACTATTTTGAGAAGTTGTAGAACCTCTGGAAGTGTTGACTGGCTCACTGTGGAGTAGGCACTGGGACTTACAGTCAGTCTACTTCTAGCCTAGTTTCTCTGCTTCCTGAATGCTGATTTGATGTAACCAGCAGGTTAATTCCTGTGTCAGTGACAGTAACTGTCCTGCCACCATTTCTTCAGAACAATCTAGGCTGTATAACTCAAATTCTTTACCAATTTAATTTCTTCTTTAAATTGATCTTTCTGGTATTTGGATACAGCAAGGACAAAGTAGTTAATCAGCACCCTCTATTCTGCACACATACCCTGCAGAAATTCTACAAAGTAAATCACATTTCTAAATGAGTTCTGTAATTGTTGTCACTGTAATTCTGAATTTATCCACTTAGGTGCACCCCCACCCTCATAAAACTTAATCAAAACATTAAACAAATTCACAGTATCTTTCTTTACACAAACAGTCCTAAGCTGCATTTACTTATTCATATTTATGGACTTTTTTTTCTATCTGCTCATTATTTAATCAAAGCTTAATCTTCCACCCCTTAAGCTATCTTCTATTTTCCTTTTCTTTTCAAAGATCAAATAATCTTGCTTTGTATTTTATCACAGAGAGAATAAGTTTTGCAACTTTCTCCACAAAGCCCAGTTAAGTGTCTTCTCAAATCATAGTACAGAGTATTTCATTTTCTGCCTGAAGAGCAGATTGATGGATTAATTTGCGTGTTGATTGGTTTTTGCATTGTGGGACTAAGCACAGGAACTTAAAAATGTTCAGGGCAACTACCTTTAACAATATCAGCCTATGAGGCTCAGATTTTGAAGGTCAGTTTTATTTGAATAAAGTGGCACCTCACAATGTCTTTCCTCATTAAAAAACAGTGCAGAAACAAACAAGTCTTTCCAAGGGATAGAGAGATGGCTCGGTGATACAGAACATTTGCTACTTTGAAGAGAACATGACTCCAGTTCTCATTACTCACTTGATAGCTCATAAATATGTATACTCTAGTCCCAGGGAATACAATGACCCACTGTGTCCTTTGTGGATATTAGGTTTCCACATGGTACACATACATACATGAAGGTAAGCAGTTGTAATCTGAAGAAAAATAAATCAAACTAAGAAATATTTTTCTTCTTTTTCTTTTAATGGTTGCTCCATGGGTATATCATATCCAGTTTCTAAAAATACGAGCCTTTCTAAATTATTTGAGTGACAATTTGCAGGGAAAAAAGTCTTCTCAGGGAACTATTGAGAGAGATGTGAGAACAGGAGATGGAAGATTCAGGTATAGCCAGACAAATTGGATCAAAGACTTAATGAATGGCGAACCAATAACTGGCCCAAACTAACAACTTTAGACTAAAAATGGTGGACAGACAAAAATGTCTTTCCATTCTCTTAAACAACAAAATAATAACTAAAATACTGTGTAATATATATGGGAGAGAGGCCTGGAATGATCTAACCTAATAAGACAAATTACAAATAAAGTTTGTTCTATTGATGTAGGACAGGGCATGGGAATGTGCTGTTCCTGAAAGGCTTTAGCTTAATTACCAACTAATTAGAAAAAGCTTCCATGACTCATAATATTTAAAAACACTACTAAATAATAAATTAAAGAAAATGTTTCAGTTTCACAAAGTTAACAAATTGGTTGAAATCTAGGAATAAACATGAAGATATTATTGTAGCTTTTAAAAGAAGTCAACCATCTTTTAAAAGACAAATCGTCCATCCTAGTTTTCAAAGCTACAAGCTATAATGGTATTAAGTGCAGTTCATGTGTATGCATAAAAATACATAGAAAACAGGGAGACTTAGGAAAGGCCATAAAAAAATGTGAGGTGGCATGTGCTTTCATATGAATGATATTAAAAACCTTGAAAAGAATGAAGAATGTCTGAAATTGGCATGGCTGACTAATTTTACTTCAATGGCTAAGAATGAAATCTTACTGTTTCTAGTTACCCAAGCAAATCTAGAAAATCATTAACTGAATTGTTACATTAATTCACATATGAATGCCAGTATCAAATCTTAGTAATAAAATTAGGTAAATGAGTACATATCACCACATATATACTATAGAAGATATACATTTTGTAGACTAAGTTAGGGCAAATAGCTACAGGGTATAACATGGGTGAGAGAGTATAATTCCTACAGCTTATTATAAAATGATTTACAAAATTATGTGAGCCATAAAAATCATAAATATGTGACCTGTACAAGGAAATGAATGCTAAAGGTCGCAGTTATGTGATTTTTTACAAAGATTTCAAATCAGCTACTTTTGCATGTTTTCAGAAACCTGAAGGAAACAATGTTTAAGGAAGTAAATTAATTATGAAAAGGAAAAGTCAAACAATAATGGATAAGAAAGAAAGAGAAATTACTACTCAAATACCTAAGGAAATGGGGAAGTCCTATTTTTTTTAATCATTTTTATGATATAGACCTTGGTTATATAAGTCAAAACTTTGAAGTGCTCTCAATTAGTAAAGCCAGTGGTATAAAGGCAGATAAAGATGAGATGTCTCAGTCAAGAAATATGTGTTCAGAAAAAGAAATCTCTGCTTCCAACATTGTTTGATCATGTTCATTCTTATCAGATAGAAATAATCTGTTTACTCATACCAGTTATAAATGTTTATCTCATAAAAATTATGGACTCAAGCAAATGGTGGACATGTCAAGACCCAGTAGAGATGACACATAAAATTAATTTAAATATAACTATGATACATTTCATCTTTTTAAATAGTGTGTTCTGATGATAACAGTATTTTATATTTAGTAAATTTTATAATATATTTGTAAAAGAGTTTAAACACCTTATAAGTCAGTTGATACATTTGTAAATATTATTGATTTCTAAATGTTTTTAATTTATATTTAATTAATATATCATAATATTTTGATTTTAGGCACTTTGAATATATATTATGTTTCATAAATTTTGTAGCTGTTTTAGATTATCTGAATTATGTTTTATTTTCTTAAGGAAATAGTTTGAGGGATTAACTGGCATCAGCCAGCTCTGGTTGAAAAGTGAGGCTATTTGGATCTTCTTTAACCTTATAATAATTTGCTGTTCAATCATTTAATCAGTGATTAAAGTGGACTGTCAAAGTCTTCAATAAAGACTGTTTTATTTATTAGCAGTGTCTTTATGTTATGTTTAGAATATTTATATGTAGGTGGTTTTGTGTTCCTACTGTGCTGAATTTTCATTGACTTAATTTCTATTTTTTTATGGGCCTCCACATTTTCTCCATAACTTTTTGTGTCTCTTTGGTTATTTTTGGATGTAGTCATTTCTGGTTTTGCAGCGTGTCTTTGTAGAAAGTATATAGCAGTTTCAAAGCTTGAATATCTACTAAAATAGCCTATACTCAACATTCAGAATATGTAGTTTGTTCTTTTCATATGTTGCATGACCTTTCTTGGAGAAATCAAAAGAAACAGAATACATACAAATCAAAGAAAGACTTCCAACATTAGCACCAGTAAAACAATCTATTAAACAAGATTACTTCCATAAGCAAGGCTACCTAAAATCAGCACCTATAATCCCTGTAAATTCTCAACATGGGGAATGACTCCTAACACTTCAAAGATCTATATTTAATATTAAATTTTGGGTGGGGAATTTAATGAATTCCCCAGCCTTCTTCTACATGGAAAGTTGATCTCATTACCAATACTAGAGATTGACATAGCAGTTAATGTATTTAACAACAATGTTTGCATGTGTAAGTGTTCTAGAGACTAGTACAATTTTGCTGCCTAGTAATACATACCAGTGGTTCTGATATGACCTTCCTAACCCTGTAATCTTTGAATAGTTTCTCATGCTGCAGTGATTCCAAACCATAAAATAATTTTCTTTGCTACTTTATAATTGTAGTATTATTGCTCTTATGAATTCTAATGTAAGTAGATGATTTGCAGGATACCTAATATGTGACCCCTGTGAAAAGGTCATTTAACCCCCAATGTGGTTGCTATTCACATGTTGAGTACCATTGTTTTAAGTGATCATATAACTTAAAGAAGCAGCAGCCATACTACAATAATATTTGGTATTATTATAGATATGACTAAACTTAAGCCTGTTGTTAACAGAGTTGATATATGCTAGCAGAAAGATCAGTGTTCCCTTGCAGTGTTCTTAATCTGTTTAAGACAAAAGAAAAAAAAAAGAATATTGGAACAGACTCAAAGGTTTGTTTGAGAGCAAACTGGTTAGATACCATGATAATTAGGCTTTAAGTGTTGATAGCTGCCAAGAAATGGATAACAGGAAATCAGATGAGGGAAAGACATATAAGCAGGCAATAGATGGGAGTGAGTGGGATGGGTGACATCAGAGGAATAACAATAAATATATAAAATTATCCATAACAATCACACTGAATCATCCAAAAGAGAAAGAAGCGAAGAAAATGGAAGCTATGTACTTCTGTGTCAGGACTTAGGGAAACAACAACAACAACAAAACGCAATACCACATGAAAAACCAAGAATACATGGAAGCAAAAAAGTATAGTCTCATTAAAATATAATAATTACCCAATTTGTGAACATAGCTTAAGTGGATCAATATTCATGAATAATGGTACAGCTTTCCTGAGGGGTGGTCTCTTAGCTAGGTAATTTACCTTTCCAACAAGAATCTTAGGTTACAGATTCCATTCAGATTACCAGAAGGAAATAGTTCTCCTTAACAAAGCTTTATTCCCACTGTAACCCTATCTTTCTGCTGTTCTTTTTTCAGCTTCATAGGTATATATTTAACAATTATTAGTAAAGAAAAACAGGCCAGGACCTTGAAAAAGAGTAACAGAGGGAAGCAACATGAGAAGAGCTGGAAGAAAGGGAAAATAGAATAAATACAGTATAGCAATAAAGTTCTCAATAACAATAACAGCATTAGTAATATTACAAGAGACACAGTATAGAAAGATCAGCCAAACTAAATGCTGGTTCTCTGCAATGACCAACAAAACAATGCATGTATGAGCTATGTATAAACATATATATGAGGATACTCACATGCCACTACATGTTCATGGAGGTCTGTTATCTCAGCAAACACGTTACACTCTGCTCTATCTCAAGAGTTCACCCACTGAATATTTGAAAAAGAGCTAATACTAATCTTCCTTAGATATTTGCCAAAATAAATAAGTAAAGTAGATAAGTGAATAAATTTTGGTGAACATTTTGTAACTGCCTCTCTTATGATAGAACTTTCTTGATAATAGAGATCTAAAAAGACATAATTAAACAGAAAGAAAGGGACAACGAGGGAGGAAGAAAAGGAGGTATGAGAAATAATGAAAAGGAAGGGAGTATTAGGTATAGAAAGAGGTTAAAGTAAAGGTTAGAAACATCAAGGCAAAAATTATCATAACATGTGACCACAAACTGCTTAGAGGCTGGTTCTGATGCTCTGATTGAAAATAAATGCTCAAGGTTCTGTTCCCCAAATAGTTTTTGACATCTATGCTAGCATCTATGACTGGGCAGAAGAGGCAAGACTTCCAGTTTTCCCCACCAGCAGTCTAGCTGGCTCAGGAAAGGAAAAGAAATATTCACCAAGCTTCTAAAGAGAAAAAGTGACTAGTCTTGGGAGATCTTGAGTGGAGAGGCCATTGGATGCTTCCTGGACTAGGGTTGGGGCAGCAGGCAGGAGACTGAAAGTGTAACTAAGCTTAGGGCAAATTTAAGATGCTGAGCTAGTACTAATGGTAACCGAACAACTAAATTAAGGGCAGAATTAGGAGGGTTGAACTGGGAGTAAAGATAAGAGCATGTTGGCTGCAGGATGCTTAGAAGTATCCAATCATTAAGATAAAATGGATATAAAAATAAGTTAATGTGTGCATGTTTCATTAGGGGATCTGTGGTGGCTCCTTGGCAGGGACTGGTAGTATGGTTCACCTAGAATTTAAATCTGGGTAGCAAAAACTAAATGCTTCAAAATAATCTGTAAACATATAGAATATTAAAATAATTAGATTTCATGTTCAAATAGTAATTTTATTTGGTGTTCAGGGGTATGTACTTAAGGGAAATGCACTAAAATAGCATGCAGTCGTAACAAATTAAGAGAACATTGACAAACTCAAGTAAGTAATGAAAGCATTCAACATCCTTTCAAAATAGTACCACTCGACAAACTAGGAAAATAGGGAACAAATTCAGCATACATATATGTAAAAGGCCATGGTGTATATCATACACAGTGATGGAATTCTGGTTTTGTGGCATAGAGGAGTTTGGAGTATGACCCAATGATTCTTTGGATTCCCCTGTCTTTATTATGTACTCCTTTTTGTTTCTGGTTTTGCTAATTTTGACATTTTTTTCTTTGATTTTAGTTAGTTAAAATAAGTGTTTGTCTATCTTGTCCATTTTTTTTCAAAAATAAACTCTTTGTTTCATTGATTCTTTGTATTGTTCTCTTTTTTCTATGTATTGATTTCAGCCCTGAATTTAACATTTTCTCCTTTAATCTAGTCCTGTTGGGTGTCTTTGTTTCTTTCTATTTCTAGAGGTTTCAGCTGTGCCATAAAGTTGCTAGTATATTTCTTAGGTTTCTTTATGAAGGCAGTGTTTTAGTTAGAGTTTTATTGCTGTGAAGAGATACCATGACTATGGCAAGTCTGATAAATGGCAACATTTAATTGGGGCTGGCTTACAGGTTCAGTGGTTCAGACCAATATCATTAAGGCTAGAGTATAGCAGCATCTAGGTAGGAATGGTGCAGGAGGAGCTGAGAGTTCTACATCTTCATCCAAAGGAAACCAGGAACAGATTGAGTATCCACAGGTAGCTAGAAGGAGTGTCTCCAAGCCCAGCCCCAGAGTGACACACTTCCTCCAACAAGGCTATGCCTTCTAATAGTGCAATTTCCTAGGACAAATATTTTCAGACTATCACAAGCAGTTAGTAGTGTCCACTCATAGCATTGATTTCATTCTGTCCCATTAGTTTGGATATGTGGAGCATTTGTTTTTATCAAATTTTAAAAAGTCTTTAATTTTTTTAACTGCATTACCCAGTGGTCGTTTTAGTAGAGAGTTAATCTATTTCCATGAATTAATAGGCTTTCTGTTATTGTTATTGTTTCTGAAATCTAGCTTTAATTTGTGGTGGTATGAAAAGCTACTGGGGGTTATACCAACCTCTTGTATCTTCGGGGACTTGCTTTATGAAAAAAAAAATGTAATCAGTTTCAAGAAAGTTCCATGATGTCTTTAAAAGAAGATGTAGCTTCATGTGTTCGAGTGAAATTATATTTTCTCTATATATCTGTTTCGTACCTTTGTGTCATCATATTTGTTAGATACAGCATTTCTCTGTTTATTTGCTGGGTGACCTGTCCATTGGTGACAGAAGCATGTTGTGTACTCTCACTATTATTATTTGGAGTTCAACGTGTGATTTAAACTTTAGTAATGTTTCTTTTACAACTGTGGTTGCCCTTGCATTTTGGACAGTGGTGTTCAGAACTGAGACATCTTGGTATTTTTTTATTTTGATAAGTATAAAGTGTCCTTAACCATCTCTTTTGATTAATATTGATTAGAAGTCTAATTTTTTTTTTTAGATATTAGAATTACTACACCAACCTTGCTCTTGGATCCATTTGCTTGGAAAGTATTTTTCTTACACATTATTCTGAGGTAATGCCTATCTTGCTGGTGAGGTGTGTTTCTTCTAAGCAGCAGTTTCATATTCATTTTCTTACTTTATACCTTTTTATTGGGGGGGTTAAGACCATTGATATTGGGAGCTACTAATGACCAGCGATTGTTATTTTCTGTTATTTTGGTGTAAGTACATGTGTGTTTGTATGTACTTCCCTTGCTTTTGCTGGTATGGAATTACTCCACAATCTCTTGTGCTTAATTTTGTTGTTGTTAGTTGTAGTGGTGGTGATGATGGTGGAGGTGGTGGTGATGATGGTTGAGGTATTGGTGGTGATGGTGGAGGTGGTGGTGGTGATGGTGGAGGTGGAGGTGGTGGTGGTGATGGTGGAGGTGGTGGTGGTGATGGTGGAGGTGGAGGTGGTGGTGGTGATGGTGGAGGTGGTAGTGGTGATGGTGGAGGTGGTGGTGGTGATGGCGATGGTGGAGGTGGTGGTGGTTATGGTGGAGGTAGTGGTGGTGATAGTGGTGGTGGTAGTTGAAGTGGTTATAGTGGGGATGGTGTGTGTGTGTGTGTGTGTGTGTGTGTGTGTGTGTGTGTGTGTGTGTGTGTGTTACACTTATTTCAGTTTTTCTGGTGTGAAATTATTTACTGCTTGTTTTTGTAGATGGAGCTAACCACATTGATTAATTTTTTTTTCTTCTAGTACAGGCTGTAAGGTTGAATTTGCAGATAGATATTGGTAAAATTTGACTTTTTCGCAGAATATTGTGTTTTGTCCTTATATGGTGATTGAAAATTTTTTTATAGTAATGTGGGCTTAGACCCTGTACAACAGGCTTTTCTGGATTGTAGAGAAGGGAAGTCAAATGTAATTCAAATAGGTCTATCTTTTATGTTATTTGATCTTTCCTTATTTATACAGCTTTTAGTATTCCTTATTATTAATTTAGTAATTTGAAGATTTATGTGGCAAAGAAGCTTCTTTTTCTGATTTCATCCATTTGGTGTCCTATTAGCTTCTTTTACATTTATAGGTGCCTACTTCTTTAGAAAGGGCAATTTGTAGATATACACAATCGGGTAGAATTTCAGGTAACCACTGGAATTCTGCTGCCTCATATAAAAGGATGACTAGTAGCCACAGAGTACAGAAGCTCTCTAAAGTAACCAACTGTCTTAATTTACTTTCTTGACTCCAGATATGTAAAACAATTTAAATTAATTTGTAAAACATGATTACATGGACCCTTGTGGTGTTTTATTTTCTTGTTTTTTTTTTGTTTTGTTTTGTTGTTTTGTGCTTCAAATTTTTATACATACAATTCACACTTCAAGACACAATCAGTACGTAAAGAAGAAAATAAACTTTTAAACATGTGATAGGTAGAGCATAACCCTATTGAAAGTGAAAAGTGAAACTGAGTTCAAATGCTAGAAAAATATACACATTTTGCAATGACTTTTTAAAAGATAGAATTTATACCACCTCAATATAGTGACAGTTAACATAGCATTCCATTCCAATCACCAACAATAATTCTGAGGAAAGTTTCCAATTCTCATTTCTATTTTTTTGTGTCTAAAGTGTAAAACATTTTAAGAGTAGAAATTTATTTGAGGTAGGGGGCAGAAATTATGGTTAAGCATGTATACTACTGTTGTACAACATCCAGGTTCAGTTTCCAGCACCCAAACAGTAGTGTACAAACACCTGTAACTCCAAAACCATAAGATCGAACACTGTCTTCTATTCTCCACAAGCATGGGCCTGGAATACAGACATACATGCAGGGAAAACACGCACATACATAAAACAAAATTAAGTCTTCAAAAGAGTGATGATCTTATAAGAAAACTATGGGCACTGATACACCATAGTTGCAAAATAGTTTCTTATTTTATTTAACAACTTTATTTTACAAAACAAAAATAAATGTACAGATTTTAAGCATTTTTTGCATAAAATTATACAATACATTTTTGTCAGTACTTGTTTTTTTTTAAAGGTTTGATAGTGTGATAAAGATCCCACCAGTAACAATGAGCATAAATAAAGTACATGTAAAACAAGATGCAACCAGGAAATAGTAAAAGTTTTCTTGGTGTGTAAAGATTTTTTTTTTTTTTTTTTTTTTTTTTTTTTTTTACAATGAGCAGACAGTACATGTAATACAGGGTACAATCCGGAATTTGTCAATGTGTTCTTGGTGGGTAAGGATTGAGCATGACTATTTTTGTTTTGTTTTGTTTTGTTTTGTTTTGTTTTTTTTCTTGGACTTCATACAGTCTGTAGGTTGTTTCTGGGGCAGTGCAAGCCTCTAGAGTTAGCATCCCACTATCAGTGACTGCATATTATGTCTGTTCTTTTGTGACTGGGTTATCTCACTCAGGATGATATTCTCTAGATGCAGCCATTTTCTTAAGATTTGGTTAAGTCATTGTTTCTGATGGCTGAGTAGTACTCCATTGTGTAAATGTACCACAATTTTTGTATCCATTCATCTTCTGAAGGACATCTGGGTTCTTTCCAGCTTCTGGCTATTATAAATAGAGCTGCTATGAACATTGTGGTGCATATATCTTTGTTGTGTATTAAAGTGTCTCTGGGGTATATGCCCAGAAGTGGAATAGCTGGGTCTTCGGGTAGTACTATATCCAATTTTCTGAGGTATCGCCAGACTGATTTCCAGAGTGGTTGTATTAGTTTGCAACCCCACCAACAGTGGAGAAGTGTTCCTCTTTCTCCACAACCTTGCCAGCATCTGCTGTCATCTGAGTTTGGATCTTGGCCAATCTGACTGGCATGAGGTAGAATCTCAGGGTTGTTTTGATTTGCATTTCCCTGATGGCTAAGGATGTCGAGCACTTCCTCAGATATTTCTCAGCCATTTGATATTTCTCAACTGAGAACATTTCGTTTAGCTCTGTACCCATTTTTTAATAGGGTTATTTGATTCTCTGGTGTCTAGCTTTTTGAGTTATTTGCATACCTTGGATATTAGGCCTGTATCTGATGTGGTGTTGGTAAAGATCTTTTCCCATTCTGTTGGTTGCCGTTTTGTTTTCCTGACAATGTCCTTAGCCTTACAGAAACTTTGTACTCTCATTCAGTCCCATTTGATAATCTTTGACCTTAGAGCTGGAGCCATTAATGTTTTGTTCAGAAAATTTTCTCCTGTTCCTATCTGTTCTAAGGTTTTCCCTACTTTCTCATCTAATAGTTTCAGTGTATCTGGTTTAATGTGGAGATCTTTGATCCACTTACACTTGAGCTTTGTACAAGGAGATTATAAAGGGTCAATTTTCATTCATCAGCAAGTGCTGTCACTTGCTGATGTAAGCTCTCTCCAGTTTCTTTTTGGAAGCACTTAGGGCTATGAGTTTCCCTCTCAGTACTGCTTTTATTGCATCCCATTTCCTTAATTAAGAAATCCTTAATTTCTTTCTTTATTTGTTCTTTGACCCTGCTATCATTTAACAGAGCTTTGTTTAGTTTCCATGTGTGTGTGGGCTTTTTGTTGTCTTTGTTGTTGTTAAAGACTAGCCATAGACCATTGTGATCAGAGAGGATGCATGGAATTATTTCAATCTTCTTATATTGATTGAGGCTCGTTCTGTGTCCAATTATGTGGTCAATTTTCGAGAAGGTGCCATAGGGTGGTGAGAAGAAGGTGTATTCTTTTACTTTGGGATAGTATGTTCTGTATATATCTATTAATTCTAGTTGGTTCAAAGTCTCTGCTAGTTTTGCAGTGTCCTTGTTCAGTTTCTGTTTCCCTGATCTGTCCATTGGTGAGAGTGGGGTGTTAAAGTCTCCCACTATTATTGTGTGGGGTCAAATGTATTTTTTGAGCTTTAGTTGGTTTTTTTTTATGAATGTGGGTGCTTTTTTATTTGGAGCATATATGTTAAAGATTGAGAGTTCCTCCAGACAGTTTTCCCCGGTAATGAGTAAAAAGTATCCTTCTTTATCTTTTTTGATAACTTTTGTTTGGAAATTTACTTTATTCGATATTGGAATAGCCACCCCAGCTTGCTTCTTGGGGTTGTTTGCTTGGAAGATTTTTTCCCACTCTTTTACTCTGAGATAGTGCCTGTCTTTGTCTCTGAGATGAGTTTTCTGTATGCAGCAAAATGCTGGATTTTGTTCATGTATCCAGTATGAAAGCCTATGTCTATTCATTGGGGAGTTGAGTACATTTATGTTAATAGATATCAAGGAATAGATGTTTCTGTTTCCTGCTATTATTGCTTTTGTGGGTTGAGTTGTGTCTGTGTCTTTCTTTCTTTTGCTTTTCTTGTTTAGGTGTTTTCTTGTTTTCACTAGGCTGTATTTTCCCTCATTGCATTGGTTTTTCCACCTATAATTCGTTGTAGTGCTGGGTTTGTGGTCAGATACTGTGTAAATTTTGATTTGTCTTGAAATATCTTCATCTCTCCATCTATGGTGATCGATAGTTTTGCTGGGTATAGCAGCTTGGGCTGGCACTTGTGCTCTCTTAGGGTGTGCATGATGTCTGTCCAGGCTCTTCTAGCTTTCATAGTCTCTGTTGAGAAATCGGATGTAATTCTGATTGGTCTGCCTTTAAATGTTACCTGACCTTTTTCAATTACTGCCTTTAGTATTCCTTCTTTGCTTTGGGCACTTGGTGTTTTGACTATTATGTGTCGGGAGGTATTTCTTTTCTGGTCCAACCTATTTGGAGTTGTGAAGTCTTCTATTATGCTCGTGGTCATGTCATTCTTGAGGGTAGTGAAGTTTTCTTCTACGATTTTGTTGAAGATATTTACTGTGCCGCTTAGTTGATACTCTTCTCCATCTTCTAGTCCTATTATCCTTAGGTTCGGTCTTCTTATTGTGTCCTGGATTTCCTGGACATTTTGGGTTATGTGCTTTTTGTTTTTTGCATCTTCTCTGGCTGTTTTGTCTATGTTTGAATTGTTGTCTTCTGCCCCGGAGATTCTCTCTTCCATCTCTTTTAATCTATTGGAAATGCTTGCTTATGTTACTCCTGATTTCTTTTTTAGGTGTTCTACCTCTAGGGTTATCTCTTTTAGTGTTTTCTTTATTGTTTCAATTTCCGTTTCAAATTCCCTCTTCCATTCCTTTATCTCTTTGGTTCTGTTTTTTTCTAGTTCTTTGAGTTCTTTGAGTGTTTTTCTTGTTTCCTCTTTAAAAGCTTCTGAATCTTTTTGCTTTTCCTCTCATTCTTGTTTAAGTATCTCTATCAGCATCTTGAGGTATGATTTCAGTTCTGTGTCTTCTTTTTCTGGAGTGTTTGGCATTCCAATATTTGCTGTTATGGGAGAGCTGGGTTCTGGTGTCGCCAGGTTGTCTTGGTTTTCTTGGGATATACTCTTTCGCTTTCCTCTTGCCATTTTGTTGTCAGTGATATGTTCTTACCTTTCCCTTGTATCTTGTCTGTGTCCCTGGTTCTCCACTGGTTGAGGATCTCCACTTGTCCAGGTGGCAGATGGGTGGAGCCCTGTTCTGTGCCTCAGAGTTGCCAGGTGGGAACAGAAGTTCCAAAGTTCTGTTCCTGGTCCCTGGATCAGGCGGGGCGCGGGGGAGGGGTGTGCTTTCCGTGTGCATTCCGCAGAGATCTGTTTGCTCTCTTGCTGCCTAGATCCCCTACTCACCCCATTGTGGTGTTTTGAATATGCTAGATCTAGGGAGTGACACTACTAAATGTTTCATATGTCATATATATATCACCACATGTATGTATATAATTATATGTATATAAAATACATAATTATTTTATATAAACACACATATAAATATGCTATAATTATCCATTGGTACATATATATAAGAAATTTTTATAAAATGTCTATACATATATGTATTAAATTATATCCTTATATGATCTTGATACTCAGATAATAGTCTTTTCTGGAAAGGTTAAGTCCTCAACTTTGACTTTACTGCTGAGATCTTTTGCTACCTTTAACACTTTTTCCTTATCTGTGTTCTATAAATATTATTCTAACATGTAAACCTATATTTATCTAGCCTCTATTATTCATATATTTTGTTAACATTCCAAAAATTGTTCAAAAATCCTCTTTACTATTTTTAATCTAAGCGGGGCCCAAAAGAAAGCAATAAATCCAAAACGAAATCCCGAAGTAAAAACACCACACCACCCAACAAAAAATGAAACAAACAAACAAACAAAAACCCCAAAGTTATGTTGTATTTGATAATTTTAAACTCCAAAGTTCTGTTGCTTACTGAAATAGTGGTCATTATTGAATTGTATTTCAGTGATCTAGCCCAGTATAAAGTTTCATCTCACTCATGTGCAGTCCAGTGTAGGAAATGCAGCTACTGTGAAAGGGGATGGACTCTGGCAGACGCTGAGAGCTTCACTATGCTTGGCCCACAGAATACATGCTTCTGCCAGTACGTTTTTTTTCTGAAATGCAAATGTAGTAGTATCATTTTCTTTGTTATTCTTACTGTGAATTCTGAATTACATTCATCATAAAGTTCAAGATCCTTAATTGGCACAGAACTACATTGCTATGAACTTTTCTCTATTATAAAATACAAACTCAGGCATTACAGAGGTACTTAAGTATACCTGTATTTTAACTTTTTTTCATCCTAATATAATGATTTCTTTGGTGTCCCCTTCTTTTTGATGCCCAGTAGGCACTACAATATCCATCTGGCAGAAGCCAACTCAATGTCACTCTGATCTTCATGGGTGGCTTCTTCAGAGCAAACATCTGCAGATGATTGACTTGTCTCTATTTTCCTGTAATAGCTCTCATTTGACATGATATTATTCCACAATATTTATATTGTGTTTTTCTAAACTAAAGCAATCTTTACAATTAAAATTACAAAAAAATTTAAACCAATTCTCATCAGTGTTTGTCTGAGGACTATGTTAAAGTAAACACATATTATAAATTTTTATTCAAAAATATTTCATGAAAAAACATGTTTGTTCTTTAAATTGTTCTTTTCAGCTTAGATTTCATTCAGAACTAATTACACATAAATCAAATTTAAAATTACTGAAAAGACTGCGTCTTTTGAGAGATCTGGTCTTTGAGTTGGTTACAGCTTGTGATCTAGAATACTAAGTGTAGAAAAGAAATCTGAGATTTCTTCTGGCTCTTATCTTTTCTGACTTATAATCCCTGCTAGAGTGAGAAATTAACTTCTTTTTCAAATATTATAAAAATACAGTTGATATTTACTGAGCTGAACTAAACCTAGTAATATATAAAAATAATATGCATAGAGTCATGTAATATAAACTTAAGTAACATGTCAGTTACCTAAGTTTACAAATGTCACAGAATCGCTGCAGTGAATAATATATATTAACTATTAAAATTTTACTTTCATATTTTGTATTTTCTTTTAAAAAGAAACTAATCTACAAAATGTGCTATTTTTTTTTCAGTATTTATTTAGCCTTTTAGGTGCAAAACTGTAAGACGCAACAAATAACTCTCAAAATGCTATATGCTTTCTACATTCCTGAGGGATACTTTATATGCTTTCTACATTCCTGAAGAATGCTTTATAGATAGAAATGTAGGTTTTTCAGCATAACATTGTATTATTTAGATACATCATCAGCCACACTGTACTATGATATATTATCATTAATGTTGTCTAACATTCCCAATGAATTTGTAAAAATAAGGAATTATACCAGAGACATTTAATTAAAATATTTTTTTCTGTATTTAACCTTAAAATCTTATATGAGACATGTAAAAAAGGAAATTGTCTTTTAATTTATTTAAGAAGATATTTATTATGTTATACCTATTTGGGGAAAAATTTTACTAAATCTTAAAATTGCCTGTAACTCATAATGGAAACAGTATTGTTCATATTTTAAAATGTTTGTTGCCTTTTAAAGAGCACTTCAACACAAGTTACATTATTCTTCCCAATGGGTAGCTTAGAATTATTTCATCCAGCTGCCTGAAAAAGCAGATATTTAAGAAATTTAAGGGATTTTTAAAAAATTATATGAAGAGTAAATCATTGAATAAGAAGTCAAATTCACATCTTCTGATTCTAGGGCTTCAACAGTTAAACAACAACCAAAGACAAAAAAGGAAGCGCTTCAAAGGATGATACTAGGAAGAGACTCCTATTCTCATTCCCTGAGGCTTCAAAGTTGAGGAACTAGTCTTGCCAATTCTAACTGTCTCATTTATTCAAAGAGATAGACTAGAAAGCTCAGAAGTCTTTGGGGATCCACTCCAAAGGCACTGAATTTGGCATGAAAAAATCCCTAAAGCATACATTGGAGTAGAAGCAAGGAAAGGCAAACATTTGTAGTGACTGGCTTTCAGTTTTTTATGATTGTATTAAAGTGTTTGCAATAGCATTAAGGACCAGAAGAATCTAAAGAAGAAAGGCATTTGGGATAATGGTGATCATGAGTTAAAGTTTGGCCTATGGAAACAAAATGCATCATTCTGTATTGTAGAAAATAATAAAATCAATTCAGATGAGGCATTCGGGGATAGTAAATCTAAGGTCTGCATCTCTGCCAAAAGTTGCAATAGAAACAGCCACATTTCCTCCCAGATCTGCTGCATGTGTTGTTGTTGCCAAATTCACTAGTGTAATGTCCATTAAAATAACATCTTTGGGAAAATAGCACAGTGCCAACGTTGCCTGCTAGAATGAGCAAAAACAGAAAATGGTACTTAGGCCAGTCTCTAATACACTAACTGTGGGATGTCCAGACTTAAAAAAAAAATACTTCTCATAAGATATGGAACACAGGAAGAAATTATCTCAGAACAAAGTTAAGATTTAATCCCAATTCATAGCAAAAGAACAAGATGCATCACCATGTCACTGATTTCAGGCTTAGTAATCACTATTTTTCAAAGCAATAGCAGAGAAATGACTAAAAATAAACGTATGATTAGGAATCTTGCTTCTGACTTGGGTTTTTTTTTTTTTTTTTTTTTTTTGAGTTTGCAAGATTGGTGACATGATGCTTTTGAACTAATTCTGTCCTCAAATGCTAGCTTCAGATGGGTGGCTTGATACTGCACTAGTCCATTTAGTCTGTACCTACGTTTCACTTTCTCAGAGGCATCAGATTTCTGATTCCAATGTCTGAATTCCTCTGAAATTTCCATTTCAGAATAAAGCACCTCACTTTGAGTACTCGGAATGTCTGCCATTATTATCTATGTGCCACTT
The DNA here is from genome assembly GCF_963924665.1 of Micromys minutus. NCBI lineage: Eukaryota > Metazoa > Chordata > Mammalia > Rodentia > Muridae > Micromys > Micromys minutus. Next base: position 23,084,372 of record NC_137974.1, on the reverse strand, counting down.
TATGAAAGTGTATTGATGTGAGATTTGGAAATTGTTTCATTCTATTATCTCATTTATCACAGTCTCTTTAAATGTGATTACTTTTCTATCATAAGTTGCCCTCTCATGATCCAGTCTTGACAGTCCCACAAATCTGCTCTCAAATATGACCTCCCTGAAGTTGGCTACTGCTACTCTTGATTAGACCATTTCTGACTTCCTTTGGTTCATGGCACAGATTTGCTTGAAATGCATCAACACGTAGAATTCTGCAGTGATATAAGTACCGTGGGCTCACACTCCCGTAAGTAGTCACTGCTCCACTAAGTTCACTTTGGATGGAATGGTTTTTCATTCTTTTTATTCTGTCCCAGATGCCCTGTTTGAGGTTAAGGACCCATTTATTCATATTTCTCTAGGAAAATTCACACACTGCATGTGTGCATGTACTATTGACATTTTGGATTGTATATGTACCCTATTGATTTTGTTTCTTTGAGGAATACTAATGGCAAAATTTTAAAAATGATTAATCCATGTTATACAATACCATTTATATAATCAGACAAAATGCCTGAAAAACCACAAGTGACTAACAGATTTATTAACATAAGGATTTTATTTGAATAATTTATGTAGATGAAGTTTAATTTATTTTTATGAAAATATTATATTATTAAACTTTATATTACATATATGTCCTAATTTGTCCATTGATCAATATAAGATAAATATTAGTCATGGTTGATAATTTTTATCAGAATCAATTAGTAAGAGAACTCATATCTTTTGAAATATATGTTTTACTTTTTATATTAATATAATAAGTATGTGCATTGACATAACTCTAGCAAGCCATAATTAATGGATTGAAAATTATGAGCATTTTAATTATATTATGACCAATTTGATAACATCTCCTCAAATTATGATAAAATTAACAATGTTCAAATATTTGTGTAACATAGAACATATATTATAACGTATCTTGTCACATGATAAAATTTTGAGGGTTTTAGTCAGGATTCCATAGAATTTTAGAGCCAAGGGGATAAAAGTATATGAAATCAATACATCAGCTTGGAAATTATATCAACAATTAAATCAAACCAGGGAATCTAAGAAGTTGGCAGGTACATGCTCCTTGGGTTTGAATAATACAATAACATTCAGACCAGTCACAAAAGAGTTGCTTCTCACAAGGGTAACTTTGAAAGTGTGGCAACTGGTCCTTGGTCCACTAGGTGGAGAGGTCAGTAGTTCCAGTCTGGCTCCTAAAGCTTAAAGATTGCCAGCAACTTCCCATACCTAGTTTAGAAAGAGAAACCAGTCTACAAACTGATTCTACTACCAGAGAAGAAATCATTTTCAGCTCAGTTTTTGATGAACTAGTTTTGTACATTTATGTTTGAATAATCATGTATATGAATTATAATACTATTTATATAAATATAATTAAGTCAATATTAACAACAATTGAACACTACCACCAAATACAGAACACAATCTCATTTATCCACATTCTCCAAGTAAATATGTATAGCAGGTTTAAGAATTTTTTTTAGCAAAATATTTAGCATATAATATAATTTTTCTTTTTTTCCTTTTCTATTGGATATTCTCTGTATTTACATTTCAAATGTTATCCCCTTTACCTCCACTCCCATCTCCTCTCCATTCTCCATACTTCAAGGAAGGTACTCCCTTTCCAAACTACCCTCTACCATCTCAGTACCTTGGCATTCCCCTACACTGGAAAAAAAAATTCACTTGGCTAGAGGCCTCTCTTCCCATTGATGCCAGACACTGCTATCCTTAGCTACATATGCAACTGGAGCCATGGGTCCCTCCATGCATACGCATTGGTTGGTGTTTGAGTCCTTGGAAGGTGTGGAGGGTTTGGTTGGTTGATAATATTGTTCTTCACATGGGTTGCAGACCCTTTCATCTACTTCAGTCCTCTCTCTAACTTCTTCTTTGGGGTCCCCGTGTTCAGTCTGATGGTTAGCAGAAGCCAGAGGCCTCGAACCAGGCTAATGATTAATTGCAATGAACATTTGCAGTAAAGGTGTATGTACAAAAAGTATACTGTGTAACATATTGTGACACACCATAACATCCACTTTGATGCATTTATAATTATAATAATAATAATAATTATTATTATTATTAGTGAGGAAGTTACAAGAGCAAAGGGTGGATATAAAGGGAGAGGAAGATTGGGCGAATTGGGGTACATGATGTAAATTCACAAAGAATCAGTAAAACATCTTTTGAAATTAAATAAAGAATGAGTTTGAAAAACAATTTAATTCTTTATTTAAAAAATTCATCGATAGTTAAATCAAAGCATATTATTTTAAAAACTGCATATTAGAATGCACTTGTTATATGTGTATTTAAAAACATTTTATCAGTTATATTTCAAATTTTAGATTGTTAATAAAATGTAGTTGCATGCTTTAAAATTATACCCCAAATGTAATTAAAAGGATTGAATATAAATACCTAATATAAATTATTAAAATTCTAAATTAATATTTATTTTAATAAGTAAAAAAATTATATCTGATTCTGTTTCTATTTCAATTAAATTAACTTTATTTTTACATGGTAAATATTCACTAATAGACCTGAAACAATTTTTAAAATTTAATCTAATGTAATCTTTGAACATCAGAATATCAAGCTTTGTTTTAAATGCAATTACCTTTATAGTAATGGAAATTACCAAATACAATATTTTATTTTAGTTAATATTTTCATACATTTTTTGTGTGTACTTTTTAGGTGTTCCTTTTACTTTAAAAGTAGAGCATTTTCCTTACCCAGAACATGTTCTTTAAAATAGGCATTTCATCTTTGTAACCACAGTTTTATAAATCATTTGAAATAACTGTATTTACAAAATAAAATTACTTCACTCAGCAAAAAGACTGGGAAGACTATATTAATGTAAATATGTAAATTATATAATGAGTTTCATGGGGAGATACACACACACACACACACACACACATACACACACACACACACACACACACACATATATATATGTTGTTTACTAATTTTCCCTGAGAATCAGATCTCCATGTTTAAATTAGCAAGTTAGGAAGATCAAATTTCATCCCATTAGAGATACAGTAATAACTTTGTAATTAGTAAAATCAGTGTCATAGCGCATAATCAGCTTACTGAACGTATATATTACAGTAAGAAAAAAAATTAAACATTCCCTGATACTAACATAACTGTCCAATTAAAGTCTTGATTAACTTTATAACAATAATACAATATCATTTTACTTTTATAAATTAGCAGGCAAATTGGAAATATATCAAACAAGGCTCTTGCATCCTTAAAGGAGAGAAGCTTGCTTAATTTAAAAAATATAATGCTGGTGACATTAATTTCTTATTGCAGGGATTTAACAACTCACATTGGAATGTGAAAACAAAAGTATGTTTCAGCAGTTCAATGGTAAATGTTTCAAGGAACGCCATACGGCCCCTAGGCACTGCATGACATACAGAGGTATCAGAACCAATTGATGTGTGTAATGACAATTGTGAGCATCCATTCCAGATGAGCTGACCCACCCTGATTCCACCCTGCTGATCCTGTTTGGTCAGCAGGTAACTTGCACCATCTGTTTCTGTGATAGCAGCTGAATCTGTTTCCTTTATATGCAACTAAATGGTAAAGTATGTTAGACATAAGAACCAGCTTGTCTATCATGGGCTATTGTACATAGTTCTGTGTTATCTACAAAGAATAATTTTAGCTTAGCAGGAATTTTCTTTCAGTAGCATGAAAATAATTCTTCTCTTGAGCATAATCAGACTAAGTCACGTACATTTTTAATAGAGACCATACATACATAAATTACAAAGATTGCTGTTTGTTTTATTGACATCTTTATGACTATATCATAATAATTACTTTTAATTAAGTACTTTTCATGAATATACAACATCCCCTGAAGACTGTACAGCTTTTAGGTTATATGTATGAACTGTTGCTTTAACCAACTTACAAGCTATTTGAATTGTTCTTTGTATTTCTTCTCAGAAGCCAAAGTTCCACTCAATATTTAATAATTCAATTAATTAATTATAGAAGCTTTGCCCATTAGAAAATGGCAGCAATTAATACAAAGAAATTTCTGAAAGTTTGCAATTTGAGAGAATTTTTGGGATTTGCTGGCATACAAAGATTATCTTACCCAAATGTAGTTTTTAAATTCTGACAATGGCGAAATTAATTTTGTAACTATTCATGTTATTGTCTATGGGATGTGAGAGGAAGTGATTCTTATATAATACAAATGCTATTTCGTCAAAGTTCATGCAACTGAATCAGGATTCAATTGATCAGAGCAAGTAGCACCTTTATACGTTGCAGGAGTGTTCAAAATATCATGCTCCACCAGTGACAAGCAGCTAGTTAAGCAAACACAATGAGGAGCCTTTTGACACACCCAGAATAAGACATTCCTTTAAAGAAACTACATATGACCCTGTGTTTTCTAGTCAAAAGTCTTTTAAAAGATTTATTACGTCACACTTTTTCAAAATAAATCAAATGTTTTAAGTAATAACAGTTTATTAGAAAAAGTATGGATACACTTACAAGTGTTTCAACTTAACAAATTAATCAATTATTGTTATTAGACATTAATTTTATCTCCCAATTTTTAATATTCTGAGAAAAAAGAATGGCATAATTGGTGACCAAATGTTTGTTTGGATAAAGGATGTAGACACTAATCATGACAGGATTACTGAAATTTCTACAAGAAAAACATTTCTATATCCCATGTCTATGTTTGAAAGGGTATTTAATGCCTTCTACATTTTTTAATCCTCAAAGTGAGTAAATTAAAAGACATTATATTATTTTAAACATACACACACACAATTGTGCTTAACAGTTTCAGAGTTTGTTTTTTCAAATCTATATTGATTGTTGCTAGAGTTTGCAGGTTGATATTTTCAAACACCATGGCCAGTTTGATCACACACACACACACACACACACACACACACACACACACACACACATTCACAAACACATATGGATTCTTTAAGGTCTTCTGGTATTTAGTATTACCAGTTCTCCTGTAGTACTATAATAATACAAGGTGTATGTTTATAAACTGTCAACACACATGCATCTTATGTGAGCAGTGTCTTCATATGTTTATGTATCATTTGTGCCATAAACCAAAACACCACTTCAGCACTCCCAAGTATCATTTTTTTACATATGAGGTTACAAGGGTAAAAATCCCTTTCTTGAAGTTTTCAGCTGTAATGTTAGTCGAAATAATACCACTAGATACTCCCTAAGCACTGACCAAATTCTGATGTCTTCACACTCACAAATCATTATACAGTCAAGAAAAAAGTTTCTGGGTAGAGATGATTATTCCTGTTCTTAAATGAACTTTCTGTTGACGAAGTCCCTTTAAAGTCACTGTACTGAATAAACTGAAGTTATTAGCATGCTATTAAGGGTTGCAAATATTTTTGCCAGTTGTCACTGGTGTTTACTTCTTTACCAATTATGACAATTCATGAGAGCAGTGTTGAGAAGCCTTTTCAAACTAAGGTAGATATCTAAGGGCTATTATTCATCATAGTCTTTCCAAAAAACAGAAAACACAATTGCTTTAGTATTTGCAAAGAAACCATTAATTTGCCTTACTTTGGGAAAATAAAATAGAGGGCTCAGTAAAACTGCTGTAGGCTGGAGTGCGGCGGCATATATAACATGCTCAACAGCACAGTTCCTGGTGCTCCGATATTTTAAGCATGTTACAGGAAATGTTCTGTTTTTTTTTCTTCCTGTACATTTGATGAAAGTAATTGTTGCTGGCAACATGGGTATGCATTAGCTCTCTTCTGAAGTGGAAGCTCATACATGCATAATTAAATTAAAAGTAAATTGAACTTGAAATGTAAATCGTGGAAAGAATAGTTACATTTGTGTTAACAATGGAAGACATTCATAACATATACCAGTTAGAAATGGAATATTTTCCTTTTCTACATTATCTTAACTATAGAGACTCAGAAAAATGTAAAACGTATATTTTATCATTCATGGTTGGAAAACAGATTGACGCTTTGGAGAGTGAGAAAATGATGATGCATTAATAAATCCTTGTGTTAATGGAGTTGAAACATTTATGAACTCATCACCATGTAATGCTCCTCAAGTGCCAAGGCCTCAGCTTACAGTAAAGGCTAGTAAGGATTAGACTGAAAGGTATGTTTGCATGGGGATATTCATGCAATGGAAACTGTATTTGCTCATTTAAAAACAGGAATCATAACCATCTCTACTCTGGAACTTCTTCCTTGGGTGTGTAATGAATTGTGAGTGTTAAGACATCAGAAGTATGAACAGGATTTGGTCAGTTCTTAGATAATAAATAGTGGTATTATTTTCATTAATATTCCATTCTAAAATTTCAAGGAAAGGATTTTTACAAGACAACTTGTTATGTAGCAATCTCATAGGATGCCTCAGTTCTTCTTAGAAGGGAAAACAAAACACTCATGGGAGGGAATACAGTGGCAAATAGAGGAGCAGGAATTGAAGAAAAGACCATCCAGAGACTGCCTCACCTAGAGATCCATTTCATATGCAGCCACTAAACCTGTGCACTATTGCTACTGCCAAGAAGTGTTTACTGGAAGGAGACTGATATGGATATCTCCTGAGAGGCTCTACCAGAGACATACAGATACAGATGAGAATGCTTGCAGCTAACCATCTGACTGAATATGCGGACCCCAATGAAGAAACTAGAGAAAGAACTAAGAAGCTAAAATGGTTTGCAACCCCTTGGGAGGAACAACCAAATGGTCCAGAGCTCCCAGGGACTAAAACGCCAACCAATAGTAGACATGGCTCCAGTTGCATATGTAGCAGAGGATAGCATTGTCTGGCATCAATGGGAGGAGATATCTTTGGTCCAGTGAAGGCTCCTTTTCCCAGTGTAAGGGAATACCAAGGCACTGAGGTGGGAGTGGGTATTTGGGAAAGAGAGCATCTTCATGGAAGCAGGGATAGGGCGACGGGTATGGGATTGGTGGGAAAGGGGATAATATTTGAAATGTAAATACAGATAATATCCAATAAAAATTACTCTTAAGAATCTCATAAGTGTAGACTGTACCCAGGATTAGTGAAAAATGGCTTTTAGAGGAATTCAGATAATGTTGGAGTGTGATGTCTCACTGATCAATGTTTTCTCAGTGGGTTAGGAAGATGAATGGCAATTCAAGAGAGAGAAGCTTATACTCAAACCCAGGACCTCATGGTGCCATGACATCAAGAGAAGTTGTCAAGGAGGACAGGAAGCGATGGTGCTGTCAACTGTGTCTGGTAAAACTGGTATGAAAATCATCTAATCTCTAAGTCCAGGCTTAAAATGTTTTGCTTCAAAATGGCTGCCTTTTTTTTTTCCTGACATTCTCTTGATTAGATACTGGAAGTCTTTTAAAATCATTTCAAGGGTTTTAATAAATAATATGATCAATGTGATAAAGTTTTATGAAGAGTAGATTACATTAAATATAGCCTTAACTTATGGAAATATTCATAAATGTGAGATGATGTATTTATTATATTTATCAAGTATTTTTATATTATCATCCTACTATCATTACACTATGTTTATAAAAGTTGAAGCTATAAGTAAATATAGTTAGATGTATTTTGAGAAGGAGATTAATATGGTAAATAAGAGGTTGTAACGATAATAAGGTAATGTGAGTTAGATTTAATTCCACATCACGCTGTGACACCTTAGGTAGCTAAAAATCATTTCAGTGTTTTCATGTTGAATGTTTAAGTCACATATCAATTTTTTTTTCTGATACTTTCTGTTTGCAGGAAATAGTTGATGTGAGACACGTTCCATGTGGGGAAAACATTAGAAAGCTAAAAGGGATGGTGTCCAAGTGAGTAAGATATCACATCAGCACCCTAACTACTTCACAGCCTGAAGACAACTGTGAGGCAGCCAACACAAGGGCAGGGAGAGGCTGCCAAGGAGCCAGATGCTATTGCTGGAATGAAAATTTTCTCAGCTCAGCATCTGGATGTCATAATGCAATCCAGAAAATCAAGGACAAACGAAAGTTTTATAAAGGGGAATGCTGCCCTTTGCTAATGCTGTGCATACTGCAAATAATGTGCCTTGATACAGTTCTTATTAACTTACAAAGTCAAAATCAGGTAATATTGTTCTGAATTTTCTCTTTCCTGGTGGTAATGTCTCTGAAGAAATTTGTGATCTATGAATGTAATGTCCCTTATAGTCTTGGGCATTCAAATTCTTGGTTTAAGAGATGCGGCTGTGAAGAACCAAGTACTTTACCGACAACAGGTTTGGAGTTTCATATCCCGGGACACTTTCAGTGCATTCATCCTGTCCCCTACTTGTAGTAGAAAATGTATGCTCTCAGATTACAGACCTGAGCCACCAGACTCTTTTGTGTCTGTAAATGTAAGCCTACAAGAGTAACTGATACAATGTTGTAATAGAAGGTTTCATACTTGGTTCATGAGGTAAAAGCAGTTAGCCTTTGAAAACATGAGGCAGGTATAACTTTCCACACATGTAAGGAGAAGGGGAGAAAAAGCTTTGCCTGTGTCACTGCAATATTCAAATATAGATGCAAGATCTTCAGATTGTATACTCCTGATATTTTCCTCTAATGTAAAGAGTACTCATAAAATGAAAATTTACCTGTGGGAAAAGAAAAAATAAAGCAAAGATTAGATGGCTTAGTTATGATTCAAATCATAAAAATATACATGAAAAAGTATGATCTTTAAGGAAATTATTGTTATATTAAAATAAAAATGAAAAATCCATTTGCAAAGTGTATTTATACAAATCAAATATATTGTGTTGTATACAATTTAATAATTATAATACCATGTTTTGATCAACAATGTTCAATGAATCAAAAAAATTAGTATAATATGATAATAGTATAACATTAAGCTCCTCAGACTGGTTATTGATGTGATGCATTTTAAAGTTATGAAACTATATATTAATACAATTTAATTGTATAAGTTATAGTCATAGCATACTTTGTTCCAAAATTAAAAGTTTCAGAAACCAATTAAAATATAAAATATGGCCTATTTTGTGTATTTGTAAAAAATGTAACTGTGTAATACTTGTATTTTTTTTCTAAATATTTTATTAAGGACCTAGATAAGTACTGTTCTCCAGTTTTGCTGTGTTTTAACTCAGGCAAATTTCCACAGCTTTTAGAATTTTATCTGTATAAAAATACTGATTTGCAAGTTTGTTTATTTATGTCTTCTTCATCAGTGGTCTTGTTAAGTTTCAGTCTCGGTTAATTAAAAGCAATATTAAGGCCATTTCAAATTATATAAGTGCTTTTACAAACCTCATTTATATTAAACATCATTATTAATTTTCTACATAAGAAGAAGGTAAATTTGTGCTCAACATTTAGGGTCGACTTCCTTGCATTTACTTACGTTTTGGTTGGCTGTCTTCAAACTCCAGATTCTACTGGAGGGCATGGGTGTTCTGGTTCTGTAGACGTGTGCTATCATGCCTAAAGTTCATTAACTGTCCACCTGCTTGGTGCCCATGATGTGAAGGGAAGAATCAAGGAAAACACAACTGAGTGCTATTTCTAGATGCTAAATAAGCCTGCTCATCTGCTTAGAGAAATGTAGTATGAAGGTCCAGTGCAAGGTCAGCAGGTTTAGAAAGCAGAGAGAACTGTGACCTATTAGCAACTAGACACACTTAGCAATGCTATGTTTTAAAATGAACTGTTCATCCTTCTTCAACTCTTACACCCTCTCCGAAATAAGTCAGTAATGTCTTTTTTTTTCCATGAGGCTTGTCTGTATGCTTACATAGTAGATGCAAATGAGGTGGAACTTAAATACATCTGAAAAAGAACAAAGACATTATTTCACATGTGAAATGTTCCCCGAATAGTTTGTGTTCTGTTAAATCAACAGTTCTACGAGAAAGCTCTCTAGGGTTTCAAAGTTGCTGAGGAGAGCCCAAATGAGATTAATTGAATCAATCGTTTTATAGCTTCATATATTCAGCATTCTGCTCTCTATTTGGTAGAATTTGCTGTTTTTCTGTATCATAATTCCTCATCTTTCATGTGGACCAATTCTCCAATATGTACTTTACTGATAGGACCAAAAGTTAAGCTTTTAATGATTTGTTTTTGATATTAGTTATGTCATTTGATCACTCATGTAGTGTTCCATTGTCCTAAAGTATATGAAGTTTTGATTCTGAGAAGATTCATGTGGAATAGTGAACAAAAACTATTACTAAAACAAAATAAATAAAAGAATACTTGAACTGTAAAAATCGCAATAATTGTCCATAACAATGTTGAGGCCAATGAGAAAAATGGTAGAAAATGCACAGAGGATGAGCATCCTCATACTTGCAAAGGTACCTGCATGAACCAGAGGACCAGCACTGTAATCGCTCTGAGAGACAAGTCTGCTAATTGAACAGTGGAGTCATAAATCAATCAGCATCTCTAGTCTTCAGTATCCTCACTGTGGATAGGTCCTGAAGGATGCTTAGTTTCAAACTGACTGCAAGCTTCAAAACATTTGTACTGACACTGAGGAATTATATGGCATTGTTATTATCTTTGTAATGAGTACTTTACAAAGGTTAATATCATTGGTAATAATACCGTTGCTCACTGTAGCAATACATCCCTAAGCTATTAGCTTCTATAATGTTCCTGCCCCCACCCCCAGACTCTCAGTTTTGTTTCTCTAGTCTAGTCTTAGAAGCTGCCTTTATTTTTTAATCTTCCTGTTGACACTATTATTTAATATTTTACTTATTGAAGATCTATAACCTTTAAGTCATCATTAAATAGTGTTTTTGTGCTTTTAGCTTCTTATTGTTATCACAGAAAGTAAGTCGCTATTTTAAAGACTAGATATGAGTGATCTCATGTAAATATATTGTATATCATTCTCACTGTGGAGATGTTTTATTTTTAACCTTTCATTAAGAAAAAAAAACTTATTTAAAATCAAATAATGCCTGCTCAGTTAGACACAGCTTAGTAGCTTGATTTTTAACAAAGAACAATTTCAATATGGTATTTTCTTTAGAACCATTACATTCAAATTTTACCATAGATGATTATGTTCTTGCAAAGTATATCCTAATTGTTATCTATTTATTTCAAGTCATTAGTAATGGAGGCATTGATTATGTTAAATTATATATATAAACTTTATAAGCCAATTGCACAGGTACATTTAAAAATATGATTATAAGCAGCTATGTCTTTCTTGTTTAAAAATACTCCTTTCTTATAACAGATTTGCAACAGTATTGAAATGCATTCGAATCTATCAGTTCAACCATCTTGGTAAGCATGTTGTGAGTTCCTTTTCTCTTAAAGGAGCACATATGGTGCTTGGTCAGGATAAGCATGCTTTCTCTGTGACTTTGAACCTGCACCTTTGCTGCTGCGTTTGTGTTGCTGCATTGGGTGACTTTCACAACAGGAAATCAGGCCAATTTAAAGTCCAGGCACCAAGCAATTTGAGAACCACCAGCTTTATGCAGTAATATAATTATTCCCTCCGAGGCGCTTAATTGTATTCATCACACCATGATTTTTGCACAAATTAAGCATGAATTTACTGCTATATATAACTCGCATTGCAGTTAACATTCTGGAAACAAATTTCAAGGAGAGCGAATCTTAGACTTATTCATCCCCTGAAATCACAAGTTCCAAAGCATCATGTGTACTTTAAGGTCATTGTTTCTCCCTTCCTGCCTCTAAATAACAGAGCTGCCAAACTGTGAAAGAGAAAGGAAATATCTGGAAATGGATTTCTATGTTCCTTTTTCTAGCCCATTCTTCCCTCAAGATGCAGAAATTAAACCTTCTGAATGTTTTCTGTGATTATGTTGTTTCTCAAGACAGAATTCTGAGCTGAACTTAGCGTCACAGTGACACTGGGTAAAAAATCAGAAGGCATTCTCAAACCCAAGGGTTACTTTTTCTCTAAACAGACTGCACATACCCAGGAAAACATACACCTAGAAGATCTTTATGAATATGCATACTTAGAATTCACACTGAGAAGGTGAGTTCACATTTCCTTTACAAAAAAAAGAGTGAATCAGAAATAGTTTACTTCATGAGTCTTTTCTTAATGTTTTACTTTGGGGATTATAGTTTAATTACCCCATTTCCCCTTTTTCTTTTATTCCTAAAATCCTCTTCCCCCATACTGTATTTCAAATCATAATCACTTCTGTCATTAGCTGTTGTTACGTGTGTGTGTGTGTGTGTGTGTGTGTGTGTGTGTGTTTCTAACTAAATAAAATCTGCTCAGTCTCTAAAACATTACTCATATGTGTGTTTTTACCATTTGGTATTAGCTAAGCTTGTGTGATTTTTCTTGGGAGAAACACCCACCTTCAGCATTCCATATTCGCTGTAGTTCTTTGTATGGTTCAGGCCTCAAGAATTTCACCTATGTTTGTAGCTCCTGATATTTATAAGAGAAACAATCTAAAAGCAATTTTGTCTTGCTCTGATTTTTAAAACATACACAAAATAAAATACTTTAAAATTTACTTGCACCATAGTTTTAGAAATAGTGCCTTTTAATATTCTAAAAAATATAATAAATGATTCTTTATCCATGTATGCCATGAAGATACATTTTATTCTTTTAATCTACACATTTATTCACTTATCATCTTATGTCCATGTAATCACTGCATATATACACATACACAGATACACGTACTATTTTTTTTCTGGTGCACTAGCAGTGTTCTATAAAATAGTGAACATCTAATAAATATTTGCTAAATTCAATGTTGGTGAGCATTCGCCTGTATTACTCCTGTCTTCATAAATAAATTACAAGCTTCCTGAAAAGTCCAAAGTGGGCAACTTAGTAATTGTTATTACTATCCTAATTTATTAAAAATATACTATTGCTCAACAACCTTGAATCCAACAATTCATAAAATGTTCTACGCATGCTGCAGTTTCTGAGCTTGAGAATTCAAAAGTATGTTCCTAGTCTCACTGGAAAACTGCAAAGTCACTTAAGTCCTGAAAACTTGATGATTTATCATTCACACAATGGTTAGAACAGATTGTCATAAATTCAGACACAGGAAAGAGAGAGAACTCAGTACATGAATGTTACATTTCTCTCTACACTCTTTTTCATGTAGTTTCTTACATTGGAAGATTTATCGTAGGCAGTTAGAAACTTCTTTTTCTTAAAAAGATAGGACTCTTCCTTGGGCCTACAAGTTAACCTAAAGCAGCAAAAAACATAGCATTTCCACCTCTGTTTTGAATTTGTCTCGTTTACTTGGGCTCAGCTATCTTGATGATTCAGAATCTCTACCTCACTTTATCTCCTGTCGAGATTGAAAGTACAGGAAAAAGTCATTGATCCTAACCTTTGCTCTTGAGACATTTTGGAGTTCATAAAATCAAGGGTATTTCATAAACACTTATTTCATAACAAAATGAAACTAACCCCAAGCAACAGCTAGCCAGCTCCAAAATAAAGATGGTTATCTACACTACCTTATTTTTGTTCCAATATTTCTTCTTTTATAATGTGAAGATAATGTCATGAATCCTAAGATATACTCTGAGTCCCTAGGCTTCTGTATCTGTATTCTTACCAAGTCCATTTTGATTCAACTGCTCTCTGATTCCCAATATGACTTACTTTTTTACAGTATCATGACCACTGTTAAGCCTCTAGGGCTGTGGAGTCTTAACTCTTGCCCTACAACTTCTGCAACAAGTTGACTGAATTCCTTCTAGTTCTCAATATCCAATAAATCTTTATTATGCATTTGGGCTCTAGCAAAAGCAGGTGTTCTTTTCACTGTAAATAGTCCTAAGAGTGGGCATGGAAAAATGAAAACGGTTCAGTAGATGTGCATCCTGGTGCAAAGATACACAAGACAAGAGAGGGGACATAGACATCAAATGAGGGAGATCCAATAACCCTGCGAAATGTTAAACATATTTGCAAGACAATGAAAAAAATGGCTCTGGCAATTCTGAGGGCAGATGAAAGGAAAACAGTGGTCAGAAAATTGCCCTAGACTTTTTATTTATAAAAAGTTTAAATACTATAAATCTTTTTGAAGACATTTGCAACAAAACGCAAGTGAAATTCTCAAAGAAAGTGCATGTTTGCAAGCAGGACTTGTTCCTAAGGAGCAGCTATGTTAAAAAAAGAAATCAATAAGAAAATATAGCTAAGCAAACAACTGTTATTTAGTGGGCCCAGGAATATAGAAAGAGGAATAAATACCCCTTGGGTACATTGCAAACATATTTAGGCACAATTTTATGGTATAAAGTTATTAACCAACATATTAATTCTCCCATCTAATTTTCAAGAATTTTAGTGTTTTAGTTTGCTCATAAATTTAGTCTGCTCAGTGATCCATGAATTTGAATTTAATATTAAGAAGCATAAGATATTTTCTGCAGAGTTTCCTTACAAAAATCAATTTGTAATTTAGGTAATTAATATGTGCATGAGTTCATTAAAAAGTACCTATAAGAGAAGAATATTCTGGAAACTCACAATTGCAAATTAGCACCAAAGTAACAAATGATGGAAAAGATATTTTCTTATCTACATTATGCTGTTTTACAGTAAACCTTGAAAGTTGAGAATTAAAATAATTGATTTCTGGTATATGTACTTAATTATGGTGCTTGCTACCATATTATTGAGCTGACTATTAGATTGGCATTTTGCAAAACCTTTCATTTGCAAATTGTAAGCTTTTAAATTCTGTACTCCCATCTGTCAACTTCGAGTCCATCTAGTCTGTATCATTTTTAAGTGGTGTTAACAGAGCTTCATTACACAGCGATACATACTACACAAATGTTAATTATGTATTTGACCTTGTTAATGATATGGCAATGTTACAAGTTGGAGTTGCTTTTAAAAACTATAGATAAGAAAAGTGAAATGAAAGGATATAGAAAAGAATAATTAATACAATCATTTGCAAGCCTATTTAAATATGCACACACACAAAATGTTTCCAGCAAGTTACTAATCTCTTTGGATTGTTCATAAGAGATGCAATAACATTCATCATACATTGTTATTTTACAAGAAAGTAACATATTATCATTATACTTTGCTAATTAAGGAAAAGGTAATATAATAAAATGACATTGCTCCAAGACACCTAAAGGTAATTGGATGTGTTTTACTAAACAAAATTCAATTTCTTGTATGTTCTTTTTTATATTTATTTGCATTTTTTATAGTAAGAAATAAACAAAAGATATTGAAATTTACTATTTTTATGGTTGACTTTTAAATATTTTGCTATAGAAATTGATAATTTCTTTAACCTTCTACTTGATGATATCCAGATGTCCTGTTACATAATCACTAACATGCTGTTAGACTCTACAAGAATACATGGAGAGGAGCAGAGAGAGGCATATGGAAGTTGGTAGAGAAAATTAAGTATTTTGATAAGAGAAATCAATTCATATTGATTTATATGTGTGTTTTGCACAAGTTTCCTAAAACTAAGCCCACACTTTTAGGTAAATATGTGTAGATATACTAAAATCCAGGAATTATAAAATCACCAAACTCAACTTTGATAAATCAACAACAAAGGTTAAAAAAAAAGATAATAACAAAGAAACGAACTCATACTATCCAAGGGAATGAGCTGCCTACAACAGGAGAAATACAATGAACAAAGAACAAAACATTCTCCCAAAACATGAAGAGAGAACAAATTACAGGCAGTGCACAGAGAGCATAAAAGGCACATTTATTATCATGAATATTCATAGAGTGTGTTCCATATGCAAACAAACTTTACCAAGAGCTTCCTGAGGTTTCTTAGAATTGTCATTAACAGTCCAAAGTGTGTCTGGAGACAAAAATTCTAAATCACTTCTGAGTTTGGCACTTAAGAAAGGGTAGAAATGGGGAAGGAAGAAGATCGGCCATCCATGCACAGGTCAATATTTAATATATTTTAATAGCAGAAGCTGACGCTTGGTTAACTCAGACTGCATCACATGATCTCGATTTTCTGGAGAAGAAGGTTATTCTGAAGATGACAATGAGACTTCAAGTGAAGTTTAAGTTTATAGCCATTTTTTACTGAAGGTTGTTAATTTATAAACTTTCCGAGGCAACTGGGTTGATTATGTAAAGAATACCAGCCGACCTTTGTTATTTTCACCATATTCTGTGAATATGAATGATAAAATAATGTCAATTAGGAATATTTCCAACTCATACATATATTTTCATTTTAAAACTGAAATTGTGTATTTTAATATTATTATTTTTATTTACAAAAGAACATTTTTAAATAATAGATATGAGGACAATATAAAATTATTAGAATAAATTCAATGTACACACCATTGGTCTTTAACACATTAACTTCAACATAACCAAGAAAATAATACCTCAAGATATATACACATACTGACATTTATAATTGCAAAATACTGGTAATTCCAATATTTTGCTGTTCATAAAAATATTGTAGTTTTCATTTTTATTACTTAAAAATGTAAAATAATGATAAAAATAAAAATCAGGAAACACATCACTAAACTCAAGATTTGTGTATTTTCTTCTTTTTAAAATTACATTTTATTTTATTTTTATTAGCCTAAAGCATTAGTTGGACATTTTAAAACCTTTTTTTTTCCAATTTGAAACAGGAAAGAGCTTTAGGAAAAACTAAAGTTATATCAGAATCAGCTAAACCATCTACACCCTATAACCCCTAAGAAAATAGAAGCAGTTATCAAAAACCTCTCAACCAAAAAAATTCCCAGGACCAGATTGGATTAAGCAGAATTCTATCAGACCTTCTTAGAAGACCTAATACCAATACTCTACAAACTATTCCACAATATAGAAACAAAGGAAATACTACCCAATTCATTTTTTTTGATACTACAATTACACTCATTCCTAAACCAAACAAGGATCCTACAAAGAATGAGAACTTTAGACTAATATTCCTCAAGAACATTGATGCAAAGTTAATAAAAAAATTAGCAAACCAAATCCATGAAAACATCAAAGCAATCATTCAGCATGAGCAGGTAGGCTTCATCACAGAAATGCAAGGATCATTCAATATACAGAAATCCATCAATGTCATCCACTACGTGAACCACCTCAAAGGGGAAAAAAAAAAAAAAAACAAACACATGAATATCTTTCTTGATGCTGAGAAAACATTTGTCAAAATTCAACACCCTTTTTTTGTTAAAAGAATTGTAAAAGTCAAGTATTCAAGGCACATACTTAAACATAGTAAAAGCAATATACAGCAAACCAGAAGCCAGCATTTAAGTAAATAGTGAGAAACTTGAAACAATAACACTAAAATCGGAGACTAGACAAGGCTGTCCACTCTTTCACTACCTATTCAATATAGTACTTGAAGTGCTAGCCAGAGCAATAAGACAACAAAAAACAGTCAAAGGGATAGAAATTGGAAAGAAGTCAAAATATCACTATATACAGATGATATGATAGTATACTTAAGTGACCCTAAAAATTTCACCAGGGAACTTTTACAGTTGATACATACCTTCAAAAAAGTGACTGGATATAAAATTAATTTAAGCAAATCAGTAGCCTTCCTCTATTCAAAGGACAAATAGGCTGAGAAATAAATTAGAGAATCACTACCCTCTACAATAGCGACAAAGAATACAAAATTGGTGTGACCATATCCAAAAAAGTGAAAAAGTCTGTACTACAATAACTTCAAGCCTTTAAAGAAGGAAATGAAAGAAGCCTCAGAAGATGGAAATATCTCCCATGCTCATGGATTAGAATATCAACATTGTAAAAATAGTCATCTTGTCTAAGGTAATCTAGAAATTCAATGTAACCCCTATCAAAATTCCAACTCAATTTCTCATGGAGTTAAAAAGAGCAAGTTGCAAGTTAATTTGAAATAATAAAAAACCCACCATATCAAAAACTATTCTCAACAATAAAAATCCTTCTGGGAGAATCACTATCTCTGACCTCAGGCTATATTATAGATCAATTGTTGTAAAAACTGACTGCTGTTGGTACAGAGGCAATCAGGTAAACCAATGGAATAGAATCGAACGCCCAGAAATGAACCCATACACCTATGGTCACTTGATCTTTGACAAAGGAGCTAAAAACATTCAATGAAAAAAGAACAGCCTCTTCAACTAATGGTGCTGTATAAACTGGCAGTAGGCATGCAGAAGAATGCAAATACATTCATTATTTTATCCTTGTACAAAGCTCAATCCAAGTGGATCAAAGACATCCACATAAAACCAGGTACACTAAAACTATCGAACAGAAAGTGAGGAAAAGCTTAGTGCACACAGGCACAGGGAAAAAAAATTCCTGAACAGAACACCAATGACTTAGGCTCTAAGATCAACAATTGACAAAAGGGACCTCATGAAATTGCAAAGCTTCAGTAAGGCAAAGGACACTGGCAAGAAGACAAAATGGCAGCCAACTGATTGGGAAAGGATCTTTATCAATCCTACATCTGATAGAGGGCTAGTATCCAATATATACAAGGAACTCAAGAAGCTATACCTCAGAGAATCAATGTATTCTATTAAAAAATGGGATAGAGAACTACACAGAGACTTCTCAATAGAGCAATATCGAATGAATAAGAAACACCTAAAGAAATGTTCAACATCCCATGTCATCAGTGAAATGCAAATCAAAACTATCTTAAGATTCCAACTCACATCAGTCAGAATGGCTAAGATCAAATATTCAGGTTACAGCAGATTCTAGCTAGGATGTGGAGAAAGAGGAACACTCCTCCACTCTTGGTGGGATTGTAAACTGGTGCAACCACTCTGAAAATCAGTCTGGTGGTTCCTCAGAAAATTGAACCTAGTGCTACCTGAGGACCCAGCTATACCATTCCTTGGCATATAGCCAAAAGTGGCTTTAATATCTAACAAGGACACATGCTCCAAAATGTTCATAGCAGCCTTATTTATAATAGCCAGATGGTGGAAAGAATTCAGATGTCCCTCAACAGAGGAATGGATTCAGAAATTGTGGTACATATACACAATGGAGTACTACTCAGCTATTAAAAACAATGATTTCTTAAATTCTTAGACAGTTGGATGGAACTTGAAGCTATCATCCTGAGTAAGGTAAACCAGTCACGAAAGAAAACTCATCGTATGTACTCACTTATAAGCAGATACTCTCCCAACCCGCCCCCCAAAAAAAGGAAAGAAACAAAAAAAGAAAGAAAGAAAAAAAAAAAAACCCAAACTCGGAATACCCAAGAAACCATTCACAGAACTTATGAAGCTCAAAAAGAAGAAAAACCAGAATGTGGATGCCTCAGTCCCTTTTAGATTGGCGAACAAAGAAAGAAGGAAATACAAGGTCAAATAGAGAAACAGGGATTGAAGAAAAAACGATCTACAGATACCACTTCACCTGGAGAACCACCGCATATGCAGCCACCAAATTCAAGCACTAATGCTGATGCCAAGAAGTGTTTACTGGCAGGAACCAGACATAAATGTCTCCTCAGAGGCTTTCCCAGAGTCATACAGATACAGATGAGGATGCTTACATCTAAACATCAGATTGAACACTGAGACCCCAATGAAAGAGCTAGAGTATAAACTGAAATAGCTGAAAGATTTGAACCCTCCTGGGAAGAACAACATCACCATCAGCCAAGGCACAGAGGTAGAGAGGGAGATTGGGAGAGAGAGCACCTTCATGGAATCTAGTTTATGGGGAGGAGGTAGGTGAGTGGAGAGGCAGAATATAACATTTGAAATGTACGTACAGAGAATATCCAATAAAAAGTTATTTAATCTGAATAGATAAATAAAGCTTTAAGTTAAATGATTTTAAACAGCAATTAAATAAATTTATTAAAATTTAAATGAACATATCAATTTAAGTACTGTAGAAATTTTTAGAGAGTAAAAATAAGGAAAAAGAAAAAAGTAAAATTTATCTCAAAGACAGAACCCACAGAAGTGGTTCAATAAAAATGTATTGGAATTCTTGAATCCATTGACTTGTCATTTCCATAGAAGGACTGAGTGGTCACTGACACCTAATTCTCATCAATTCCAACTTTTTGCACAGTGAAATCTATCCATTCCTTTTACTTGGGTCCATGAGAGGATGTTATAAAAGCAGATGCACAAAGCTCAGAGGAGCTAGAGTCTACAACAAAGACTACTCTCCAAGTATCTAGTGTCTAAGCATTGCTCGCTGATAGAAGCTTTGGTCACGGAGATGTTGACAACGAGGTAGACAGTCATTTTTGTAACTGACTGTTGAAGCTAATTGTTAAAAGCCTCTACTTGAGATGAATACAAAGAAATTTAAAGGGAAGGCCCTCTTAATTTTCTCTTTTATTTTGACTGTTTAGTAGATTTTAAAAAGCAACATGACACATAGACATTTAAAAATACTACACATTAAATTAGCAAGTAATGGTACATTACCTACAAAAATATTGGAGAATGTATTCATCTTATATAATATAAACTATTATAGAAACAGCTCTATAAAAGAATTACCATGGACAATAAAAATAATCATTAGAGAAAACAAATAAACATAATAAAAATAAATCTTAAAAAAAGACACAAAGAGCGGAGCCTGGCCTACCTGCCAGGCAGAACGTCGGCTCATAGAGGCTGAGCAACTGTGATTGGGAACAGAAAATTAGAACTTCTGTTTCACCCGGAGGCAACTTCCGGACACAGAGCAGAGCCTGGCCTACCTGCTAGGCGGAGCTGCGGCTCATAGAGGCTGAGCAACTGCGAGTGGGAACAGAAAATTAGAACTTCTGTTTACACCCGGAGGCGACTTCCGGATGAAGAGCAGAGCCTGGCACATCTGCCACCCGGAACGGAAAATCGTAGAGGCTGAGCAACTGGTGGGTGGGAGACCTGGGCTGCAGGGGAGCAGAAAGATCTCTGTGGAATACACCAGGAAAGTGCACCCACTGCCTTGCCCTGCCCTGCTGTGCCTGATCCAGCAAACAGAAACAGAATGTTGGAACTTCTACTCACACCCAACGACTCTGAGGCATAAAACAGGGCTTGACCTATCTGACACCTCAACCAGTGGAGAACCAGGGACACAAACCAGATACAAGGGAAAGGTAAGAACATATCACTGACAAAAAAATGGCAAGAGGAAGGAGAAAGAGTATATCCCAAGAAAACCAAGACAATCTAGCAACACCAGAGCACAGCTCTCCCATAACAGCAAACATCGGAACTCCAAACCCTCCAGAAAAAGAAGACACAGACCTGAAATCATGCCTCAAGATGCTGATAGAGTTACTTAAACAAGAAAGGGAGGAAAAGCAAAAAGATTCAGAAGCTTTTAAAGAAGAAACAAGAAAAAAACTCAAAGAACTCAAAGAACTGGAGGAAAACAGAACCAAAGAAATAAAGGAATGGAAGAGGGAAATTAAAACAGAGATTGACACAATAAAGAAAACACTAAAAGAGATAACCCTAGAGTCAGAACACCAAAAAAAGAAATCAGGAATCACAGAATCAAGCATTTCCGATAGCTTACAAGAGATCGAGAGAGAATCTCGGGGGCAGAAGACAACATTGAAAACATAGACAAAACAGCCAGAGAAGATGCAAAAACAAAAAACTCCTAAACCAAAATGTCCAGGAAATCCAAGACACAATGAGAATACCGAACGTAAGGATAATAAGAATAGAAGAGGGAGAAGAGTATCAACTAAGGGGCACAGTAAATATCTTCAAAAAAATCATAGAAGAAAACTTCCCTACCCTCAAGAATGAGATGACCACGAGCATAAAAGAAGCCTTCAGAACTCCAAATAGGTTGGACCAGAAAAGAAATACCTCCCGACACATAATAGTAAAAACATCAAGCACCCAAAGTAAAGAAAGAATACTAAAAGCAGTAAGGGAAAAAGGTCAGGTAACATATAAAGGCAGACCAATCAGACTCACACCCGATTTCTCAACAGAGACTATGAAAGCTAGAAGAGCCTGGACAGACATTATGCACTCCTTAAAAGAGCACAAGTGCCAGCCCAAGCTGCTATACCCAGCAAAACTGTCAATCACCATCGATGGAGACAGGAAGATATTTCAAGACAAATCAAAATTCACACAATATCTGACCACAAACCCAGCACTACAACGAATTATAGGTGGAAAACCCAATACAATGAGGGAGAACACAGCCTAGTAAGAACAAGAAAACTCCAAAACAAGAAAACTAAAAGAAGAAAAAACACAGACACAACTCAACCCAAAAAAGCAATAATAGCAGAAAACAGAAACAACTATTCCTTGATATATATTAACATAAACGGTCTCAACTCCCCAATAAAGAGACATAGACTATCAGACTGGATTCATAAACAAAATCCAGTCTTTTGCTGCATACAGGAAACTCATCTCAGAGACAAAGACAGACACTATCTCAGAGTAAAAGGGTGGGAAAAATCTTCCAAGCAAACAGCTCCAAGAAGCAAGCTGGAGTGGCTATTCTAATATCGAATAAAGTAAATTTCCAACCAAAAGTTATCAAAAAAGATAAGGAAGGACACTTTTTACACATTACTGGGGAAATCTGTCAGGAGGAACTCTCAATCCTTAACATATATGCTCCAAATAAAAAATCACCCACATTCATAAAAGAAACCCTACTAAAGCTCAAAAAATACATTTCACCCCACATTTTAATAGTGGGAGACTTTAATACCCCATTCTCACCAATGGACAGATCAGGGAAACAGAAACTGAACAAGGACACTGCAAAACTAGCAGAGACTTAGAACCAACTAGAATTAATAGATATATACAGAACATACTATCCCAAAGTAAAAGAATACACCTTCTTCTCACTACCCCATGGCACCTTCTCGAAAATTGACCACATAATTGTACACAGAACGAGCCTTCATCGATATAAGAAGATTGAAATACTCCCATGCATCCTCTCAGATCACCATGGTCTACGGCTGGTCTTTAACAACAACAAAGACAACAAAAGCCCACATACACATGGAAACTAAACAATGCTCTATTAAAGGATAGCAGGGTCAAAAAAGAAATAAAGAAAGAAATTAAGGATTTTCTAGAATTCAACGAAAACGAAAACACAACATACCCAAACCTATGGGATGCAATGAAAGCAGTATTGAGAGTAAAACTCATAGCCCTAAGTGCTTCCACAAAGAAACTGGAGAGAGCTCACATCAGCAACCTGACAGCACAGCTAAAAGCCCTAGAACAAAAGGAAGCAGATATACCCAAAAAGAGTAGACGGCAAGAAATAAAAATAATTAAGGCAGAAATAGACCAAATAGAAACAAAAAGAACCATTGAAAAAATCAACAAAGCCAAGAGTTGGTTCTTTGAGAAAATCAACAAGATTGATAAACCCCTAGCCAGACTAACTAGACGGCAAAGAGAGTATTCAAATTAACAAAATCAGAAATGAAAGTGGGGACATAACAACTGAAACTTAGGAAATTCAAGAAATCATCAGATCCTACTACAAAAACTTATACTCCACAAAATTGGAAAATCTGGAGAAAATAGATGAATTCCTAGACAGATACAAGGTCCCAAAGTTAAACCAGGACCAAGTAAACCATCTAAATAACCCTATAACACCTAAAGAAATAGAAAAAGTCATCAAAAGCCTCCCAACCAAAAAAAGCCCAGGTCCAGACAGGTTCAGTGCAGAATTTTATCAGACTTTTATTGAGGATATAAAACCAATACTGGCCAAACTTCCAAAAGATAGAATCAGATGGAATATTACCCAACTCATTTTTTGAGGCTACAATAACCCTCGTACCTAAACAACACAAAGACCCTATAAGGAAAGAGAACTTCAGACCAATCTCACTTATGAACATTGATGCAAAAATACTCAACAAAATCCTTGCAAACCGAATCCAAGAACACATCAAAATAATCATTCATCATGACCAAGGAGGCTTCATCCCTGGGATGCAGGGATGGTTTAACATAAGGAAATCCATCAACGTAATCCACCATATAAACAAACTCAAAGACCAAAATCACATGGTCATCTCACTAGATGCTGAGAAAGCAATCTACAAAGTCCAACACCCCTTCATGTTAAAAGTCCTGGAAAGAACAGGAATCGAAGGCCCATACTTAAACATAATAAAAGCAATATACAGCAAACCAACAGCCAAAATCAAACTTAATGGCGAGAATCTTGAAGCAATCCCACTAAAATCAGGGACTCGACAAGGCTGCCCACTCTCCCCATACCTATTCAACATAGTACTAGAAGTCCTGGCTGGAGCAATTAGACAGCAAAAGGAGATCAAGGGGATACAAATTGGAAAGGAAGAGATAAAAACATCACTCTTTGCCGATGACATGATAGTGTACTTGAGTGACCCCAATAATTCAACCAGAGAACTCCTACAGCTGATAAGCAAGTTCAGCAAAGTGGCTGGATACAAAATTAACTCAAACAAATCAGTAGCCTTCCTGTACTCAAAGGACAAACATGTGGGGAAAGAACTTAGGGAAAACGTACCCTTCACAATCGTTACAAAAACTATGAAATACCTTGGTGTGACTCTAACTAAGTAAGTGAAAGACCTGTATGACAAGAACTTCAAACCTCTAAAAAAAGAAATTGAGGAGGATCTCAGAAAATGGAAATATCTCCCATGCTCATGGATTGAAAAAATCAATATCTTAAAAATGGCCATCCTACCAAAAGCAATCTACAGATTCAATGCAATCCCCATCAAAATTCCAACCCAGTTCTTCATGGAATTGGAAAGATCAATGTGCAATTTCATATGGAATAACAAAAGACCTAGAATAGCGAAATCCATCCTCAACAACAAAAAAACATTTGCGGGAATCACTATCCCTGACCTCAAGCTGTATTACAAGGCAATTGTGCTGAAAACTGCATGGTACTGGTACAGAAATAGGCTTGTGGATCAATGGAATAGAATAGAAGATCCAGAAATTAGCCCTCATGTATATGGTCACCTGATTTTTGACAAAGGAGCAGTAAACATTCAATAAAAAAAGGACAGCCTATTCAACAAATGGTGCTGGTCCAACTGGCACTCAGCATGCAAAAGAATGAAAATAGACCCGTTCTTATCTCCTTGTACAAAGCTCAAGTGTAAGTGGATCAAAATCTTCACATTAAACCAGATACACTGGAACTATTAGATGAGAAAGTAGGGAAAACCTTAGAACACATAGGTACAGGAGAAAATTTCCTGAACAAAACACCAATGGCTCAAGCTCTAAGGTCAAAGATTAACAAATGTGACTTAATGAGATTGCAAAGTTTCTGTAAGGCTAAAGACATCGTCAAGAAAACAAAACGGCAACCAACAGAATGGGAAAAGATCTTTACTATCACCACATCAGATAGAGGCCTAATATCCAAGGTGTACAAGGAACTCAAAAAGCTAGACACCAGAGAATCAAATAACCCTATTCAAAAATGGGGTACAGAGCTAAAAAAAATGTTTTCAGTTGAGGAACACCGAATGGCTGAGAAACATTTGAGGAAGTGCTCGACATCCTTAGCCATCAGGCAAATGCAAATCAAAACAACCCTGAGATTCCACCTCACACCAGTCAGATTGGCCAAGATCCAAAACTCAGATGACAGCAGATGCTGGCGAGGCTGCGGAGAAAGAGGAACACTTCTCCACTGTTGGCGGGGTTGCAAGCTAATACAACCACTCTGGAAATCTGTCTGGCGATACCTCAGAAAATTGGATATAGTACTACATGAAGACCCAGCTATTCCACTTCTGGGCATATACCCCAGAGACACTTTAATACACAACAAAGATATATGCACCACAATGTTCATAGTGGCTCTATTTATAATAGCCAGAAGCTGGAAGGAACCCAGATGTCCTTCAGAATACGAATGGATACAAAAATTGTGGTACATATACACAATGGAATACTACTCAGCCACCAGAAACAATGACTTAACCAAATTCTTAAGAAAATGGCGGCATCTAGAGAAGATCATTTTGAGTGAGATAACCCAGTCACAAAAGAACAGACATAATATGTAGTCACTGATAGTGGGATGCTAACCCCAGAGGCTTGCACTCCCCCAGAAACAACTTACAGACTGTATGAAGTTCAAGAAATAAAGAAAAGAAAAAATATACATATATTCACAAAACAAGAAGACTGACTATTTCCATATTGTGTTTTGTTTTGCATGTACTTTACGCTTATTGCAACTAGTACGTTTTCAATGCATACTGTCAAGCCCTTGAAAAAAATCAAGTACTGACTAAAAAACATATTCACATGGTTTTATGTAAAATTTATTTTAATGTCTGAAAAAACAGTACTGACAAAAATGTATAATTTTAAGCAAAAAATGTTTAAAATTTTTACATGTATCTTTGTTTTGCAAAATAAAGTCGTTTAAAAAAAATAAAAATAAAAATATCCATTTCTATTATTTTAATATTAATTTTAACATTTTACTGTAACCAATAAGAGACCCACCTACACAGTCCTTTTCTTTTAAACATGATTCAATTTTTAGAATAATATAAGCCAAGCAATGCTCAAGATTAATAGCTACTGGGCTTCACTTTTGTTTCTTATTTTACAGTAGCAGATGACTTACATAGTTTGTTGTATTTATTTTTCAAAGGTGAGACAAAGAATATTTTTCTTAAAAGGTAGTAGAGTGGAGGGATGAGATACTTGTGGTCCAGATAATCATGGCTCCAAATATTCTTTTCTAACTTCTTTATCTTGGTGTCAGTAAACTTTTGACCATGCATATATTTGCTGTGGACTTTAAATTATGAAAGAGATAATATGCCTTAACCTCTGTTTCTAATGCTAGAAAGAATTAGTGCTTGCTTAGTTTCAGAGGCTCCATTCATTATTGCCATGCTGGGGAGCACTCTGGCCTTCATGGAGAACAACAGCTGAGAGCTGCATCATGATACACAGGAATGTGGCGCGGTGGGGAGGGGAGTAAGACAGCGAGATACGCAGAGATAGAGACAGGGAAAGAGCATGGGCTTCTAAAACCTCAAAGACCATCCTCAACAACTTGCTTCCTCAAAAAAGACCACACCCCCTGCAACAAGGATATACCGCCTACTCTTTCTAATCCTTTAAAATAATACCACTCATATGTGCGTATAGAATCAGCCTTTTCAGAACTTAAAGAAGTTGGCCATTGAAACCCTGAATATGTTATTACAGTATGGTGCACATATTTTAATTTTCCAAACTGCAAAAATGAAACATATCCATTTCTCAAATTTTATTTCTTTGGGTACCTTTTGGGTTACTCCCTGCAAGTTATCAGGTGTGATTATATAAAGAACTGACAGAACATTTCCTCATACTATTTTTGACTTCTTGTCAAAGTACAGAAAATTCTTTGTATAAACCTTTGCTGTTGACATGGAATCTTTTAAATAAAAAGCAAAAAATATAAAGAAACAAAGAGACAACTCACTGAACACAGTGTGAATAGAAAGAGTAGACTTAACGTTGACATAAGTAAAGAAAATCCTAAAATATATAAAAAATATAGGGAACACACAGATACACATTTGCTTGAATATATATTGGGAAAGAAGAAAACCAAAAGGAATTTTTAAAATAATTAAAACTACATTAAAACAATGCTATTTACCAAAAACACATTTTTATATTATATTAAATTATGTCTCAGTAAATTTTACTGTCAGTCTATACTGAAACTAGAAGAGAAAAGAGAAACAAATAGGAGAGTAAAATGAAATTAAATACCTGAAGATATATTCTCTTATACAATAGGTAAAAGCATTCAGCTGTGAATAAAATGATGATTGGCCAATGCACTGAGGCAGGATTAGAAGGTGGGTCATCTGGGAAAAGGAGAGAAAGTCTGGGTTTGAGTCAGGCATAGAGAGAGTTTACTCAGGCTTAGAGGGAGATGATGATATGAAGTTAAGGACCAGATAACCAGCCAAGTGGAATGACATAGACAAGAAGAAATGGGATAATTAACTTATGAGCTCAATGGAGGAACAGGCCAAAGTGTGTTTCTTATTTGTATTTTTTTATTTTTGACTTTAATTTTAGTGTTGAAGTCTGGTAGTTAAATTTTGATAGAATGTAACCTTTTAAAATATTTTTCCATCCCTTAAAGATTTACCTATAATATATAAATTGGGCTATAACTTTAGTGGTCCCTTCTTGGTTTTAGTTGAACAATTACTATTTTTGTATCTTTAATTTCTCTTTATTCTACTAATTGTGATTCTTCTCACTAGAATTTTTTTTTACTTTTTAAATATTTTATTCTTAAGTTTTTGAGCATATGAAGTTCATAATTACTGTTTTAAGACTACTGTCTATTTTACCATCTCTGTCAGTTGTTAATTGGTTATGATGGAATTATTCCCTAATTATATTTTGGATAGGTCTTTTCAATCTAAGCAATATTGACTAGATTTCATGTATTCAAATTTCTTTAGGTTAGGTAATATTGCGTTGTTAGCTGGATATTGTATGTGTTTGTGTGTGTGTGTGTGTGTGTGTGTTTGTGTGTGAGTGCTTGTGTTTGTGTGTTTGTTACTGCTACCATCATTTCCCTTTGGGTCATAGTGAAGTTAGTTATAAACAGGCTGATAATTTCCTGTCTTACATATATAATTTGATGATCTGTCCTTGAATAGTTATGGAATAAAACAGATTCTCCCATATACTGATAGAGTGTGCTGTGAAGCACTTTTCTCATCACTGAGAATTGTGTTTCTAAGGTAAATCTGAGAAGTTCTAACAATCTTACACTCCAGTTACAATAGAGTATCTCACTAAGCTTATCTGAATTTATAAACCTCTCTAAATCTCATTTTTAATATTTTCCTGTTTGCTTCTCAAACAAACAGATCATATCTTTAAAAATGTTGTAGGTATCATGTGGTTGAAATGTAGCCAGGCATGATGGAGCATACCTTTAATCTCAGCACACAGCACGTCGGAGGCAGAGAAAGAAGTAGAGGTAAAGGTAGAGGTAGAGGGACCTCGGAGAGTTCAAGGCCAACATGATCTAAAGAATAGTTACAGAATAACATGTCTACATACACACACACACACACACACACACACACACCACACACACACACAGACACACACACATAGACACACACACAAGCACACACACACACAGACACACACACACCCTGTCTCAAAAAGCAAAACAAAGAGTTGTAGTTATGTTGAGTTTTATGATGGTATATGTATGTTTGTATATTCTGTGACTGTGTCTGTGTCTGTGTCTGTGTGTGTGTGTGTGTGTGTGTGTGTGTGTGTGTGTGTGTGCATTTCTGGACAATAAATGAAGACACTGAGGAAACAGTGAATTTAACAAACGTAACTACTCAATGTAAAATCTCACTTTTTGAAAAAATTCTATTAGATACCTGCCCTATTTACATTTGAGATGTTAGCCCCTCCATTCACCATGCTTCCCTCACCCTCTACTTATCTTCAGGAAGATGCACTAGCTCCCAATCAACCACTCCACCTGAGTGCCTTGGCATTCCTCTATATTGGGAAAATGTGCCTTCACTGGACCAAAGTCCTCTTCACACAGTGATGCCAGACACTGCTATTCTCATCTACATATACAACTAGAGCCATGAAACTCTCAGTGCATGCTCAGTGGTTGGGAATTTAGTTCATGGGAGCTCTGGAGGATTTGATTGGTCAACAAAGTTATTCTTCCCATGAGGCTACAACCTGCTTCAGCTCCTCCATACTTCCCACCACCACAGCACACTTGCCAGGGTCCCTGTACTCAGTCTGAAGGTTACTTGCAAGCCTGCTCAGCTGCATGAGTCTGTCAGAACATCTGAGGAAGCACCCCAATATGATCACTGCCAGCAAACAACTCCTAGCATCAGTGATAATGCTTGGGCCACTATATGAATATATTTTTGTCAGTACTTAGTTTTCTTAAAGGTTTGATAGTATGCATTAAAATCTTACTAGTTATAATGAGCATAAAGTATATATAAAATGAAACATAATGTGAAAATAGTCAATGTTTTCTTGGTGTGTAAAGATTAAACATAATGATTTTTAACTACCAAAAATTACCACAAGGCTATCTTCTAAGCTCTTGAGTTATTAATGATTTAAGGTCTACGTGTTCCTCAATATGAGAGGATGCTATACCCTTCTTGTTTTTTTTTTTCCAGAGAAGTATTAAGGCTTCTACTTTTTGACTTTTTTTGGAGCTTTTTCTATTTTTCTAGGAACTTCATAAAGTCATTGTTTCTAATTGTTGACTAGTATACCACAATTTCTGTATCCATTCATCTTCTGAAGGACATCTGGGTTCTTTCCAGCATCTGGCTATTATAAATGAAGCTGCTATGAACATGGTGGAGCATGTGTCTTTATTGTATGTTGGAGCATCTTTGGGGTATATGCTCAGAAATGGAATAACTGGGTCTTCGGTTAGTACTATGCCCAATTTTCTGAGGAACTGCCCGAAAGATTTCCAGAGTGGTTGTACCAGCTGACAATCCCACTGACAGTGGAGAAGTGTTCCTCTTTTTCTCATCCTTGCCAGTATCTGCTGTCATCTGATATTTTGATCTTAGCCAGTGAAGGGTACTTTTTCCCTAATATCTTTCTCAGCATGAGTATCCTTTGAGTAGAAGAAGGCTATTCACTTGTTTGGGTTAATTAAATAACCAGCCACTTTTCTGAAATTGCTTATCAGCTGTATAAATCCTCTGGTGGAATTTTGGGGGTCACTTCAATATACTATCATATCATTAGCAAACAGTGATATTTTGACTTATTCTTTCTGATTTGTATTCTTTTTACTTCCTTTTGCTGTCTAATTATTCTTGTCCGAACTTCCAGTACTATATTGAATAGGTAGGGGGAGAGTGGGCAGCCTTGTCTAGTCCCAGATTTTAGTGAGATTGCTTTAAGTTTCTCACCATTTAGTTTGATGTTGACTACTGGTTTGCTATATATTGCTTTATGATGTTTAGGTATGGGCCTTGGATTCCTACTCAATCCAAGACTATTAACATGAAGGGGTGTTGGATTTTTCAAGTGCTTTTCAGCTTCTAGTGAGGTTGTCATGTGTTTTTTTTTCTTTGAGTTTGTTTATATAGTGGATTACATTTATGGATTTCTCTATATTGAAACATGCCTCTATACCTGGGATGAAGCCTACATGATCATGGTGAATGATTGTTTTCATGTGTTTTTTGATTCGGTTTGCAAGAATTTTATTGATTGCTTTTAAATCAATGTTCATGAGAGAAATTGTTCTGAAGTTCTCTTTCATTCTAGGGTCTTTGTGTGCCTTAGGTATGAGCATATTTGTGGCTTCCAGGAACAAGTTGGATAGTATTCTGCCTGTTTCTCTTTTGTAGAATAGTTTGGAGAGGATTGGTATTAGGTCTTCTATGAAGGTCTGATAGAATTCTGCACTGAAACCATCTGGTCCTGGGCTGTTTGTGTTTGGGAAGCTTTTTGATGACTGCTTCTATTTCTTTAGGTTTTATGGGACATTTTAGATCATTTATCTGATCCTGATTTAACTTTGATTCCTGGTATCTGTCTAGAAATTTGTCTATATCCTCTAGATATTTTAGTTGAGTATAGGCTTTTGTAGCAGTATCTGATGATTTCTTAAATTTCTTCAGTTTCTTTTGTTATGTCTACTCTTTTCTTTATGATTTTGTTAATTTGGGTACAATCTCTGTGCCCTCTAGTTAGTCTGGCTAAAGGGTTTTTGATCTTGTTGATTTTCTCAAAGAACCAGTTCCTGGTTTTCTTGATTTTTTGTATAGTTCTTTTTCTTTCTATTTGGTTGATATCTGCTCTCTGTTTGATTTTTTCCTGCTGTATACTCCTCCTGGGTTTATCTGGTTTCTTTTGTTCTAGAACTTACAGCTGTGTTGTCAAGGTGCTAGTTTATGCTCTCTCCAGTTTTTTTTTGAAGGCACTCAGAGCTATGAGTTTTCCTCTCAGTACAGCTTTCATTGCATCCCACAGCTTTGGGTATATTGTGTTTTCACTTTCGTTAAATTCTAAAAAAAATCCTTAATTTTTTCTTCAGTTCTTCCTTGACCATGTTATCATTGAGTAATGCATTGTTTAACTTCCATGTGTATATGGGCTTTTGGTTGTCTTTGTTGTTATTAAAGACTAGCCTCAGCCCATGGTGAGCTGGTAGGATTCATGGGAGTATTTCAATCTTCTTATATCTGTTAAGGCTTTTTTTTTTTTTTTTTTTTTTTTTTTTTTTTTTTTTTTGGTGACAGACTATACTGTCAGATTTGGTGAAGGTACTGTGAGGTGCTGAGAAGAAAGTATATTATTTTGTTTCAGGATTAAATAATCTATAGCTGTGTGTTAATTCCAATTGGTTCATAACACCTGCTAGTTTCCTTGGTCTGTTTAGTTTTTGGTTCCATGATCTGTCCATTGATGAGAGCAGGGTGTTGAATTCTTCCACTACTACTATGTGTGGTGTAATGTATGCTTTGAGCTTTAGTAAGGTTTCTTTTATGAATGTGTGTGTCCTTTTATTTGGAGCATAAATGTTCAGGATTGAGAGTTCATCTTGGTTTATTTTTCCTGTGATATAAAGGTATAAAGTGTTTTTCCTAATCTTTTTTAATAACTTTTATTTGCAAATCTATCTTATACGACCATAGATTGGCTATTCTAGCTTTTTACTTGGGACCATTTGCTTAGAAGTTTTTTTTTTTTTTTTTTTTTATTCTTTTTCTCAGCCTTTTAGTCTGAGGTAGTGTCTGTCTGTATCTCTGAGATGAGTTTCCTTTATTCAGAAAAATGCGGGATCCTGTTTACATATCCAGTATGATAATCTATGTCTTTTTATTTGACAATTGAGCCCATTGATGTCCAAAAATATTAAAGAATATTGATTACTTTTTCCTGTTATTTTTGTTGTTAAGGTAGAATTATGTTTGTGTGCTTTTTCTTCTTTTGGTATTCTTGCATGATTATTTTCTTGATTTATCTAAGTTGCAGTTTCTTTCCTTGTGTGGATTTTCTATCTATTATCCTTTGTAGGGCTGGATTTATGGTTAAATTTTGTGTAAATTTGTTTTGTCCTAGAATATCTTGGTCTCTCCATCTATGGTAATTGAGAGTTTTGCTAGATATAGTAACCTGGGTTGGCATTTGTCTTCTCTTAGAGTCTGTATGATGTCTGTCCAGGATCTTTTAGCTTTCATAGTCTCTGTTTAGAAGTCTTGTGTAATTCTGATTGGTCTCACTTTATATGTTACTTGTCCTTTTTCCCTTACTTCTTTTAATATTTTTTCTTTGTTTTGAACATTTTGTGTTTTGACTATTTTTTTCTTTCAATTATTTTTTTTTAAAAAAGAAAGATACATGTACAGATTTTTAAAAACATTTTAGCATAAAATTATATGAATATATTTTGTCAGTACTTAATTTTTTAAAGGTTTGACAGTATGCATTGAAATCTTTCTAGTTTCCATAAGCATAAAGTACATGTAAAACAAAACATAACTTGGAAATAGTCAAAGTTTTCTTGGTGTGTATTGATTAAACACAATAATTTTTAAATACTAAAATGACCACAAAGGTCCCTTCTTAGCTCTTGAGTTATTAATGATTTAAGGTCTAGGAGTACGACACTCTGAGTGGGTGCTGTACACTTGTTGTGGTGGTGATGGTGGTGGTTTTTCTAAGAAATACTGAGACTTCCAGTTTTTGGTCTTTCTTTTCTTAAGCTTCATATGATCTGTGAGTTGTTTCTTGGGTATTCAGAGCTTTCTGGGGCTAGTATCCAATTATCAGTGACTGCATATTATGTCTTTTTTTTTTCAATTTTCTCAGTTTTAGTTGTTATGTCTGTACTTTCATTTCTGATTTTTTAATTTAGACACAGTATTTTGACTATTATGTGTAGGGAAGAATATCCTTTCTAGTCTAATTTATATGAAGTTCTGTAGGCTTTCTGTATATTCATGGTCATCTATTTCTTAAGTATAGAAAGTTTTCTTCTATGATTTTATTGAAAATATTTATTGTACCTTTTATTTCAGAGTCTTCACCCTCTTCTACATCTATTATCCTTAAGTTTGATCTTCTCATTGTGTCCTGTATCTCCTGGACATTCTGGGTTAGGAGTTTTATGGTGTTTGCATCTTCTCTGTCTGTTGTGTCTATGTTTTCTATGTTGTCTTCTGCCCATGAGATCCTCTCTGCCATCTCTTGTAGTCTGTTGGTGATGCTCATATCTATGACTACTGATTACTTTCTTAGGTTTTCTATCTCCAAATTGTCTCTTTTTGTGATTTTTTTTATTGTTTCTATTTTCATTTTTAATTTCTTCACCTGTTTGTTTGTGTTTTTCTGTACTTCTTTGGGGGATTTCTTCTTTTTTTCCTGTAATTGTTTAAAGAAGGTTTTTGTGTGCTTCTCTAGGATATCCAGCATCATCATGAAGTATGATTTTAAGTCCTAATCCAGTTTTTCTTGTGTGTTGGGAAATCCACCACTAGCTGTGGTTGCAGAACTGGGTTCTGATATTGCTAGTTTGTCTTGGTTTTCATTGCTTAGGTTATCAGACTTTCCTCTTGTCATTTAGTTATCTGTGATTACTGGTGATCTTGATGTCTGCGATTGAAGCTTGTCTCTCCTTTGGTTCTTAGGGCTGGTGGGCTCAGTAAGGGGATTGCTCCTGGGTGTTTGGCTCTTTTTTTTTTTAGGTGAGATTAAGCTTTATTTTATTATTTTTAACATCTTTATTTTACAAAAAAAGATAAATGTACAGATTTCAAGCATTTTTTGTGTAAAATTATACAATACATTTTTGTCAGTATTTTTTTTTCAGATTTTAAAATAATTTTTACATACAGCTCTTTGTGAGCAGGCAAAGAGTTCTGCTGTCAGTGACTCTGTTCTGTCACTGTAGGCTCAGGTCTTAGAGAGATTTCCAGGCTGTTCTTGGAGTTCTGCTGTCTGATAGCAGGTCCTGAGTCCTGCTGGTGGTCACACAGCCCTCTCTGGGTCGGAAAAGAAAATCTCTCTTTCACACATTCTACAAAGGACTCAAAAAAGATGAGGGCTGTAGTTAAAATAATGTAACAAAAAAAATTTGAGATAATGGATCAACATATCTTTCTTAAAAACCGTCATTTACAAAATAAGTAATCTTTTAGATATTTGACTTATTTTATCCTATTTGCTTTTCCGAGAAAGGTAATATTGATTGCATTTATTTAACGACATATTTGGAAAAGAACAGATTATACTATTTGACACACTATGCACTTCAAGCCAAGAAAATCTACTTAAAACTGGCTTCAATTTTCTTTTCTGTTGTATATTTTTACTACATTTTCATAGTATGTTCAGCCTAAAATACAAACACACAGATGGTAATATACTGTTATCAGCCATAAGGTTGAAGTATGTTTGTGTGTTTCTTGGAAAATAACTATAAAATGAAGTACTCATAGACACTAAACAAAATCTCCTCTTTCTCGATATTTTACAATATACGTACATATGGAGCAATATAATTACCACAATATATAGTTCTAAAATAAGGCTTGTTTACTTCAGTGAAAAATCACACAGCCTTTGAAAGCCAAGCCCAAGTTGACTCCATTTTTTTCAACAAGATGCAAGAAAATATAATTCTAATTTTAACCTAAGCATGAAAAAAGACAAAATGAATGTAAGACAAAATTTCTCCTTTTTTTGTTATTTTTGTGTACTTAAAATAATTTATTTCATACATTATAATCTGATCAAGTCTTCCTTTCCCCCTACTTCTCACAGTTTCTCTCTGACCCTGTTTTTATCCAGATTCACACCCTTCTACATTTTCAGACAACAAAAAGACATCTGACAAATAGTTAAAATAAATGAAATTAAAATAAAATACAAATAACAATATGTTCAAATAATGAAACAAGAACCAATTTTTAAAGCACAAAAAAGAAAAACACATGCATATGTAGATCTACACACAAGTTTGCACACTCAGAAATGCTATAAAAACACCAAAGTGGAACATGTAACATATGTTCAAAGGACATATTAGTATGATCAAGATAAATTCACTGACTATTATCATAAGGCAAGCTCTGTAGATACCATTGAGTTTGTATTGTATACCTACTACTGAAAATGCTCCTTACCTTAAATGTGGACCTTTTCTGTAGTAAGTCTTCCATGGAGTAAACTAAATTTTCATTTGCAAGTTGCTATCAGTTGATATAGCTTCTGGGTTAGGGATAAGGGCATGTTTCCCCTTCTCTCAGAAACCCATCAGGTACAGACAGATCCAAATTCCTTGTATTCTTTCATAGTCTCTACGAGTTCATAAGTGCCCCAGCAATTTTATCTTCACAAGCACTGATTTCTTGGTGTTCTTAATCCCCTCTGGTTTCTCTTACACACTCTCTACTTTCCCTTCTACAGAAATCCCTGTACTGTGAGGGGAGAGAAAGATTTAATAGAGACATATCTTTTATGGATGAGCATTCCAAGGTTCTGTGTTCTCTGCATAATATCTGGTTGTGGTTCTCTCTCTTTCTTCCCATCTACTACTGACAGAAATTTCTCTGACGATGACTGAGCAAGGCCAAGATCTATGAGGAATTTTTTTTTTTTAATTTTCTATTAGCACAGTAGTCTTCAGCCAATGGTTCTACCCTTGAATGGTTTAATGATTCCTCATGATTTGATGTTCTCCGCAAACATAAAATCACTTTCATTGCTACATCATAACTGTAATCTTGCTACTGCTCTGAATTGTAGTGTAAATATCTGATATGCAATGTATCTGTTATGTGACAAATATATAAGAATTATTTGATCCCCAAAGTATTCATGACTCAACGATGCAAACAATTGCTTAGCAGAACATTAGGACTTTTTTGTTTTGTTTTGTATTTGTGTTCTTTCTTTCTAGTTTGAGCCTGAATAGTTTTAGGTTCTTGGGCACCTAAACAACATTGAGTGTGAGTTCCCTCTTGCAGAGTAGGCCTTAGCTCAAATCAAATATTAGTTAGTCATGCCAATTGCACCAGCATATCATCGAGGATGGTCACTCTTGTAGAGCAAAGGTTTTGTAACTGGGTTAGTGTTTAAGAGTATTTTTCAGTTCCATAGGAATGAAGACTTGTGATAGGCACCTCTGAACTTCCCTGAAGTCAATGAGTTGTGCAAGTGTAGAGAAATTTTGATCCACCAACATGTTTGCCCTGGCAAAGAATTATTTCCAAAGACTTTTAGGTTCACATGATCTAGTCAGAATGTAGACAAACCCTCGACTAAAATATGATCTCACTGGGGTAATAGGTGGTGTGTGTGTGTGTGTGTGTGTGTGTGTGTGTGTGTGTGTGTAGCAGTTACATAAGTAAAGACAGAACAAATGAGGGAATAAGAGGGAGCCAGAAGACTAGAACATCATGCCAAAGTTAATATGAGACAAGGTAGAACAGTTCAGAAAGAAGGCAAAAAAATCCAAGACTAAATCAGCCAGTTTAGAAGATTAGATTGTACAGAGTCTAGAAGCTTCTATGGCTAGGCTAAGGACAGTTAGACTAAGAAAAGAAATTTTCAGGGATCACCCCAATGTAGGTAATAACACAGTTTTGGGAATGGTCTCATCTGATCACTTCATGTAAGAAAATAAAAGTGATATTTACAAGTAAATGATATCCTCAGCAATAGGACCATCACTTTGTTGAGGAACATCAATATTCTCAACAATAGCCTAGGTTGGTTACAATTTCCATGGGTAATATTTGGACAAAAACTAGATTGGATATAACCAGTTTCTGATATTAGAAGCTTCATTTGATGTTGAGAACCATCTAATGGGGCTCTGTCTTCCTTACTTATTTGTCAATTTTCCATAGATCACCTTCATATATGTATATAGATCAATCCATTCTTATCTCTTCGAACAAAGTTCAAGTCTATATAGATCAAAGACCTCCACATAAATCCAGATACATTGAAATTAATAGAATAGAAAGTGGGGAAGATCCTCAAACACATAGACACAGGAGAAAATTTCCTGAACAGGATACCAGTGGCTTAAATTTTAAGATCAAGAATCGACAAATGGGACCTCATGAAATTTTAAATCTTCGATAAGGCAAAGGGCACAGTCAATAGGACAGAATATCAACCAACAGATTGGGAAATGATCTTTACAAATTCTATATCTCACAGAAGGCTAATATCCAATATATAGAAGGGGCTCAAAAAGTGAGACCCCCTAAGAATCAAATAATTCTATTTTAAAATGAGGTACAGAGCTAAACAAAGAATTCTCAACTGACAAATAATGAATGACTGAGAAGCAGGTAAAGAAATGCTAAACATCCTTAGTCATGGGAGAAATGCAAATCAAAACAACTAGGAGATTCCACCTCATACCAGTCAGATTGGCTAAGATCAAAAACTCAGATAACAGCAGACGCTGGCGAGGATGTGGAGAAAGAGAAACACTCCTCCACTGTTGGTGGTATTGAAAGCTGTTGTAGCCAGTGTGGAAATTAGTCTGGCGATTCCTCAGAATATTGGACTTAGTACTACCTGAGGTACCAGCTATACCACTCTGGGCATATTCCCAAATGATGCTCCAACATATAATAAGAACACATGTTATACTATGTTCATAGCCGTGTTATTTATAATACCCAGAAGCTGAAAAGAACCCATATCTTCTTCAACAGAGGAATAGAAACAGAAAATGTAGTACATTTACACATTACTCAGCTATTAAAAACGAGTTAATAAAATTCTTAAGCAAATAAGTGAAACTAGAAACAATTATGCTGAGTGAGGTAACCAAGTCACAAAAGGACACATGTAGTATGCACTCACTGATAATTGAATATTAACCCAAAAGCTCCTAAGACTCAAGATACAATTCACGGACCACATGAAGCCCAAGAAGAAGGAAAACCAAAAGGTGAATGCTTCAGTTCTTCTTAGAAGGGGGAGCAAAATTCTCACTAGAGATAGAGAATTGAAGGGACGTGGGAAGAAGAGAATAGATGAAGAGGGAAAATGGCAGGCAGAATCAGGTATGGGAGCAGACAGTGAAGATTGACTTTGGGTCAGTAATTTGATCAGATGTGTAGCAATGGGGAATGGGGCACTGGAGATAGCCACCAGTAAGTTGCAGATGCCAAAAAAAGCAAGAGGCTCTTATAGCCCAATGTGAGTGAGATTAGTTCAAATGTCCAACAAAAGGGAAAAATAACCTGTAGAGACGAGAGTTTAGGCAAGGTTGGGAGATGGGCCAATCAATGTACCTCCAAATTTTTAACCCAGTATTGCTCCTGTCTAAAGAAAATAAGGAGACAAAGTGTAAGGCAGAGACAAAAGTCAAGACCATCCTGAGCCTGTCCTACATGGGGATCCATTCCATATACAGACACTAAACCTAGACACTATGGCAGATGCCAGGAAGTGCATTCTGAAAGAAGTCTGATATAGCCATCTCCTGAGAGACTCTTTCAGAACTCAAAAAATATAGAGGTGGATGCTCACAGCCAACCATCAGACTGAGTGCCAGGTCCCCAATGAAGAAGTTAGGGAAAGGACTGAAGTTGAGGAAGGGGTTTGCAACCCTATAAAAAGAACAATACCAACCAACCAGATACCCGAGAGCTCTCAGGATCTAAACCACCAACCAAAGAGTACACATAGATGGACCCATGGCTCCAGCTGCTTATGTAGCAGAGGATGGCCTTGTTGGACATCAATAGGAGGAAAGGCCATTGGGCCTGGGAAGGCTTGATGCCCCTGCATAGGGGAATGCCAGGGCAGGGAGGGTGAAATCGGTAGGTGGGTGTGGAAACACTTTCATAGAATCAGGAGGAGGATGCATGAAATATGGAGTTTCCACAGGAAAAAGTGTGAAGAGAGATAACCTTTGAAATGTAAATAAATAAAATATCCGACAAAAAACATTTTTTTTGTGTTATTTGTCATTTAAGCCCTTCAAATGGAATTTAGCTTAGTTCTCCCTCCACTTTCCTTCTATTACCTACATTTGTTTATTTTCCTGTTTGATCCCATCATTTTGGTTGATAAATGCAAGTTAGGCAGTGATTTAGGTACAGATGTTTGTAGTTAACAAGATTGGGTAGATAGTAGAATTCTTTCTCCACAGTTGCCAAATACAAAGAGACTGGATATTATGAATGTCATTCTTAGCAATAGTATATTATTTATTAATGTTAGAGAAAGAGAATTTTATTTAATTAAAAAGGAAAAAGTATTTCAGGTTATCTGACCATACTGTGAGCCCTAAGATTATAGACTGGCAACACACAAAACCAACCAACAAAACAAACAAAATGAATAACAAAAACTGTTTCTAGTTGTGATATGACTAGGTTTTGTACACACCTTTAATCCAAGAGTGTTTCAGGGAGGGTTAACCAATAGTGAACAGAAGAAAAAAAACATAGAAAGCCAGGAGGG
This sequence comes from Micromys minutus, assembly GCF_963924665.1. Classification (NCBI taxonomy): domain Eukaryota; kingdom Metazoa; phylum Chordata; class Mammalia; order Rodentia; family Muridae; genus Micromys; species Micromys minutus. Next base: position 23,043,702 of record NC_137974.1, on the reverse strand, counting down.
TGGATAGAGCAATGCATACAAAGTAGAAATTAGGAGCATTCAGTTGAAAGTGTTTTTTGAAAACATCATGGAGAAGGAGAACTGTTTTGTTTGTTTCCTTGTGGGCCATCAGTTGAAGAAGAAAGTCAGCTGAGCACTTTCTTTACATCTTGAGCTATGGTATAGTATATGCAGTCTTATGTTAAAAAAAATAGAAAGCTCACAGATTAAAAGAGTGTGGTAGGGCTAAGCCATATTTCAACTAGACACAGGTATTTGTAGTACACTATTTCGGGTTTCACAGTGTGATCAAATAACCTGCACACTGATGTCTTAATGTAATCCTGGGCCCTCTATTATTTTCCACTCATCAACATGTCTGCTTTTCTGTCAATGCCATGCTGTTTTAATGAGATGGTTCTCTATGACAGTTTGAGATCTGGGATGGTGATCCTTTCAGTAGCTTTTTTATCATTTAGGAATTTTAAACTATTTCTATTTATAGTTCAATTTTATGCATAAATATAAATATATTTATATTTATTAATAGGACATATTTATATATTTACCTATATTTAGTAATATATGTTATATATTTATGTATAAAGCTGAAAATTCTAGTTCTGTGAAAAATTTTGTTGGAATTGTCAGGGGATTGCAGGACATCTATAGACGGCTGTTGGTGGACTGCCCAGTTTTCCTAGACTCACTGTATTCATTCATGGAGATGCTTGCAGCTTCTAATAACTTCTTTGAATTGTTTTATCTCAATGCATTAATGTTTTAACAAGTAGGTCACTTGTTGCTTGATTAGCTATTTTCTATTTTTTGAGTTATTATAAAAGGTGTTATTTTCCTAAAATATCTTTTCTCTTGTTTTTCATTTGTTGGTAGGAAGAATACTCACATTTGTGTGTTAAATTTGTATCCTGCTACTTTGCTAAAAATTTTTATTAGGGGTAGAAGGTTCCTGGTAGAGTTATTAGGGTCATTATCATGGCTTGAATTGCTTGTCTCATAGAAAGTGGCTTTTAGAGGTTTGTCCTTGTTGGAGGAAGTACAACATTGTGGGGGCAGAATTTGAAGCTTTGCCCAGTGTATGAGATTTAGTTTCTACTGACTGCCTTTGGATCAACATGTAGAACTCTTAGCTTCTTCTTCAACACTGTGTCTGCCTGGAAGTTGCTAGCATCCTGCCATGATGATAATGGACTGAACCTCTAAACCTGTAAGCCAGCTCCAATTGAATGTTTTCCTTATAAGAGATGTCTCCTACCAATTCCTATAGCCAGGCAGGAAACCCAGTTTCAGAGCAGTGACAGTCTCCCTGTCACCTAGCCAAGTGCGGTCAGAACTGAGCTGGTCTCTGAAACATCTCAAGGTCTCAACACTAATAATAGTACTAACATACTAACCAATCAAAAATGTACTAATGTTAGTACTTTGCCTCTACCAATCATATTTGATTCTCTTAGATCTGCTTAAAAAGTGTCTGTGAGCCCCTGGAATGATCATCATTTTGATAAATGGTTGAAACCTGCATGCTTTTATTTTATGAAGAATAAACATTTGTATAGCATTTGAGTCTTAGATTCATTTTAGATTCTTGAACTCATAAACAAACAATGCTAACTAGCTATTCATTTTCCTCTTATTAGAAGTGTTTTCTCGCATAATATATACTGATTAAGTTTTTGCCTCCCTCTACTCCTCCCTGTTCTTCCCTCCTCCCCTCCCATTCAGACCCACCCACCTTCTGTTTCTTCTTTGAAAGCAGAGGGACTTCTGAGAGATAATAATAAAAATAACATAATATAAATATAAAACAAAACTAATATATCAGAAATTAAATAAGGCAAAACAAACAGAAAGAAAGAAAGGGTTCTAAGAAAAGGTAGAGGAAACAGAAAAAAGGATGCAGGAATATTCTAGTTTGTATACTTATGCGTACCATTGGGATACTAACTGACAGTCTTTAAACACACACACACACACACAGACACACACACACACATACATGGCGGGGGGGGGGGCTGTGGGGTAGAAAGGGTATAAATAAAATAAAAGTGAAACTTAACTTTTTTTAAAAAGAAAAATTTCTGACTTAATATTGTGAGAAAAAGAACCTTAATGGTGCTGCTGAATTTGTTTTCTCGGCCATCTAGTGCTGAGCAAACAGCTTACTCTTAGGAGTAGCTTGTTTCTGAAAGATTTGAAGGGGTTTGCAACCTCATAAGAAGAACAACACTATCAACCAGCCAGACCCCTGCCCCCCAGAACTTCCTAGGACTAAACCACCAACGAAAGACTACACTTGGAAGGATCCATGGCTACAGCCACATATGTAGCAGAGGATGGCCTTGTCTGGCAGTAATCGGAAGTAAAACACATGGTCCTGTTCATTTTCCCAGTGTAAGGAAATGCTAGGGTATTGAGGTGGGAGTGGGTGGGTGGGAGGGGAAACATCCTCATAGAAGCAGGGAGAGGGGTTATAAAAGAGGAGGAAAACGGGAAAGGGAATACCATCCAAAATGTAAATATATAAACTATCTAATGAGAGAGAGAGAGAGAGAGAGAGAGAGAGAGAGAGAGAGAGAGAGAGAGAGAGAGAGAGAGAAGAAGAAGAAGAAGAAGGAGGAGAAGGAGGAGGAGGAGGAGGAGGAGGAGGAGGAGGAGGAGGAGGAAGAGGAGGAGGAGGAGGAGGAGGAAGAGGAGGAGGAGGAAGAGGAGGAGGAGGAGGGGAGAGGGAGGGAGGAGGAGAGAGAAAGAGGGAGAGCAAGAGACAGAGACAGACACAGAGAGAGAGGCAGAGAGAGAGAAAGAGAGAGAAGTTTTTGTGGTTTTCTTCCCAAGCAAGACTGAGTTGAAGATCATTTTGCAAGTGGCTATCAGTTGGAAAAACCTTCAGAGTTATGGACGAAGGCATGTGTCTCCATCTTTTAGCACTTGGACCCCATCTGGTACAGAAACTTGTGGGTCCTGTGCATGCTGCTTCAGTCTCCGGGAGTTCATATAGATGATAATCAGGTTCATGTAGAGGGACCTGTTTTCTCAGTGTCCTCCATCCCCACTGGCTCTTACCCTCTTTCTGTCTCCTCTTCTTCAGCGATGCCTGTAACTAGAGGTAAACTTAATAGTGATATCCCATTTGGGGCTGAATGTTCAAAATTCTGCAGAATATTTGACTTTGAATCTCAGCATTTGTTCCCACCTGCTGTAGGGAAAAACGTCTCCAATATTATACTTATATTTTTAAGAATAAACGTGATAACAATAAGACATTTAAAAACAAGCCTACTTTTTAAATGCGATGCTGACTTTAAAGTAGAAATTGATTTTTTTCTAAAATGCGACTTCTATACTTAAAACAGAAACGGATAATACATATTTTGGTTTTTGGATCACATATGTCTAACTTGTTTAAAAATAAATTATATAATCCAAGACAAAAATAGCTCTTATGTAGTAAAGAGAAGAGTATTTCTGGGAAAGTAAATCAGTTTGTAAACTGGTCTTCAACTCCAAGTATTGTCAAGTAAAATATATGGGGATAATTGATAATTGATTTAATAGTCGTAAAAACAAAACCACACTGAGAGTTTTAGCTTGCATTTTGGGTTGAGCCATTTCAAACACAATAGAAAAATAGCATTTGATAAAAATGAAAGCATTTCGTCTTATATTTTGCATTTTTTATTTGGCAAAATGTTTACAAGCCTTTTAATATTAAAAAGTTCACTCCTCACAGAAATATTTACATTTTTATTTCACTCTTTAAATTCATTTTCTAGTTGTAACAGTGTGTATTGTGCCATAAAATTATTGAAGAGTTGGAGAACAACTTGTCACGGTCATTTTGTTCCTTTTACTACCTGAGTTCTTGTGCCTGAAAGTCAGGTCTTCAGGCTTGTCAGCAGGAACCTCTGCCCACTGAACCACGGCACTGCCTCTTTTAATCTAAGTGTTATCTTATCTCAATAATAAACTCTCTTAAATGAATCGTGGAAATTTTTAATTATGCTTTTAATTTTAATTATTAAAATTGTTTCTATATTTATAATTCAGCTTTGTCTTAATAAGAAATTAGTTACTGCTTTTTAAGTGAGCCCTTTATGAACTACTACTTTGTGTCAGACAACAGTGAAGTAAAATATATTCTCATTTAAGCCTGTTTATCGTGACTAATTTCATATGCAAATAACAAGATAAAACTGAGAACTCAATAGGTATTAATTGAATTACTTTAGTAGAATTAAAAGTTACATATTTATATTTGAACATGATCAGTCTACTTATTCAATAAGTAATTTTACTATATTTCTTAAATTTATATTTTATATATAGTAATTATCTCTGGGAATTTATAAAAACTGCTATTAAACTTACTAATCACCATTTTTTCATGTAGATTGTATTCTCTTAATCTCAGTCATTGACTGGGTAATAAATATATTGCTATTTGAGTGCTATATTGATAAAGAATTGTTCTCCAGTGATAAATATTAATTGATAAGAAAACTCAAGGCAAACTTTGGTTTTGCTTTGTTCTGCTTATATCAATGTCTTAGAATTAGAGGAAGTGGATAGAAAATAGTTTATTGCATTTTTTCTCATGGGTATTTTCATTTCTTAGGTTTAAGCAACATATTTACACGTCCACTGGAAATGCTACTGTAGAATGTATAGTAAAGTCTATAATCTAATTTTATGAAATAGTTTTAGATGTGGTATAAATTGGTCAACTAAGGAATTTCTTCAGTAGTTCTAGGAACTACCAGGAGCCATTCAATGATTTGCAGAGCTATTTCTTCTTTCATGTTCTTCCTGAAACCAGAATATCTCTCCTGGATTCATCCAATAGAGGTGATTTCAAGTGAAATGAATTCATTTGTCACTGAATTGTAAATATTAATCAATCAAATAGAATTTGGAAAGAATACACAACGTTAAATTTTGTCATATACTTTTGTGACTAGATTATAATATTTTAGTAACTTGGTATTACAAAACCAAGGTAAATTGATGAGCAAGACTTGAAGAAATGCAGCCACCCCAAGTATATATATTTAAACATCATCCTTTATAGCCTGGGACCTAGAGGAAAATTAAAATCTATCTAAACATCCATATCATGCAGAGTAACACACACAGAGAGAGAGAGAGAGAGAGAGAGAGAGAGAGAGAGAGAGAGAGAGAGAGAGAGAGAGAGAGAGAGAAGAATTTCTTACACACAAGTTAAGATTTAACAGTGAACCTGCATGGCCCTTTTAATCTATTCTTCTAATTTTGCTTTTTGCATACTGTTTCAGGAATGCCTCTGCTGATTTATCAACCACGGTTTTGCTCCACAGACACAGGCAGCTTCTCTAACAATGACCATAATCCTTATGATACTGCCAACCAACCAATAATGCAGGAAGCCATCCCCTCCCACTTTCTTCATTGAACATCTTATTCCCTAAAGTGTGAGATTTGATTACCTTTTCTCAGCAGGCATTCAGACAAATGTTATTATTGGTCATAAAATTATCCAGCCCAGTGACCTATGGTGACAGCAAATTTCACAAGGTGACTGCCTGCTGAGTGAAGCATCTTCTTTTATTTGTTCTAAATATTTTATATAATGGAGCTGGGAAAGAGAGGGAAGTAACATCAGTTGTTTAAATACAGTGACATTGCATACGTCAGCAAGGGTTTGAGATCTATTTTTTCTTGCCTTTCACTGAAAAGGGTGCCAAACCTTACAAACAAAGAACTCAGGACAAATAATTAAAATTAAATTTTAGATAAAAAGTATTGCATAAACATGCTTTATTCAGCATTTGGGAGATCTTCATATAACAATCTTTATCATACTGTTTCTCTAAATCCCAGTTAGGCATTCTAGGATGCTTGTCAGCACATTGTTATGGGATTACTTTACCTACCTTCTTAGAAAAACAATTACTTTACTAATTTTGACTTTATCATTATCAATTCATATAACTGAGACATTACTAGTACTGCCAGAATTCTTTGTTGAGTTATTCACAGATTTCCTACAGTGTTTGGAAAATCTTTGCGAGAAATTTCTAAAGCTCAAACACATAGTATTTGCTCAAAATGATATATTTGGAAGAGAACACTGGTGAATAGACTGTCATTTTCTTTCAGCACACTTCTTTAGACACCCTGATCCCACTGCTGAATCAAAACATGCCTCTCCTTTTCACTGCACCTAGACCTCTCCTCATGCACAGACTGCTGAACTGTGCCTTACTGCATCACTGAACCTAGAGTTAACTGCACCCAGAATGCAATTGTCATTACAATGAAATCTTAACAGTAACATTAAGGTCAAGAGAACACCTGTTCAAAAGGAAGCATATAACATGCCCTAGCATTGCAACCATAGCTAGAAGGAATTATCAGAATTATTATGGAAATGTAGAAAGAAAAATCTATGCATCTATGTATTGCTATATGTGTATATATGTATGTATGTATGTATGTATCTTTCTATCTATAATTATAAAGGACAAAATATTTCAACAATAATAATATGAATCAAACAAACAAACCAATAAGCTTAAATTTTTCATTGATTCTTGATACTAAAGGTAATTTTTGGAGTCCTTGAACATGTTAATTAATATGATTTAATCATTCCTTTTTATACATATATTTTAACATCACATTATATTTCATAATCATATACAATTATGTTCCTGGTTTGTAATAAAACAAAAATATCTAATTTTAAAATTATATATAATAACCAATGATATTTTATAGGTCAGACTGTATTTCTTAACATGTCCAAAGATATTCTTGGTTGCCAGGCCATGGAGAACAGAAAGAGTATGCTGTAAGGCATCTAAAATCCAGGGACACAAAGTGTTCTACAAAGGAAAAAAACACTCAGTACAAAAAGCACTTTCTTGTGTGAAGGTTCAACAGCTTTGGTTTAGAAAAATGTTTCTGCCTCACAAACCAGTGCTAGACACTTGGTTTTATATAAGGAAAACTCTGGTTTTTGTAACAGCCGTTTTGGCCATGGAGAATAAATCAAGGCATTGAAACGCCTGTGTTATCTAGCTAGGTGTTTTAAAATCCTCTAAAAATTACACTGCTAGCTTTACTCATTTTACTAATTTTTATGAGCTCTATCATTTCTCAAAACCAAAATGGGGGGTGTAAAGTAAATTCAACTGTGTAGTCATTTATACATACCCACCCCATACTCAACATGCACAACCTACATTTGCACTTAGTTTAGAAGAGCAGATAAGCAAATGAAACTCTGTATTAACTATAGTGGAAGAGAATCTAGCACTTCCATGGCTAAAGTAGCTCAGTTCACTGTGTCAGAATTCTTTGAGAAACAGATTACTTTTCTGGTCAGTGCTTCATCCTTGCTATAGTGGAACATTTTTGTACGAATTTTTATGGTGTGTTTACACCAGGGTTTCTACCACCCATTCTAGCCAATGAGAAGGAGGAAGAAATCACCTAAAATATACTCAAAAATTTTTTTTATCTTTCTTCTTTTTAAAGATGTTTTTATTCTTCTCTCATATTTTATATTCTGACTGCAGATTCTACTCTATTCCTGTCTCCCCTTCCTCCTGGATCCATTCCTCGTCACCTGTCCTCATTAAACTAGGCCTTTTAGGGATATCAATTGAAACTTGGCAAACATGTTACAAGACCGGGTGCATTCTTACACCAGAGCTGGACAAGACCAGGAGGGTGAAAGGGTTTTTTTCTTTCCTCAGAAGTTCCTTGGCTATATGCTAATGTAAGGAAACAGATGTTGAATGCGTTCAGATAATAAGATTTTTTTTTAACTTTCTTAGGCATCCCTGCACTTACTGCTCCTGCCTTCTCTGTATTAAATGTGCTTAAAAAGCTTCTGTAGAGATGAGATGTAGTGCTGACTGTCAGGAATTCCTATGTGGGCCAGGCTCTCTGCCTCTGTATTAATTGTGCAAGCTGCTGGGCCTAGACATCTGTCTCACATTTCTGTTTATTCAGCCTGGCTTACTGTGGAAGACATAGTCTTGCTGTCCTAGTCTTATGGGTGCTTGGGTAATAGAGAGCCATGCTTATTGAGCCTTGTTAAGCCATGCCTTCCATCTTCACAGTTTTTTTTTTTTTTTCTATGAATTCCTATGAGCAAAACAGTTCTTTGAAAGAAGTCTGCCTGGTACATAATTTACATTTTCTAGAAAGAGAAATTTGTATAATAACTGTCATGTTTTGAATGTGAAATTCCTCCAATAAGTTCATTTGCTGAAAGCTTGGTCCCCAGATGGGGATTTTCTTATTGTAGGTGCTGAATTAATTGAGAAGTGTGGTCTACCTGCATAGCATGAGTAACCAAAGTTGAGTTCAGGTCGATATCTTTCACTTTCTCTTAGCATTTTGGTCACCACAACATGAACAACTTTGTTCTAACTCACCCATCCTGCTGTGGATTTCTGTACCAGCTTATCTTGAAACAAATTGAGGCTACCAAAGACAGAATGAGACCATGGAACCAAGAGACAATGTCTACTTTTCTTCTTTTCAACGATTTACTTAGGTCTTTGTAAACATAAAAAAAAATTGAAAAACAGAATTTTTTTCATGTTCTGAATAACAGAATTATTTGATCTTTGTTCTTGAATTTATATCTTAATCTTCTTTATATATTTGTTACTTTTTAATTTTACTCCAAATGTTAACACCTTAAATTCCATTTTTTAATGAATCATATTTCTAGATCTAATTTGTGTGTGTGTGTGTGTGTGTGTGTGTGTAGTATATACATCTAGGTCTTTTGAAATACACATATAATGACTGTTTAGAAAATTATGTTTGAGTCTTTATTGACATTCAAAGTTGTTCTAGGTGTTTTCCAATTCATAAAAACCCAATATCAAATATTTCATTCTCTTGACAATTTTATAATTTTTATACAGCTATTAAATACATATTAATAAGTAAATTAGAAAATATTTTTCTTGAGATAAGGAGATGACTCTGGTCGGAAAAGGTTAAGGAGAGCAGACAGAACAAGTAAAGCTATACATACTCTACCAGGTTGGATCCGCCAGCAGGACAAGAGGAGACCCAGAGATAAAGGCCTGGTGAGAAGGGGTTCTGACTAGCCAGGGGGCACAGAGATCTCTGCCAAGCACAAACGGAAAGCATGCCTCTACCCTGCATGATCCAGGGACCAGAAACCCAACATTGGGCACTCTGTTCCCAGCCAGCGGCTTTAAGGCACAGAACAGGGCTCGGGCCATCCGCCACCAGGACCAGCGGAGACCGGGAGACACCAGCCTGGAGAGAAGGGATTCCGACTAGACAGGGAGCAGAGAGATCTCTGCCGAGCGCACGCAGAAAGTGCACCCCTGCTCTGCCTAATCCAGGGACAAGGAACCCAGCATTGGGCCCTCTGTTCCCAGCCAGTGGCTTCTGGGTGCAGAACAGGGCTAGGACCATCCACCAACAGAAACAGCAGAGATCCAGGGACACAAGCCAGGTACAAGGGAAAGGCAAAAACCAATCACTGAAAATAAGATGGCAAGAGGAAAGCAAAATAGCATACTCCAGGTAAACCAAGACAACCTGGCAACACTAGAACCCAGCTCTCCAATCACAGCAAACAGCAGAATGCCAAACACTCCAGAAAAAGAAGACGAAGAACTAAAATCATACCTCAAGATTCTGATAGAAATTTTTAAACAAGAACAGGAAGAAAAGAATAAAAAATTAGAAGCTTTTAAAGAAGAAACAGAAAAATCAAAGAACTCAAAGAACTAGAAGAAAACAGAACCAAAGGGATGAAGAAATTGAAGAAGGAATTTAAAACAGAAATGGACACAATTTAGAAATCACTAAAAGAGACAACCCTAGAAGTAGAAATCCTAAAAAAGAAATCAGGAGTCACAGAGGCAAGCATTTCCAACAGACTACAAGAGATGGAAGAGAGAATATCAGGGGCCGAAGACAATATTGAAAACATAGACAAAACAGTCAGAGAAGATGCAAAAACCAAATAGCTCCTAACCGAAAATGTCCAGGAGATCCAGAACACAGTGAGAAGACAAAAGCCTAAGGATAATAGGAATAGAAGAGGGCAAAGAATATCAACTAAGGGATGCAGTAAATATCTTCAACAAAATCCTGGAAGAAAACTTCCCTACTATTAAGAATGAGAGGACCACGAGCATAAAAAATGCCTACAGAACTCCAAATAGGTTGGACAAAAAAAGAAATTTCTCCGACAAATAGTCAAATACACCAAGTGCCCAAAGCAAAGAAAGAATACTAAAAGCAGAAGAAGAAAAAGGTAATGTAACATATAAAGGCTGAGCAATCAGAATCACACCCAATTTCTCAACAGAGTATATGAAAGCTAGAAGAGCCTGGACAGACATCATGCAGACACTAAGAGAGCACAAGTGCCAGCCTGAGCTGCTCTACCCAGCAAAACTGTCAATCACCATAGATGGAGATACTAAGATATTCCAAGACAAAACTAAATTTGCACAATATATGACCACAAACCCAGCACTACAACAAATTATAGGTGGAAAACCCAATATAATGAGGAAAAATACAACCTAGTCAAAACAAGAAAACACCTAAGCAAGAAAACCAAAAGGAAAAAGGGACATAGTCACAATTCAACATACAAAGGCAATAATAGGAGGAAACAGTAAACACTATTCCTTGATATCTATTAACATAAATGGACTCAACTCCCCAATACAAAGATATAGGCTATGAGACTAGATATATAAACAAAACCCAACATTTTTCTGCATATAAAAAACTCATCTAAGAGACAAAGACAGACACTATCTCAGAGTAAAAGGTTGGGCACCCATATTCATAAAAGAAACCCTACTAAAGCTCAAAAAATACATTTCACCCCACACAATAATAGTGGGAGACTTTAACACCCCACTCTCACCAATAGACAGATCAGGGAAACATAAACTGAAAAAAGAGACTGTAAAACTAGCAGAGACTATGAACCAACTGGAATTAAAAGATATCTACAGAACATGTCATATGAAAACAAAAGAATACACCTTCTTTTCAGCACCTTCTCGAAAATTGACAACATAATTGGACACAAAACGACCCTCAATCAATATAAGAATATTGAAATAATCCCATGCATCCTTTCAGAACACCATGGTCTAAGGCTAGTCTTTAATAACAACAAAGACAACAAAAAGCCCATATGCACATACAAAATAAACAATTCTCTATTAAACAATAGCAGGGTCAAAGAAGAAATAAAGAAATTAAGGATTTTCTCGAATTCAATGAAAATGAAATCAAGACATACCCAAACCTATGGGATGCAATAAAAGCAGTATTGAGAGGAAAACTCATAGCTCTAAGTGCCTCCAGAAAAAAACTGGAGAGAGCATACACTAGCAACCTGACAGCAAAATTGAAAGCTCTAGAACAAAAGGAAGCGGATACACCCAAGAGGAGTAGACGACAAAAAATACTCAAAATTAGGGCAGATATAGACCAAATAGAAACAAAAAGAACCATTGAAAGAATGAAGAAAACCAAGATCTGGATCTTTGAGAAAAATAACAAGATTGATAACCTTAGCCAGACTAACTAGAGGGAAAAGAGAGTATCCAAATTAACAAAATCAGAATGGAAAGTGGAGGAATAAGGACTGAAACTTAGGAAAATCAAGTAATCATCAGATCCTACTACAAAAGCCTATACTCAACAAAGCTGGAATATCTGGAGGAAATGGATGAATTCCTAGACTGATACAAGATACTAAAGTTAAACCAGGGCCAGGTAAACCATCTAAATAATCCAAAAAGACCTAAAGAAATAGAAGCAGTCATCAAAAGCCTCCCAATAAAAAAAGCCCAGGTCCAGGTGAGTTCAGTGGATAATTTTATCACACATTTATTGACGACATAATACCAATACTCTCCAAACTATTCTACAAGATAGAATCAGATGGAATTCTACCTAACTCATTTTTTGAGACTACAATAACCCTCATTCCTAAACCACACAAGACCATATAAGAAAAGAGAACTTCAGAACAAACTCACTTATGAACATTGATGCAAAAGTACTCAACAAAATCCTTGCAAAACGAATCCAAAAACACATGAAAAGGATCATTCACCAGATTCAAGTAGACTTCATACCTGGGATGCAGGGATGATTTAATATATGGAAGTCCATCAATGTAACCCACCATATAAACAAACTAAAAAGAAAAAGAAAAAAAAAAAAAAAACACATGGTCATCTCAATAGATGCAGAGAAAGCATTTGACAAAATTCAACACCCCTTCATGTTAAAAGTCCTGGAAAGAACAGAAATCCAAGGCCCATACCTAAACATAATAAAAACAATATACAGCAAACCAACAGCCAACATCAAACTTAACTGTGGAATACTTGAAGCAATTGCACCAAAATCAGGGACTCAACAAGGCTGCCCACTCTCACCCTACCTATTCAACATAGCACCGGAAGTCCAGGCTGGAGCAATTAGACAGCAAAAGGAAATCAAAGGATTCATAATGGAAAGGAAGTAGTAAAAACATCACTTAATGCAGATGTCATGATAGCGCGCCCACAATTCCACCACAGAACTCCCACAGCTGATAAACTAGTTCAGCAAAGTGGCTGGATATAAAATTTACTCAAACAAATCAGTAGCCTTCCTATATTCAAAAGAGAAACATGTGGAGAAAGAAATTAGAGAAAAGATACCCTTCACAATAGTCACAAAAACTATGAAATACCTTGGCATGACTCTAACTAAGCAAGTGAAGAACCTGTATGATAAAAACTTCAAACCTCTAAAAAAGGAAATAAAGGAAGATCTCAGAAAATGGAAAGATCTCCCATGCTCATGGATTGGAAGGATCAACATCTTAAAAATGGCCATCTTACCAAAAGCAATCTACAGATTCAATGCAATCCCCATCAAAATTCTAACCCAATTCCTCATTGAGTTAGAAAGAGCAATATGTAATTCCATCCGAAATAAACAAAAGACCTACAATAGCGAAATCCATCCTCAACGACAAGAAAACACCTGGGGAAATTACCATCCCTGACCTCAAGCTATATTACAAGGCAATTGTGATAAAAACTACATGGTACTGTTACAGAAATAGGCATGTCAATCAATAGAATAGAATAGAAGATCCACAAATGAGCCCTCATGTATATGGTCACCTGATTTTTTTGACAAAGGAGCTGTAGACATTCAATGGAAAAAAGACAGCCTATTCAAAAAATGGTGCTTGTCCAACTGGCACTCAGCATGCAGAAGAGTGAAAATAGAACCTTTTTTATCTCCTTGTACAAAACTCAAGTGCAATTGGATCAAAGATCTCCACATTAAACCAAGTACACTGAAAGTATTAGATGAGAAAGTAGAAAAAACCTTAGAACATATAGGCACAGGAAAAAATATCCTGAACAAAACACCGATGGCTTATGCTCTAAGGTCAAAGATTGACAAATGGGACTTAATGATATTGCAAAGTTTCTGTAAGGCTAAGGACATTGTCAAGAAATCAAAATGGCAGCCAACAGAGTGGGAAAAGATCTTTACCAACCCCACATCATATAGAGGCCTAATATCCAAGGTATACAAAGAAGTCAAAAAGCTAGACACCAGAGAATCAAACAGCTTTATTAAAATATGGGGTACAGTGCTATACTAAATGTTCTCAATTGAAAAATATGGAATGGCTGAGAAACATCTAAGGAAGTGCTTCACATCCTTAGCCATCAGGGAAATGCAAATCAAAACAACTCTGAGATTCCACCTCACAGCAGTCAGATTGGCCAAGATTCAAAACTTAGATGACAGCAGATGCTGACGAGGTTGTGGAAAAAGAGGAACACTTCTCCACTGTTGGTGGGGTTGTAAACTGATACAACCACTCCGGAAATCAGTCTGGCGACTCTTCAGAAAATTTGACATAGTACTACCTGAAAATCCAGCTATTTCACTTCTGGACATATACCCCAGAGACACTCCAATATACAACACCAAGATTAAGACTCAATTCTGAACATTTATACCCCAAATGCAAGGGCACCACATTTGTAAAATAAACACTACTAAAATTCAAAGCATACATATAACCTCACACAATAATAGTGGGGAACTTCACCATCCCATCTCTCACAAATGCACAGGTCATTGAATCCAAAACTAAACAGAGATACATTGAAACTAACAGAATTTATGAACCTAATGGTTTTAAGGGATATCTACAGAACATTTTACCCAAAACATGATAATATTACTTCTCAGTACTTCCTGGTACCTTCACCAAAATTAACCATATAATCAAACAAAAATAAGACTTAATATCTATTTATATAAGATGATTAAAATTAGACCATGTCAAATACCCAAAACAAACTCCATCATCTAACAAAAACACAAGTTCTACCATGGTGATATCAGCCTTATTTATAATAACAAGATGCTGGATATAACCCAGATGCCCTTCAACAGAGGAATGGATACAGAATGTGTGGTACATTTACACAGTGGAATACTATTCAGCAATTAAAGGCAACAACTTTATGAAATTCCTAGAAAAATGAATAAAACTTGAAGCTGTAATCCTGAGTGAGGTAACAAAGTCACATAAGAACACTCAAGGAATGTGCTTCTTATTAGTGGATACTAACTCCAAAAGCTCAGAATCCCCAAGAAACCATCCACTGAATTTACCAAGTTTATAAAGGAAGGCCAGAAAGTGGATGTCTTGGTCATTCTTAGAAGGAAGAACAAAACACATGTGGGAATAAATACAGGGACAAATAGAGGAGAAGGATGAAGAAAAGACCATCCAAAGACTGCCTAACATTGAGATCCATCTCATATGCAGCCACTAAACCCACACACTATTGCTGATGCCAAGTAGTCCTTACTGGAAGGAATCTGATCTGAAAGTCTCCTCAGAGTCTCTTCAATAGCCATACTGATACAGATGAAGTTGCTTGCACCTGACCATCAGACTGAACATGAGGACCCCCAATGAAGAAGCTAGAGAAATGACTTAAGGAGCTCAAAGTGTCTGCAATCCCATGGGAAGAACAAATTATTAACTAACCAGACCCACCATAGTTCACAGTGACTAAAACACCAACCATTGAGGTCACACAAAGAGACCCATGGCTTCAGGTGTGTATGCAGCAGAGGATAGCCTTCTCTGATATCAATGAGAGGAGAGGTGTTTGATACAGTGAAAGCTAATTTTCATAGTGTTCTGGAATGACAAGGCGCTGAGGTAGGAAAGAGTGGTTGGGAGAGGGAGCACCTTCATGGAGGCAATTGGAGGAGGAGGGAAACTCACTAGAAAGCTAGAGAATTGATTGAAGGAGTTGAAAGCATTTGCAACCATATATGAAGAACAACATTATCAACCAAAGAAACCCTCCAGAACTGCCAGGGACTAAAGCACCAACCAAGGAGTTTGCATGGAGAGACCCATGGCTCTACTTGCATATGTAGCAGAGAACAGCATTCTCTGGCAACAGTGGGATGAGAGGCTGTTGGTACAATAAAGGTCCATTTTCCCACTGTAGGAGAATGCCAAGGTACTGAGGTATGAGTGGTTGTTTGGGAGTGGGAGCATTTTCATGGAGGAAAGGAGGGTTGTAGTGGAGATGGGAGTGTGGGGGAAAGCAGATAACATTTGAAATGTAAATACAGAGAATATCCAATAAAAAATGAAGAAAAGGTCATCCATAGACTTTTGAATCCATTCTCACCTTTGAATCCATCCTGTATGCAGCTACCCAACCCAGTCACTATTGCTGATGCCAAGAAGTGCTTGCTGACAGGAACCTGATATGGATGTCTCCTCAGAGGCTCTCCCAGACCCACACTGATATAGATGACGATGCTTGCAGCTAACCAGTAGAGTGAGCATGGGGACCCCAGTGGAGGAGCTAGATAATTGGTTGAAGAAGTTGAAAGGTTTGCAACCCTATGGGAAGAACAATAATACCAACCACTTAAACCTTCCAGAGTTCCCAGGAACTAAAGTACCACCCAGTGAATACACATGAAGAGACCCATGGCTCTAGGTGCATATGCAGCAGAGGATAGTATTCTCTGGCATCACATAGCAGGAGAAGCCTTTGGTCCTATGAAAGTTTGTTTCCCCAGAGAAAGGGAACGTTAGGGCCATATGGTGGGAGTGGGTTGTTGGGAATGGGAGCATTTTCATGGAACCAAGGGGATGATGGAGGAAGGATGTGATAAGGGGTAAAGGGAATAATGTTTGAAATGTAAATACGTGAAATATCCAATAAAAATATTTTAAAAAGAAGATAAAATTAGTTGTACTTCTGTTTCCCCTCCAGAGAACTCCTTCTTAGAAATCATGTGACTAGCCATCTGCTAATCCAGTTTGCTAAGTCCCAGCCCTATGACAGCACCTCCCCCTTCCCTAATTAGAGCTATTTAATCTAGCCACTCTATTGTAATAAATGGGCTGCCCTCTGACACAGGCCTCTGGTCATTCATACCCCCTGTACTCTGCACTGCCAGAGACCCTACTCCCCAGCTGATGGTGGGGGTAGAAGAGCCCCAACTCATTTCATGTTGACAGATTCTTAACAGTACTGAGTTAACTACTGTTTTTGTCTGTAATGTTCTCCATTTTATGTCATAAATTGTTTTATTTCAGAATCTTGTGTATCTGTTCCAAACAGTATTTTCTGAAACACAAAGCAAGTATGCTGATAAATCATATTTAGGAAGATTTTTTTCCAAAAAATACATTTAAACATGCTAATTAGTCTCATAAATTTCTATCATATTTCATATTGTAGTCAACTTTTAATAAAATACTGCTTGTTTAATATGACCTGACATCATATAACTATCTGGGTTGTACACGTGTTTGGTACTAACATGATATCAACATGATTTGTAAGATGCCATGATTATCATTAACATATTTTGAAGAAAAAATTGACTTTAAGTAAGGGCTTATTTTTGTCTAAAATAACAATGAATGTATATTTCATTTTTATTTTTACTTCATGTTTAATAAATATTAATATATTTAAACTATATAAAAACCTAATAATATTTAATGAAGTACCAGAATCCTAAGTTCAAGTTTAACAACTTCTGGTGTCTGTAATTTAAACCATGGATCACTTCAGCTTCTGAGAAACAAACTAACCGAATGAGAAATATATTCTCTAAAAGGTTTTAATTAACTGCACAATAATATTGTTAGTTTTTTAGAAAATCGTGATTTGAGCTGCAGTACATGAAACTAAAGTTCATGAGGTGAATTTATGTGGATTTACATGAAGCAATTTGAGAGAAAACACTTGAGGTTTGATGGAATTTATTCACTGACCCTGAAATGTCAACTTAACATAGATACTAATGCAGCATAGCTTCCTGCTGTGTGCTGTGCTATGTGACAATATATTTGTTGAGCACTAAGAACGCACAAACAAATACACATACATGTTTAGCTTGGTATAATGCATTAATGTGGATAAACAAAATCTTATATTTTGAACATTTGTTGTAATCCACATTGGCACAAGCAATGTGATACTTCATGTTGAATTTTATAATTGTATAGTTTAGAGCTTAATTTTCTCAAACCTCAAATTGTTCCCCTTATGCCCTTGAGCACTGACCTAATAAAATTGTGATCACCATATAGGTTGCAATTTTTTACTTCACCAGTGCCTTTTTACATGAACACATAGCACAGGAGAAACTAATTTGTGTATTAGGGAATGAAATTAATTAGCATAGAACAAAGACTAAGTGAAATTTGCTATTTGATGTAAAATGTGGCAATTGTGAGTTGCTTAATCTGTTTGAAGTGTTAGGATTGATCTTTAAACTCTATCTAAAAACTGAATCCGTAAATAGTCCCTGATTTGGGTGAGTACTAATAACTGACATATTTGAAAGGTCTATATTCATGACAAATACTTACTGTTAGGGAAATCTTCTCTGATAAAGGCTGTGGATTGAATGTCCTATGGGTATAGTAACAATATGTAATTAGGGGTCTTTTAAATACTAGTCTACTCTGTAAGATAATAGTATAAGGTTCTCCACTAGGGTCTGACCTATTGCTCTTTACCCAGCTGAGCCCACTTATTTGCCCTGGTTAAATTTTCAGCTAAGCATAAGTAAATTGATAATAGCTTTCTTGCTTTAAGTGATAATTGTTCATTTGTCAAAAATGTAAAACTAGAGGGCATCAGATTTTACATATTTCATACTCCATGCAAATGAAATGAATTGCTATACTGAGATATAATATTTTTATGCAATTTCATTTTAGAAAGGACTTCAAATGACCTATTGTTTCATGAGAAGGCATACTGAAGGGTATGTGGACCTTACCATCTTATCGTTCATGTTTCTATACCAAAATGTAAAATTGATCCAAAGAAATTTGCTTTAGACATTTCATGTGTTTAAAAAACTGTAATGATAGCTTTACGCTACATAAAACTTTAAAAAATAAAATAGAAGAAAAGTAAGACCTTTGTGGGCCAAAGAAAACAATTCAAAGGCAAGGTGACCAGGGAAGGCTGAAGGGAGGGAGAAGTGTCTTAGGAGAGGTGATGATCAAAGTCTAAGAAATCCCATATTTCCTGTTCCTCTCTCACTGGCATTTGTCCCTCTGCAATTTTCACAGCTAGATCCAAGGTAACCAAAAACAGTAAGAAAGAAGATCCATGCCTGTAACTGTTGGGTGTATGGCTGGGGGAAGCCACAGGAGTGAGGGTCCACAGTCTGGTGGGCAGGATGGACAGCTGGAGCTTTCTAGTGTGTCTCTGGGGATGCGACTAGATCCAGGGTCTTCGGGTTGCCAGGCTCTTGGACATTCAGGCCCTGCTGGATGCTGCTGAAGATCTGAGAACAGAAGAGGGGGCTCTGGCTGGTCCTGCAGTGGGAGTCTTGTCTTGTCACCTGTTAGCTGTATGTTTGGTGTTCTGGTCTTTTAGACCATCTGGATAGAGGGTCAAATCTCCTCAAGGCTACTTCCCTGCCACACAAGACTCGGAGAGAGCTCTCAGATTTTCATCCGAGTTAGAGAGCTCTTCATAGACTGATGCTGAACAACTCTGCTGCGATTTAGATATTAGGTTAGTTCCTTTATTCCCTCACAATTCCGTCCAGATTTAAGTTAATAATCATTAATTTATATATGCATATATAGATTGACATAATATCTTTTGAAAGTTATTTTTTAAATACATTTAATGTTATTTTTTAAAATAAGTTTTATCAAATATGACCTAAAACAACAAAAATAAATAAATAAACAGATCCATATGTAAAAGAATTTTAGAAGCGTTCAAATAAGTATTCCTTAAAAGAGAATATTGTATTATTTTATGTAAACCCATTTATGCCAAAGTTGATCAAACAAACTAACAAGAACTAATCATTGTTCTTTTTTTTTTTTTTTTTGAACAACTTTATCTTAAAAAACTAAGATAAATGTACAGATATTAAGCATTTTTGCATAAAAGTATAGGAATACATTTTTGTCAGTGCTTGGCTGTTTTTTTTTTTTTTTTTTTTAATGTTTGATAGTGTGCATTAAGGTCTTACTAGTTACAATGAGCATAAAGTACATATAAAACAGGATGTAACCCGGAATTAGTAAAGGTTTCTTGGTGTGTAAGGATTGAGCATAATGGATTTTCTTTTTTTTTTTTTTTTCTGTTTTTTCTTTATTTGAACTTCACATAGTCTATTAGTTGATTCTGGCGTGTTCGGAGCTTTGTGCGGTTAGTATCCATTATCACGGACTGCATATTATGTCTGTTCTTTTGTGACTGGGTTACCTCACTCAAGATGATATTCTCTAAATGAATCCATTTTCTTAAGAATTTCTGAGGATGTCGAGCACTTCCTTAGATGCTTCTCAGCCATTTGATATTCCTCAATTGAGAACTTTTTGTTTCGCTCTGTACCCCATTTTTAATAGAGTTATTTGATCCTTCGGTGTCTAGCTTTTTGAGTTCTTTGTATACATTGGATATAAGGCCTCTAACTGATGTGGGGTTGGTAAAGACCTTTTCCCACTCTGTTGGCTGACATTTTGATTTCTTGACAGTGTTCTTAGCCTTACAAAAAATTTGCAATCTCATTAAGCCCCATTTGTCAATCTTTGACCTTAGAGCACAAGCCATTGCTGTTCTGTTCAGGAAATTTTCTACTGTGCCTATGTGTTCTAAGGTTTTCCCTACTTTTTCATCTAATAGTTTCAGTGTACCTGTCTTAATGTAAAGATCTTTAATCCACTTAAACTTGAGTTTTGTACAAAGAGATAAGAAAGGGTCTGTTTTCATTCTTCTGCATGCTGAGTGCCAGTTGGACCTACACCATATGTTGAATAGGCTGTCTGTTTTCCACTGAATGTTTACAGGTCAGGTGACCATATATGTGACAGCTCCTTTCTGGAATATATTCTATTCCATTGATCCACATGCCTATTTCTGTACCAGTACCGTGCAGTTTTTAGCACAATTGCCTAGTATTATAGCTTGAGGTAAGGGGTAGTGATTCCAACAGATGTTTTCTCGTTGTTGAGGATGGATTTCGCTCTTCTAGGTCTTTTGTTATTCCAGATGAAATTGTACTTTACTCTTTCTAACTCAATGAAGAATTGGGTTGGTGTTTTGATGGGGATTGCATCGAATCTGTAGATTGCTTTTGGGAAGATGGCTACTTTTAAAATGTTAATCTTTCCAATCTATGAGCATGGGAGATCTTTCCATTTTCTAAGGATTTCCTAGATTTCCATCTTCAGAGGCTTGAGGTTTTTGTCATACAGGTCCTTCACTTGCTTAGTTAGACTTACACCAAGGTATTTCATATATTTTTGTGACTATTGTGAAGGGTATCTTTTCCCTAATTTCTTTCTCCACATGTTTGTTCTTTCAGTATAGGAAAGCTACTGATTTGTTTGAGTTAATTTTATATCAAGCCAATTTGGTGAACTTGTTTATCAGGGTTGGAGTTTCTGGTGGAATTTGTGGGGTTGCTTCAGTACACTATCATATCATCTGCAAATAGTGATGTTCCTACTTCTTCCTTTCCAATTTGTATCCCTTTGATTTCCTTTTGCTGTCGAATTGCTCTGGCCAGGACTCCCAATACTATGTTGAAAGGTAGGGGGAGGGAGTGGGCAGCCTTGTCAAGTCCCTGATTTTAGTGGGATTGTTTCAAGTTTCCCAGAATTAAGTTTGATGTTGGCTGTTGGTTTGCTGTATACTGCATTTATCATGTTTAGGTATGGGCCTTGGATTCCTGTTCTTTCCAAGACTTTTAACATGAAGGGGTGTTGGATTTTGTCAAATGCTTTCTTAGCATCTAGTGAGATGACCATGTGGTTTTTGTCTCTGAGTTTGTTTATATGATGGATTACATTGATGGATTTCTGTATATTAAACCATCCCTACATCCCAGGAATGAAGCCTACTTGATCATGGTGAATGATCCTTTTGATGTGTTCTTGGATTCGGTTTGCAAGGATTTAGTTGAGTATTTTTGCATCAATGTTCATAATTGAGTTTGGTCTGAAGTTCTCTTGTAGGGTCTTTGTGTGCTTTAGGAATGTGGGTTATTGTAGCCTCAAAATATGAGTTGAGTAGAGCTCCATTTGGAAAGTATTGATGTTAGATCCTCAATAAATATTTGATAAAATTGTGCACTGAACCCATCTGGACCTGGGCTTTTTTGATTGGGAGGCTTTTGATGACTGCTTCTATTTCTTTAGGTGTTATGGGATTATTTAGATGGTTTACCTGGTCCTGGTTTAACTGTAGCACCTTGTATCTGTCTATGAATTCATTAATTTCCTCCAGATTTTCCAGCTTTGTTGAGTATAGGCTTTTATAGTAGGATATGTTGATTTCTTGAATTTCCTAAGTTTCAGTAATTATGTCTCCACTTTCTTTTCTGATTTTGTTAATTTGGATACTCTCTCTTTACTCTCTAGTTAGTCTGGCTAATGGTTTATCAGTCTTGTTAATTTTCTCAAAGATCGAGATCTTGGTTTTGTTGATTCTTTGAATGGTTATTTTCCTTTCTATTTGGTCTGTTTCTGCCTTAAGTTTGATTATTCCTTGCCGTCTACTCATCTTGCGTGTACCTGCTTCGTTTTGTTCTACAACTGAGAATTCAATTGTGCTGTCAGGTTGCTAGTGTATGCTCTCTCCAGTTTCTTTTTGGAAGCACTCAGAGGTATGTGTTTTCCTCTCAATACTGCTTCCATTACATCACATAGGTTTAGGTATGTGGTGTTGTCATTTTCATTGAATTCTAGAAAATCCTTAATTTCTTTCTTTATTCCTTCTTTGACTATGCTATCATTTAATAGAGCATTGTTTAGTTTCCATGTGTATATGGGCTTTTTGTTGTCTTTGTTGTTATTAAAACCAGCCTTAGACCATGGTGATCTGAATGGATACATATGAGTATTTCAATCTTCTTATATCGATTGAGGGTCTTTTTGTGATCAATTATGTGGTCCATTTTCGAGAAGGTGTCATGAGGTGCTGAGAAGAAGGTGTATTATTTTGTTTTAGGATGATATGTTCTGTAGATTTCTATTAATTCCAGTTAGTTCATATTCTCTGCTTAGTTTTACAGTGTCCTTGCTCAGTTTCTGTTTCCATGGTTTGTCCATTAGTAAGAGTGGGATATTAAGGTCTCCCACTATTATTGTGTGGGGTGAAATATATTTTTTGAGCTTTAGTAGGGTTTCTTTTATGAATATGGGTGCTTTTGTATTTGGAGCATATATGTTAAGGATTGAGAGTTCCTCCTGACAGATTTTCCCTGTAATGAGTAAAAAGTGTCCTTCCTTATTTTTTTTGATAACTTTTGGTTGAAAAATCTACTTTATTCTGTAATAGAATGGACACTCCAACTTGCTTCTTGGGGCCGTTTGCTTGGAATATTTTTATCAACCTTTTACTCTGAGATAGTTTCTGTCTTTGTCACTGAAATGTGTTTCCTGTATGCAGCAAAATCCTGGGTTTTGTTTATTTCTCCAGTCTGATAGCCTATATCTTTTTATTGGGGTGTTGAGTCCATTTATGTTAACAGATAACAAGGAATAGTGTTTGCTGTTTCCTGCTATTATTGCCTTTGTAGGTTGAAATTTGCCTGTGTGTCTTTCTTCTTTTGGTTTTCTTGCCTGGGAGTTTTCTTGTTTTTACTAAGATGTAGTTCCCCTCATTGTATTGGGTTTTCCACCTATAATTCATGCTAGGTTTTTGGTCAGATATTGTGTAAATTTAGTTTTGTCTTAGAATATCTTAGTCTCTCCATCTATGGTGACTGATAGTTTTGCTGGGTAAAGCACCTTGGGCTGGCACTTGTGCTCTCTTATGGTCTGCATGATATCTGTCCAGGCTCTTCTAGCTTTTATAGTCTTTGTTGTGAATTTGGGTGTGATTCTGATTTGTCTGCCTTTATATGTTACATGACCTTTATCCCTTAATGCTTTTAGGATTCTTTCTTTGCTTTGGGCACTTGGTGTTTTGACTATTATGTGTCAGGAGGAATTTCTTTTCTGGTTCAACCTATTTGGAGTTCTGTAGACTTCTTTTATGCTCGTGGTCATCTCATTCTTAAGTGTAGCGAAGTTTTCTTCCATGATTTTGTTGAAGATATTTACTGTTCCTCTTAGTTAATATTCTTTACCCTCTTCTATTTCTATTATCCTTAGGTTTGGTCTTCTCATGGTGTCTTGGATCTCCTGGACATTTTGGGTTAGGAGCGTTTTGTTTTTTGCATCTTCTCTGACTGTTTTGTCTATGTTTTCAATGTTGTCTTCAGCCCTCGAGATTTTCTCTTGTATCCCTTGTAGTCTGTTGGAAATGCTTGCATCTGTGACTCCTGATTTCTTCTTTAGGTTTTCTACCTCTAGGGTTCTCTCTTTTAGTGTTTTCTTTATTGTGTCCATTTCGGTTTTAAATTTCTTCTTCCATTCTTTCATCTTTTTTGGTTTTTTTTGTTTGTTTGTTTTGTTTTTTTGTTTTTCTTTCTTTTTTTTTTTTTTTTTGTTCCTCTAGTTCTTTGAGTTCTTTGAGTTTTTTTTTCTTGTTTCTTTTTTAAAGGCTCCTAATTCTTTATTGTTTTTCTTCCCGGTCTTGTTTAAGGATCTCTATCATCATCTTGAGGTAGGATTTCGGGTCTGAGTCTTCTTTTTCTGGAGTGTTTGGTATTCTGCTGTTTGCTGTGATGGGAGAGCTGGGTTCTAATGTTGCCAGGTTGTCTTGGTTTCCCTGGGGTAAGTTGTTTTGCTTTCCTCTTGCCATCTTGTTGTCAGGGATTGGTTCTTTTCTTTCCCTTGTACCTTGTCTGTGTCTCTGGAGCTTCTCTATTCTTGGTGGTGGTTGGTCAGAGCGCCTGTTCTGCACCCAAAAGCCGCCTGCTGGGAACAGAGGGCCCAATGCCGTGTTCCTGGTTCCCTGGACCAAGCAGGGCAGGGGCACACTTTCTCTGTGCTCTACAGAAATCTTTCTGTCCCCTGGCTACTTGGAATACCTTCTCACCAGGCCTGTGTTTCTCCTAATCATTGTTCTATTTAAACCGTTTTAAAGCTTCATCATTATTATTAGATATTCTTTTTATATTATTTCAAATGTTATCCTCTTTCTCCTGTCTCTGATTCCCCTCAACCCTCCCATGCTTCTGTGAAGGTGCTCCCTCTCCCAAATACCCACTGCCACCTATGTGCCTTGACATACCCTTAAACTGTGAAAATGAGACTTCACTAGACCAAAGACCTTTCTTCCCGCTGGTTGCATTTGATTCTATCCTCTGCTACATATGCAGCTGGAGCCATGAGTCTCTACATGTGTGTTCATTGGTTGGTGTTTTACTTCCTGTGAGCTCTAGAACCTCTGAGGTGACATTCATATTAGCATCTTACCAGTAAGTACTTCGTGTCATCAGAAATAGTGAGTGGGTTTGGTGGCTGCATATAAACTGGATCCCCAAGTGAGGCAGTCCCTGAATGATCTATTGTACATTCACTGTTCCTCTATTTGTCCCTGTCTTTCCTCCCGTAAATATTTTGTTCTCCCTTCTATGAAGGATCAATGCATCCGCATGCTGGTCTTTGTTCTTTTTGAGCTTGATAAAGTCTTTTTCAGCCCGTTTATTCTTTGAGTAGAGGAAGGCTACAGATTTTTTCAAATTAATTTTATATCCAGCCACTTTTCTGAAGTTGTTTATCAGCTGTATGAGTTCTCTGGTGGAATTTTTGGGGTCACTTAGGTATCTTCTTATCATATGCAAATAGTGATATTTTTACTACTTCCTTTCCAATTTCTATCCCTTTGACATCATTCTTTTTCTTTTCCTTTTTTTTTTTTTTTTTCTATTTTTGTCTAATTGCTCTGGCTAGGACTTCCAGAACTATATTCAATAGGTAAGGGGTGGGTGGGCAGTCTTTTATAGTCCCTGATTTAGTGGGATTGCATCAAGTTTCTCAGAATTTAGTTTGAAGTTTGCCACTGGTTTGCTGTATATGGCTTTTCCTGTGTTTAGGTATGCACCTTGAATTACTGGTTTAACCAAGGCTTTTATCATGAAGGGATGTTAAATTTTGTCACGTTTCTCAGCATCTAGTGAGATGATTATGTAGGTTTTTTCTTTTTTTTGAGTTTGGTTATAAAGTGCATTGTGTTGTTTGATTTCTGTATATTGAACTTTCCGTGCCTGCCTGAGATGAAGCTACGTGATCATAGTGATTGATCATTTTGATGTATTCTTGGATTCAGTTTGCAAAACCTTCAATGAGAATTTTTGCTTCAGTGTTCATGAGATAAATTGTTCTGAAGTTCTCTTTCTTTGTAGGGCTTTTGTGTGGTTTAGGTATAAGTGTAATTGTGTCTTTGAAGAACGAATTGGGTAGTGATTCTTCTGTTTCTATTTTGTGAAATAATTTGGAAAGGATTGTTATTAAGTCTTCTATGAAGATCCGATAGAATTCTATAATAAAACCATCTGGTCCTGGATTTTTTTTTTTTTTTTTTTTTTTTTTTTTTTTTTTTTTTTTTTTTTGGTTAGGAGGCTTTTTTAAAAAAAAACTTTATTGGATATTCTCTGTATTTACCTTTCAAATGTTTTACCCTTCCCCTCCCCTCCCCTCTCTCCTCCCCTCAACTTGATTCCATGCAGATGCTCCCTCTCTCAATCAACCTCTTCACCTCAGTTCCTTGGCTGCTGCTGTTGCTCTTCTTCCCATGAGGGTGCAAATTTTTGTGCTATTTCAGTCATTTCTCTAGCACTTTCTTTAGGGTCCCCATGTTCAGTCTGATGTTTATCTGCAAGCACTCTCATCTATATCTGTATGACTCTGGGAGAGCCTCTGAGAAGACATTCATGTCTGATTCTTGCCAGTAAACAATAGTGCTTGGGTTTGGTGGCTGCATTCGGTGGTTCTCCATGTGAGGCAGTCTCTGTAAATCTTCAGTCATGGCTTCTCTATTTGACCTTGTATTTCTTCCCATTTTTTCTCCCTACTAAGGACCGAGGCCTCCACATTCTGATTCTCCTTCTTTTGGAGCTTCATAAGTTTTGTGGATTTTTTTTTTTTTTTTTTTTTTTTTTTGGTTATTCAGAGCCCCTTTTCTTGGTGGGGGGAGGCTAGTATCTGCTTATAAGTGAGTACATATCATGAGTTTTATTTTGTTAATGGGTTACTTCACTCAGGATGATAGCTCCATATTCCATCCATTTGCCTAGGAATTTCATGAACTCATTTTTAATAGCTGAATAGTACTCCGTTGTGTATATGTACTGCAATTTCTGAATCTAGCCCTCTGTTGAAGGACATCTGGGTTCTTTCCAGCTTCTGGCTATTATAAATAAGGCTGCTATGAACATTGTTGAGCATGTGTCCTTGTTACATGTTGGAGCTACTTTTGGGTATATGCCCATAAGTGGTATAGCTGGGTCCTCCAGTAGCATTATGTCCAGTTGATTGAGGAACCACCAGACTGATTTCCAGAGTGGTTGCACCAGTTTACAGTCGGTTGGAAGACTTTGATGACTGCTTATATTTCTTTAAGGGTTATGGGGCTGTTTAGATGGTGTATGTGATCCTGATTAACTTTTACTTTTTATATGTATAGAAAAATTGTCCAATTCATCCAGATTTGCAAGTTTTGATGAATATAAGCATTTGTAGTAGGATCCGATAATCTTTTGAATTTTCTCAGCTTTTGTTGCTATGTCTCACTTTTTATTTCTGATTTTGTTAATTTGGATGCTGTTTCTGTGCCTTCTGATTAACCTGGTCAAGGGTTTACATATCTTGTTGATTTTTTCAAACAACATCTTCTGGTTTTGTTGACTCTTTTTATAGTTTGTTTTGTTCTTACGTGGTTGATTTCAGCTCTGAATTTGATTATTTTCTGCTGTCTACTCCCTTTGGGTATATTTGCTCCTTCTTCTTGTAGGGCTTTCAGGTGTACTGCAAACCTCTCTCCAGTCTCTTTCTGGAGGCACTCAGTGCTGGAATTTTCCTCTTAGCACTGCTTTCAGTGTATCTCATAAGTTTGGATATGTTTTACCTTAATTTTCATTAAATTCTAAAATGCCTCATATTTCTTTCTTGACCAAGTTATCATTGAATAGAGCTTCCACATGTATGTTGGCTCTTTGTTGTGCTTTTTGTTATTGAAGAACAACCTTGGTCCTCAGTGATCTGATAGGTTGCATGGAACAATATCAATCTTCTTGTGTCTGCTGAGGCCCTTTTTTTTTTTTTTTAATCTATTATATGGTCATATTTGGAGATGTACCATGAGGTGTTGAGAAGAATGTATATTCTTTTGTTTTTTGATGAAATGTTCTGTAGATGCCTGCTAAATCCATTTGGTAAATTAAGTGCTTTCAGTTTTACTGTGTCTCTGTATAATTTCTGCTCACATGATCTTTCCATTGACGAAAGTGGAGAATTGAATCTTCCCAGTATTATTATTTGTAGTGCAAAATATGCTTTGCACTTTAGTTAAGTTTCTTTCAGAAATGTGGGTGTCCTTGCATTTGGAGCATAGATATTCAAAATGGAGATTTCTTCTTGGTGAATTTTCCCTTGTATGGGTATAAAATGATCTTTCATATGTTTGTTGATAACCATTGGTTGAAAATCAATTTTACTCGATATTAGAATGGCTACTCCAGCTTGTTTAGTGTGACCATTTGCTTGAAAAGTAGTTTTCCAGCCTTTTACTCTGAAGTAGTGCCTTTCTTTGTCACCTAGATGAGTTTTCTGTATGCAGCAAAATGATGGGTACAGTTTACATATCCAGTCTATTAGTGTATGTCTTTTTATTCAGGAATTGAGTACATTGATGTTAAGAGATATTAAGGAATAGTTCTGTTGTTTCCTGTCATTTTTGTTGTTAGAGGTAGAATTATGCTTGTGTGGCTAAATTAATTTGGAGTTGTTGGAAGAATGTTCCTTTCTTGCTTTTACTAAATGCACTTTTCCCCCTTTGGGAATTTTGCAACTAGTATCTTTGGTAGGACTGTAATTGAGTAAAGATTTTGTGTGAATTGAGTAAAGATTTTGTCAAGGAATATATTGGTTACTCTGTCTATACTAATTGAGAGTTTTGCTGTATATAGAACCCTGGGCTGGTATTTGCATTCTTTTTGGGTCTATATGATCTCTGTCCAGAATCTTTTATCTTTCATAGTCTCTGTTGAGAAGTCCAGTATAATTCTGATAGGTCTGGCTTCATAAGTTCTTTGCCATTTTTCTCTTACTGATATTTATTTTTTGTCTTGTACATTGGTGGTTTGAGTATTATGTGTCAGGGGAAATTTCTCTTCTTGTCCAATCTATTTGGAGTTCTATATGCCTCTTGTATGTTCAGGGGCATCTTTTTCATTAGGTTAGAAAAGTTTTCTTTTACTATTTCGCTGAAGATATTTACTGGTTTTTTAAGTTGGGAATCTTTGCTCTCTTTTACATTTATTATCCTTAAGTTTGCTTATCTCAATGTGTCCTAGATTTTCTGAATGTTTTGGCTTAGGTCCCTTTTGCTTTTTGCAGGTTCTTTGACTACTCTTTTGATGTTTTCTATGATATCTTCTGTACCTTCTCTCTTCTATCTCTAGTATTCTGTTGTTATACCTTGCATCTACAACTCCTGATATCTTTCCTGGGTAGTCTATCTCCAAGGTAATGTCTTTTGTGATTTCTTTATTGTTTCTATTTCTATTTTTAGATCCTGAATAGTTTTGCTCAATTTCTGAACTTGTTTTGTTGTGCTTTCCTGTAGCTTTATAAGTGATTTTTGTGTTTCCTTTTTAAGGCTTCTTCTAATTGTTTGCCTATGTTCTCCTGTATCTTTAAGGGAGTAATTCATGTTTATCTTAAAGCTCTTGATCATCATCATGACGTATAATATTAAGTCCAAATCCTGTTTTTCTGGCGTGTTGGGATATCCAGTACTTGCTGTTGTAGGAGAACCGAGTCCTGATATTGCCAGTTTGTTTCTGTTGCTTAAGGTTCTTGCATTTGCCTTCTGCCATCTTGTTATCTATAATGTTATTTGGTCTTCTTGTCTCTAATTGGAGCTTGTCTCTCCTGTGCGCCTATGGGCTTAGGAGTGAGAGTGCACTTGTGTGACCAACTCTCTGCAGGGTGGTTTTGTGTACTGATGGCAGTGGGACTGCCCCAGATATGAACTCATTTAGAAACTGGAAGTTACGTTGAATGTTCTAACTCTATTACATTAAGTAAATATTCATTTAACATAATTATTCACAAGCTCATATAAATTTTTCAGATTAGTTCTCAGGGTATGTTTTTGGTTTCAAGAAATGAAACATGTTTTTATATTGACAAAAAGCAAACAATATATGGAGGATTTATTCACTTAATTAGCTTTTTATTAGAAAAGAGAAATGATACTATTTGGACATTTCCCTTAACGTTAGAAATGCCAAACAAGGTTATTTTGCCCTAAATTTAGTTTTTTATTATTCTGCATCTTTCCTGTTTTTCTTTCTTTTCCTATTGTTGGCATGAATATAGAATTTATATTTCATAAATACATGTCATCTTTATCCAAAAATACCTTAAGCATAATTTTGGGTGAAATTAAAATTTAGGCTTAAATGCATAAAAGTGCATTAAATTTTCTCCATGCATCAGACAGAAGCCATACTGTGATTTACATACATGCTGCAGGGCTGTCAGAGGAACATATCTTTGGTTTACAACATCCTGTGACTATTGACCTGAGCTGTGTTCAGCTGGTGACCTAGGATTGATGAGTTCCACACGTGGCTACTAGATAATTAATCATGAATATGTGAGCATGTGGAGATTGTGCAGATACTGGCATTTTTCTCAGGATCGAAAGTAATGTTCATATCCTGGTAGTAAAGACTTTGGCATACTTTCTTAATGAAACTAATGATTATTATTTCCTTTTCTAAATATTTTACATTTACCCATTGATTTAAAAGATTTTAAACAATTTTGTCTTCCAAACATATTCATGAAAACATATTTATCACTGTACTATTTCAAACTTTATCTGAAAGCAGTTGTACTTAGTTTTTTTTCAATTTTTTTCTCCATTCTAATAGAAATAATAGGTTCTGAGTGTCTATTGCAAACTTTTATTATTATTATTATTATTATATTTTTTTTTTTACAGATTCCATCAGTCTGCACACTGGCTGTTGCCTTCTCCCTGGAGTAGTTAGGTGCCTTTGTGAAGTGCTGGATAACACTGTGCTACACAAAGTGGGGAAAATGGATTAATTGCCTTTAGAATACCAAATGAAGCCTTTTAATTTAATGAATATTTCAACAGACTCAATTCATTTGTCTCTCTGAAGGCAAAAATCCCAAAGGTAAAAATTCTTTGGGGTGACATAGAGAACACATCAGGACCTCTGAGAGGTTGGTTACAGCTGCTCTGTTCCCAAGCATGCGGATCATCACTATAGCATTAATAGATTACATAAGTGGATAACACAATAGGCTGTAGAAGTTTAGATTTACAAATTATCCTTGAGCCTTGTGAGTACTGAGGCCAGGTCAGGGCTTCTCAGCTGTAACTTAGTTTAAACAAAGTGAGCTGCGGAAAAGTACTATTGAAAGACAGGAAAACTAATGGATAAGTGTTTAGACTCAGTCTACCAGTGGTGAACAAATGAACTGCAGCTTAAATTAGATGTAAGCACTGTGAGCCATCTCATTCATAGCCAGATACATCTACACACCAGCATAATTGTGTACTTAGAGTTGTAGCCTATGAACCAAAAGAGGAAATTGTCTCCTTTTTGCTTAAGCATATGCTTTAATGTATTGTGTCTTATTTTTTATTTGATTGAAAATGGAATAAAAATATTGAGGATGGAATGTCTTTCCTGGACATACAACAATAACATGATAATTCTTTTATTTAAATAGACTGTGTGAATGAGTAAATTTATGATATATTATGAATTTCATGAATCTATAAACAATATATTTGATAAAACTTAAATTATTCAAATGTTATCATTAGAAGTAAGAACCATGTTTATTAAAAATATGTCCACAATTAAGTATGTCTGATATTATTGAAAATGTTTTTTCTAATTTTTAAAGAAACTTTTGACACTTGTCTAGTAATTGTCTTAATAAAATGTTCAAAGAACAAAGAACACTTTAAAAAATGTAATGCAATGGATGTGAACATTTATTTTTTTTAAAATTAGACTTTTTATATTTTAAAATGCTAAAATAGCTGGCAAGTTATTTATGTGTATTATATTCATTTTAATATTATTTGTGATTATTTATCTCTTTGAGTGGCAGGTTAGACAATAACAAAAAACATAACAATATTTTTGTTCTCCATTTACATCAGATATAGTAAATAGATTTATTCAATTCAAATCAGCGGAGGTATTTTAGAATATGGTAAAATATTCCAATTTAAATTACCTAATATGATTCCATACTACAAATAATTAGATAATTAAATACCACAGAAACATCTGAAATCTGTCTTCTGAAGCCCTGTTCTGTACAAAGTCAGTTCTAAGTGTGAAATCTAGAAAGACAGACTTCAGAATTGTTTAGTGATATCTTGAAACATTGTTAATTAATATAACCAAAGGTGACATGATAGAAGTTTAATGTTCAAAAATCCAAACTTAAATCTTCATGAAATCATTGAAATTAAATGTACAATAATGTTTTATCCAGATCTGATGTAGAGATATCATTTTATGATGAGTTACATATTATATTAAATAGATAAAAGAATTATCTGTAGGATTCGCTTTAGTCTTTTTCTTTGGCCTCTCCTTATTTCAGAACTTTCTCACAGTTTTGAGGAGCTTTTCATGGTATTAATTAGTAACATTCAAAGTAAGTTTCTGGGCAAGGGTGGAGAAATAATTGCTAATAATATTTAAAAAAATACAAGATTACTTCAATCATAATGATGCAATGCCTTTATTTAATTCTGCTCTGGCATGGTTTATCTTTGATTCCTTCCTAGCATGTCTCTCTATTCGTTCAAGATATTTCCAAACATTAATTTTACAAAATTCATCTTTATCTATGAACAGTTTTAACTGGGACAACTCATATTTTCTCTCTTAGAAGTAATTGAACAGCTTGGATGGAAGATTTATGGAGAACACGAGTATACGGATACACTGAAAAAGACTAATGTACCGCATTTATATTTTTTGAAGTTTATAGCTTCCCTCATTAAGCAGCTGGCCAGGACTAACCTGTTAGAAATTTTGTGATTTAAGGAAAGTGTGTTCCATTGTGTAAGTTAATCTCAAAACTGATTATGAAGCATCTTTGTGTATTAATATTTTTCAAGGTGAATAAGGAAATATCATTAAAATTTATGCTCTATTGATTTATATTATCAGTTATTTTTAATTAGATATTATTGACAAGTTTCGGTTTCTAAAATATTGAGACAAAATGCCTAAAATGTTATGTCTTTAAAAACCTAAACTTTCTTTTCATGTAGTTTTGCATCTCTGAAGTCAAGATCAAAGGGAAGATAGAAGGGAATATTCTGGCCCTGTGTCTTTGTTCATCTTTTGGTGTCTGCATGTTGTATTAACTCTGTATTGACTAAATGTACATACTTATAAATATTTGTGTTTGTATGTTGTGTGTGTGTGTGTGTGTAGGCATGTATATATACATAAAGGTGAGAGAGGAAACTTAGGCATTTATCCTAGTCTTCCACACATTTTAAGGCAAGATTACATTGTTGTTCACTCCTGTAGGCCCAGGGTAGACTGACCAGAGAGTTCTTGGCCTTCTGCTTTTGCATGCTAGACAAGCTCTGCTGTCTGTGTCTTTATGTGAGTTGTAGAGATCCATCTCTTCAGTCTCAATTTTTTGTTATTGTTTAAGGAGATATGGATTACAATATTTATTAGTGACTTTGTCATGTGAACCAAGAATTTGACAGCAAACAATGAAAGAACTAACAGTTTATTGAGATGATACCTTTACCCCCATAGTGAAGTCATAGCAGCAGCATGGTTTGTAACTGTATGAGGTAAATAACTGGTTAGTAGAGACAAGTTGCAAGCAGAGAGATTAGCAGAAACAAGTGTAAGACCATAACCTATAATCTAGACATCTATATACTGTGAGAGATAATAAGACCGTAAACCTTAGAATCTAGTCTTTAACGTTGAAATGCCCCACTTCTTTTAGCCTAGTCTCACCTCCCAGATATTCAACAAACATTACAAACTATGCTTTTAGCTATGAGCCAACTGAATAGTCATATGTATATATATATATATATATATATATATATATATATTCAAGCTAAATTACAGTATAGAATGCTAGAATCAAGAGGTAACATAAAATTTTAGTGTAATATAATCTTGTCCAAACCCAATAGTAAATTGCAAACTAGTTTTCATACTATTTTTTTGAGAAGAATATTATTACTTTTATTTTCATTTAAAATTTTACATTGGCTTAATTATTTTTGTGTGAGTATTGTGTGTCACAGCAGAGATTCATGAAGACCATGGAAACAAATTTATGGTAAAGATAATAAAACAAATTTTCAGAAATTATCTTTTTTTAAAACCAATTAGATGAACTCTAGAGTGTGAATTTAAGATATCAGGCTTCAGAATATCTTAGGTTATACACTGAGACATCTCATAAGGCATAGCACAGGTTTTGAAATTAAGGATGATAAAGTTTGACCAGTTATTATATCATAAACCATAGATATCTTTGGTGAGATAGAAAATGTTTTCCTCACCAATTTTCCATTAATATATCCCCAAATCAAACCTACATTCCAGTTATTCACTCGTTTTCTCTCAAAAAGGCACTATGATTTGTACTTTTTTTTTAAATAATTGCCCACTGTGTCTACTGTTCTATCTAACATGTTTCACTCAACATAAAATTTTAAGATTGATCAATGTTGTTCATAGTGAATAATTACTCTACCATTATAGAATGTGTCATCTAGACATGTTAGTATTCTGTCTCTGGGAATGTCCCCACGTTTGGTCTATTCTTCTTTCTTGATACTGGAAGGTTATTACAATTATCACTCACTACTTGGATATTAGATAGGAAAAATGTCCTTCAGATTTAGCTGCTTTACATTATTATTATTATTTTCTCTTATAATATTATGATTTTAAGTGGATCCTTTGTTTATTGTTCTCTGATTAAAGAGTAAATTCCAAGTTTAGGAGTCTCTAGTGGTTGATGGAGTTGCTAACTTTACTTGTCTTATTTTACCTTAATTTTCTGTCTGAGCACTAAAAATTACTCTGAAACTTTGTAGTTTGTAGTTCACCCATCTTTGAGAGGTAGCTCTTATGCAGAATTTTAGATTTTGCCCTCTTTGCTTTCTTAATGTCCATGAAATGTTTCACTAATTCTTTGCATTTGGTGCCCTCTTTGCTTTTCTTTGATATCACTGACATGGAAGTTTTTACTTCCTTTGCATACATTTGTTGGTTTTGGGAATGTCCTGAGATTATTTATGTATTGCATTTGATATTTGTGTTTGAGAGCACAAGTACAGTGCAGGTATGTACAGAAAAATGAAGTGAACTTGAATCCTATGCATTGGTACTAACAGGAATTCTTGTGCTGTCTGTGTAAACAGTAGGTGCTCTTAGCCACTATACCACTTTTCCACACACAATTTTGGCATTTTGATATATTTTTTACTACACTCTGATAAATACATTTATATGTTTGTATATATTATACATACACATATACATATAATAATATATATGCATACAATGTACATTTGTGTAAATTTATATGTACACAGACAAGCACAAACAAAAATATACTAATTGTTGATATGTACATTTAATACTCAATTTTTGTTGAACAATATATTTCAATGATTCTAGAATTCAGTACAACATGGTTACACTGATCATATCCAAAGACCTTCAGGGGCTATGTGATTGACTGCAACAGAGACACTGCCTTATAGAAAACTATAATCCATAGCAATGGCATCTAACTGAGAGGCAGAAAAAATGAGAAATCAGAGGATTTGATAGAATGAGCCATAAAGGAAATAGAGACAATAATAAAAACAGAAAGAGAGAAAATCCTAAAAAAAAAAATCTAAGAAAAAGATCGGCAGTCATAAATGCAAGAATCATCAATATAATACAAGAGATAGAAGAAGGAATCTCAGTGGTAGAAGACATCATAGAAAACATTGACACAACAAAGAAAATGCAAAATGCAAAAAGTTTCTAACCCAAAAAATTAAGTAAATCTGAGACACAATGAGAAGTCAAACCTAAGGATAATAGGTATCAAAGAGAGCAAAGATCCTCATTTTAAAGAGCCAGTAAATAACGTCAACAAAAGTATATAAGAAAACTTTCCTAACCTAAAGTAAGAGTTCTCTATGAACATTCAAGAAGCCTAGATAAATATAAATGGGCTGTACCAGAAAAGAATTTCCTTCTGTCACATAAGAGTCAAAATGTCAAATGGACAAAACAAAGAATATTCAAAACAGTAAGGAAAAAGGGTCAAGTAACATATAAAGGAGGACCTGTCAGATCAGATTTACACCAGATATCTCAGCAGGGACTCTAAATTCAGGAGATACTGGGGAGATGTCATGGAGATCCTAAGAGAACACAAATGTCAGCACAAGATGCTAAACTCAGTAAAACTCTCAATTAACTCAGGGGAAGAAGCCAAAATATTCCATGACAAAACAAATATACATAATATCTATCCAAAAATCCAGCCTTACAAAGGATAATAGATGGAAGACTCCAACAAAGAAAGGGAAACTACACCATATTAAAAACAAGAAAATAATCATTTTTCAACAAACCCAAAAAAAAGACAGCTAAACAAACATAATTCCACCTCTAGAAAACAAAAATAATAGAAAGCAACAATCATTTTCTTTAATATATCTTAACATAATTAACTCAATTCCACAATATAAAAACATAGACTAAGAGACAGGATATGTCAATAGGGCCTAACACTTTGCTGCTTATAGAAATTACACCTCAGTGACAAATATAGAAACTACCTCAGAGTAAAAGGCTATAAAAGCAATTTTTCTAAGCAAATAATCCCAAGAGAAAAGAATGGAGTAGCTATTTTAATATTGAATAAAATCAACTTTCACCTGAAAGTTATCAAAAATTAAAATAATTTAAGGAAAGACATGTCATACTCATCAAAGTAAAATTATACCAAGATAAACACTCATTCCTAAAATCTATGCTCCAAATGCAAGGGTGCCCACATTCATAAAACAAACTTTACTAAAGCTCAAATCACACACTGTACCACACACAGTAATAGTGGGAGACTTCAATAGCCCATATTCATCAATGAACAGATCATGGAAACAGAAAATGAACAGAGACACCGTGAAACTAACAAGTTGTGAGCCAAAATATATTGAACATATATCTTTAGAATATTTCATCCTAAAACAAAAGGATATATCTTCTTTTCAGCAACTCATGGTACCTTCTCTAAAATTGAACATGTAATTGGTCACAAAACAGGTCTAAACATATATAAGAAGATAAAAATAATTCCATACATTCAATCAGATCACTATGGTATAAAACTGGTCTTTAATAACAATAAAAGTAACACAATTTCCACACTGACATGAAAGCTAAACTATGCTCTACTCAATGATAACTTGATTAAAGAAGGAAGGAAGGAAGGAAGGAAGGGAGGGAGGAAGGAAGAAAAAAAGGAAGGAAGGAAGGAAGGAAAAAAATTAAGACTTTTGAGAATTTAATGAAAATAAAGAAACAGTGTATCAAAACTTACAAAACACAAAGAAATCAGAGCCAAGAGAAAACACCATAGATTACAGTGCCTCCAAAAAGAAACTGGAGAGAGCATACACTGACAGCTTGACAGCATATATTAAAGCTCTGAAACAAAAAGAAAAACATATATACACAAGAGAAGTAGATGACAGAAAATAAACTCAAGGCTGAAATTAACAAAGTAGAAACAAAAAGAACTATACAAAGAATCAATAAAACCAGGAGATGGTTCTTTGAGAAAATCAACAAGACAGATAAACCATTAGCCAGAATAACTAGAGGGCACAGACAAAGTATAGAAATTAACAAAATCCCAAATGAAAACAGAAACATAACAAGAGAATCTTAAGATATTTTAAAAAATTATCAGATATTACTACAAAGACCTATATTCAACAAAACTGGAAAATAAGAATGAAATGGGAAATTTTTAAGAGAGATACAAGGCACCAAAGTTAAATCAGGATCAGATAAACCATCTAACCAATCCCATAACCCTGAAAGATATAGAAGCAGTGATTAAATTAAATTCTTACAACCAAAAAAAAAATAAAATAAAATAAAATAAAGCTCAGGAACAGATGTGTTTAGTGCCCAATTTTATCAGACCTTCAAAAAAGACCTAATACTAATACTCTCCAAACTATTCTACAAAATATAAACAGAAAGAGGCTTGCCAATTCATTCTGTTAAGCCACACTTCTGCTAATAACAAATCACACAGAGACCCATCAAAGAAGAACTTCAGACTAATTTTTATTATGGATATTGTTGCAATTTACTCATAACATACTAAATAAAATTTTTGTGAACCAAATTTAATAACATATTAAAATGATCATCCATCATAATCAAGTAGGTTTCATCCCAAGGATGCAGAGACGGATCAATATACAGAAATCCATCAATATAATCCATTATATAAACAGACGCACAGAGACAAAACAAAACAAAACAAAACAAAAATTGGCAACTGAGGAATATCAAATGGCAGAGAAGTGTCTAAACATCCTTAGCCATCAGGGATATGCAAATCAAATCAAACTTCACATCATTTAGAATGACTAAGAGCAAAAACTCATGTTACAAAAGATGCTGGCAAGGATGTAGAGAAAGATGAACACTCTTCCATTTTTGGTGCAATGGTCAGCTGGTCCCACCACTGTAGAAATCAACCTGGTAGTTCCTCAGAAATTTTGTCATAGCTTACAACCAAGTTATATCACTCCTGAGTATTTACCCAAAAGATAATCCAACTTATAAAGGGGACAATACTCTGTTCCTAGCATCCTTATTTATAAAAAACACAAACTGGAAAGAACCCATTTGTCCTTCAACAGAGGAATGAATACAGAAAATATGGTACATTTATACAATGGAGTAATTACTCAGCCACTAAAAATATTAACTTCATGAAACTCTTAGGCAAATAAGTAGAACTAGAAAATATCATCCTGAGTGAGGTAAGACAATCACAAGAGAATAGTCATTTTATAAATTCACTGATAAGTGGTTATTTACCCAAATGCCAGAATACCCAAGATACAATTCACAGACCAGATGAAGCAAAAGAAGACCAAAGTGCAGATGCTTTGGTCCTTCATAGAAGGGGAATCAAAATATTCAAAAGAGAAAATAAGGAGTCAACGTGTGTAGCAGAGACTGAAGGCAAGGCCATCGAGAGACTGCTTTATCTAGGGATCCATCACATATACAGACACAAATGTCAGATCCTAATATGGATGCCAAGAAGTGCTTGATGACAGGATTCTGGTATAGCTGTCTCCTGAGATGCATTACTAGAGCTTGACAAGTACAGAAACTGATGCTAGCAACCAACCATTGGACTGACAATGAGGTCCCCAATGGAGGAGTTAGAAAAGAACTGAAGGAGCTGAAGGGGTTTGCATCCAACAATATCTACCAACCAGACTGTGCACAGCTCTCAGGAACTAAACTACTAACCAGAGTACATTGGGCATGGCCTAGATTCTAGCTGCATATATTGCAGGAGACGGCCTTTGTGAACATCAATGGGAAGAGCAGCCCTTGGTCCTCTAAAGGCTTGATGCCCCAATGTAGGGGAATGCATGCCAGGGATGGGAGGTGGTAGTGTGTTTGTAGGGGATTGCCAGAGATGGGAGGTGGTAGTGTGTTTGTGTGTGTGTGTGTGTGTGTGTGTGTGTGTGTGTGTGTGTGTGTAGGAAGTACTCTCATAGAAGCAGGGTTTGGGGATCGGAGAGTGGATTTTCTTAAGGGAAATAGGGAAAGAAGATAACTTTTGTAATGTACATAATAAAATATCAAAAAAAATAGTGCAGCACAGGGAAAGAGAATTCAGTTCATCTGTGATTACAGACTTGAGTCAGTTGGAAGTTAGTTAAGCTGAGTAGAGTTTAGTTTAGTACAGTTATGTTTGGTCATTAGTTTGTGTAGTAGGGTTGAAGCCAGACAATAAGAAGAATCTGGAAGATTAGGACAAATTGCCAGACTTAATTTGAGGTCAAGCAGTGCAATTCAGGGAGAAGCTG
The DNA here is from genome assembly GCF_963924665.1 of Micromys minutus. Lineage (NCBI taxonomy): Eukaryota > Metazoa > Chordata > Mammalia > Rodentia > Muridae > Micromys > Micromys minutus. The sequence goes on along the minus strand of NC_137974.1, from coordinate 23,003,797 downwards.
AGAGAAGTCAGATTGCATCAGATTGAAGATTTTGCCAGTAAAGCTAGATTATACCAGCCTGCTAGAGTTCAGAAAAAGATAGAAAGGATGAGCAATTTCAGCAGGAAGCCCCTGACATGAAAATTATATCTGAGGAATCAAAATTACATTTACAAATGTTCTAATTATATGTAAATGTTGGGACACGTTTTAACAGTTATTTTTGCTTCAAATTTAACATACCTCTTCAAACCTGGCTCTTAATTCGAACTCTGTTCTCTACTTAAATTACTGAAGCTTTCACCTGGATGAAAGCTCACTAAGGCTACTTGTACAAACACTCATCATTGATAAAGTTAAATCTTTTATTATGAAAGGGTCATAGTAAACTGCCCATTACTGTGTATACCATAAAAGTAGTCACTTTCAGAGTGATAACCAAAACTGAATCAAAGTTGTGTGTGTGTGTGTGTGTGTGTGTGTGTGTGTGTGTGGTTTACATCTTTTAAAGTATTAGAAAACACTTGCTTTTCTAAACTCCTCATATTTACTTCATCATTTCAGAAAGAAAACACTTTGAGTTGATGACTACTTATTTTTCAGCTAGAGTAAATACAGGTCTATATCTCTTTTCATTTGTGTGAGAAGCTGACACATTCTGTCACAACATAGCTTGAGTAAATGGGAAAGTGACAGCTTCCTGGCAAAATTTTAAAGAGATAAACATCTATTTTTGTTTAAACAGCCACTGGGAAAAAAATCAGATAGAATCTTTCCAGGTTGAAAGGAGAAAGCATTCATGAGCTGTGCAAATTGGGAAACGATGCCTGAAAGAGAACTTCTGATGTTCACTTCTGTTTTCTTTAACCACAGCTCAGTGATTTCTGAAACTAAATGCTGAAGTCATTTCCAGATAACAAATGATATCGGGTAATGCAGTAACCAGTATAATGGATTAAAAGAACATAAGCAAATCTACAATTGACATAAATAGAACAAATGCATTTTTAAAGTGGAGTTTTGTGCATTTTCTTTCTCCTGGTGTAGACGTGCTTCTCAATTTGGGGAAATAATATTCTTTAAACTTTTATTGAAAGTTTAGGCAGGACATATTTGAGGTCAGAGGTTTTGTGGGTGGGTTGCTGTTCTTACCTCGCCACAGGGACACCTGCCTACATCTAGGAAGGGTCCACTTCAGGATCTACACCCCCCCCCCCCCACTGCTAGGAGTTTCAGCAAGAGTCACTCCTAAAAACACCCTGGGGCCTCCCCCATCCCAGGCCTCTGGCACATCCTAGAGATGCCCCCTCTTCCACAGATTTTTATTCTCTATTTCCTGCTCTTCCTACAGGTGATCCCTGTGAGCTGCTCCTCTTTACCTCTTGAACTTAGGTCTGTCCTCCATCTACCTCCAACTTTTATGTTATTTCCCCTTCTGAGAAAGATTCAAATATTCTTCCGTGGGCACTCACTATTTGACTTCTTTTGGGTTGTGAATTGTAGTGTGATTATCCTGTGTTTTATGGCTAATCTCTACTTATAAGTTGAGTATATACCATACATGTCCTTTTGAGTCTGCATTACCTTACTCGGGATGATATTACCTAGTATCATCATTTTGCCTGCAAAATTAATAATGTCCTTGTTTTTAATAGCTGAGTCATATTCCATTATGTAAATGAAACACATTTGTATTGTTTTTTTCAGTTTACAGATATCTGTTTTATTTTTTTCCACCAAGTTTTGGTCAATTTTGTTAAAAACTTCTATTAATAAAGTGGACTATGTGTCTTTGTGGTATGGTAGAGCAACTTTTGTGTATGTGTCCAGGAAAATTATTGCTAGGTATTCAGGTTGAACTATTCCCAGTTTTCTGAGAAACAGTCAGAATAATTTTCTGAGTGGTTGTACAAGTTTTTAATACCATCATCGATTACAGTGGGATTTCTCCACATCCTCAAAATCATGTGCTGTAGCTTGACCATTTTTATTTTAGCCATTCTGATAGGTGTGTAAGATAAAATCTTAGAGTCCTCTTGATTTACATTTCCCTGATATATAAGGACTTTGAAATTTCTAAGTGCTTATAGGCCATTGGAGATTTATTCCTTTGTGAGAATTCTCTTTTGAGCTCTGTAACACATTTTGTTGTTGCTGTTGTTGTTGTTGTTTGTTTGGTTGGTTGGTTGTTTTTGTTTTGTTTTGTTTTTGTTTTGTAAAATTGGGTTATTTGGTTTGTTGGTGTATAACTTATACCTCTGACCTTAAATGTGTTCTACCTACAAGACAGGCAATAAGAAAGATAGAACAGATAAAAAGGGAATGGCCAACAAATGACTAGCCAAAATCGAGACCCACCCCATGGGCATAAAACAATCCCTGACACTATCAATGATACTCTGTTAAGCTTGAAGACAGGAGCCAATTGTAAGTGACTTCTGAGAGGTTCCACTGAACAGATCACTAAAATAGATGTAGAGATTCATGGGCAAGCATTAGATGGAGCTCAAGGATCCTTGTGGAAGAGTTGGGGAAAGAGTTGTGGGACTTGAAGGACAAGGACTCCAGAAGAAGGCCAACAGTCAACTAACCTTTACACTTGGGGTCTCTTAGAGAATGACACACCAACGAAAGAACAAAGAGTATGGGCTAGACCTAGAACCCTCACAAATATGTACCAGATGTGCAGCTTGGCCTTCAGGTGAGTCACTAACTAATGAAATGGGAGCTATCCCTGAATCTATTTCCTGCCTGTGGATCCCATTTCCTTTAACTCGGTCGCCTGGTCTGGCCACAGTGAGAGAGGATGCATCTAGTCCTACAGTGATGTGATGTGCCAGGAGCGGGTTATACAGCAGAGGGATATGCTTTCTTAGAGAAGAAGAGAAGGAAAGAATAGAATAGGAGCTGTGACAGAGAGGGACTGGAAGGAGAGGGGGACTGATATTTTGATATAACATGAATAAAAAAATAAATGGAAAATGCCTACAATCACATTATGGCATCTTATTTTAGGGCACTTCTAAAATGGCTTTACTTAATTCATTAGTAACAAGAGTGATGTCAAATTCAAGAAGGCATACTTTTCCAGACAGACTTTATTATTTTTTTTCAGTAATAGTTATGAGTTTTTATGATCTTAGTTCCCCAAATCAAAAGAGACAAACTAGTTATAATTGAAAATTGAGGCACATCTTATTGTTGCTTTCTCCCCCCGTTTTAGTGGATATTCTCCGTATTTGTATTTAAAATGTTATCCCCCTTTCCTCCAATTCAATCCCCCTCCTCCTCTCCTTGCCTTCATGAAGGTGCTCCCTCTTCTAACCACCCTCTCCCAACTCAGTGCCTTGGTCTTTTCCTACATTAGGAAAACAAGCCTTCGCTGGACCAAAGGTCTCTCCTCCTATAGATGTCAGACACTGATATCCTCTGTTATTTATGGAACTGGAGCCATGGGTCTCTACTTCTGTACTCATTGGTTGGTGTTTGAGTCCCTGGGAGCTGTGGAGGGTGTGGTTGGTTGATAAGTTGTTCTTTCCCTGGAGTTGCAGACCCTTTTAGCTCCTTCAGTCTTTCTCTAACTAATTCATTGGGGACCCCTTGTTCAGTCTGATTGTTAGCTGCAATCATCTTCATGTGTTTCAATATGGCTCTGGCAGAGCCTCTGAGGAAGCATCCATATCAGAGTCCTACCAGTAAGCACTTCTAAGAAGGAAAGCCAGAAGGTGGATGCATCAGTCCTTTTCAGAAAGGAGACAAAGCACCCACTGGAGGAAATAAAGGGACAAATAGAGGAACAGGGACTGAAAAAAAGATCATACAGAGACTGCCTCACCTGGGGATCCATCCCATATGTAGCCACCAAACCCAAGCAATATTGATGATACTAAGAAGTCCAGGCAGTCTTTAAAAAATAGTTCCTTTGTGTCTCTGTTTACTCACACAACTGTATGCTACTACCCATGGTTAAAATTACCTATTTCCAGACCAATTCCCTTTGTGTCTATTTGATTATTGTGTGTGTTCCTGCTTCCATCTAGGTTTATTTCTCTTAAAAGTGATCTGCTTAGAACACCACATTATTGTCTCAAAAATCAGTATTGTTTATGACACTTACACTTTCCCATGTACAATCAGAGATTTACAAATAAAATTTTAATTCAGCATAAACTCACAGAACAATTGGGAATCTCTAGATCATTAGATTTGGCAAGCAGAACTTACTGAAAAACTATGCATTGGTTGTTAATCTATAAGATCTCATTATTGTCTATTAGTGGTTTGTATTAAGTAAAATAGTGTTAAATTTAAAAGTCACATTTGCAATTCCCATTCATTTTTCCTTTCTTTGCATGAATATAATATTATTGTCCCAAATGTTGAGCAAATAGTGTCGTTTAATGCTGCCTATGCTGTGTAACTAGGCTTTTTATTTAAAGGCACAGTGTAGTTGTGCATTTCTGTACCCAACTCCATGGGAAAAATGACTGCATGTATTCTAAAGGATAACACTTACTTTTCAGTCATAAAATAAGCATAGATGATTCTAGACATTTTGTATACACAGATGTAAAACAAAAATTGACAAACTATGTAACTGAGATAAAATTGAAATGTGAACTAATTGCCAATGTCTTTAAATTATTCCACAATTTGGCTAACAGAAATATTTTTATAAAAATTGTTGAAGAAGAATGAGAATATAAAATGTTTATATACATATAATTATATATGATACATATCATATTATATATAATATTTACAAATATTATAAACATAATAAAATGTTTAGCCTAAATTCTTAATATTTTCCATAATGCAAAATATTTATTTTTTAAATCAAAATAAAGTTACAATCTAAACCATTTACTACGGTAATAGTTCTATAAAATTTTGATATTTTCTTTTCTTACATTTCAAATGTTACCCTCTTTCCCAATTTCCCCCTGAAATCCCCCTATCCCATCTTCCTTCCCTCTTCCTCTAAAAAAGTGTTCCCCCACCCACCTACCCATCCCACCTCCCTGCCCTGGCATTTCCTTACACTTGGGTATTTAGCTTTCACAGGGCCCAGGCCCTCTCATCTCATTGAAGCCTGATAAGGCCCTTCTCTGCTATATATGTTGCTGGAACCATGAGTTCCTCCATGTGTACTCTAGTTGCTGGTTTATTCTCTGGGAGCTCTGGGTGGTCTGAATGGTTAGTATTGTTGTTCTTCCTGTGGGGTTGCAAACCTCTTCAGCTCCTATAGTTCTTTTCCTAACTCTTCAAATAGGGACCACATTCTCTGCCAAATGGTTGGTTGAGAGCACCTGACTCTGTATTTTCCAGACTCTGGCAGAGCCTCTCAGGAGACAGATATATCAGGCACATATCAGTATGTACTTCTTGGCATCCACAATATTCTCTGTGTTTGGTAACAGTATATGGGATGCATCCCTGTAGTCTCTGGATGGCACTTCCTTCATTCTCTGCTCCAGACTTTGTCTCTGTATTTCCTCCTGTGAATATTTTGTTTCCTTTTTTAAGAAGGATGGAATCATCCCATTTTTGGTCTGCCAACTTCTTCAGCTTCATATGGTCTCTGGATTGAATCTTGGGTAATCTGAGATTTTGGGCTAATGTCCATTTATCAGTGAGTGCATATCATGGGTGTTTTTGTGTGATTGATTTACCTCACTCAGGATGATAGTTTCTAGCTCCATTCATTTGCATAAGAATTTAATAAAGTCATTGTTTTTTGTTTCTTTTTAAAACTTTATTTTAAAAAACAAAGATGAAAGAAAAAATTTAGACATTTTTGCATAAATGTATACAAATACAATTGTGTGAGTGCTTGGCTTTTTTTTTTTTTCTTTTTTTAAGGTTTGATACTCTGAATTAAGGTCTTACTATTTACAATGAGCAAAAAGAACATGTAAAACAGAGTGTCACCTGAAATTAGTCAACTTTTTCTTGGTGTGTAAGTATTGAGCATGACTTTTTTGTTTGTTTGTTTTGTTTTGTTTTGTCTTCTTTTTTTCTTGAACTTCAAATGTTCTGTGAGTTGTTTCTGGGGCAGTCCAAGCCTCTGGGGTTAGCATCCCACTATCAGTGACTGCATATCAGTTCTTTTGTGACTGGGTTATCTCACTCAGAATGACATTCTCTAGATGCAGCCTTTTTCTTAAGAATTTGGTTAAGTCATTGTTTCTGATGGTTGAGTAGTATTCCATTGTGTAAATGTACCACAAGTTTTGTATCCATTCATCTACTGAAGGACATCTGGGTCCTTTCCAGCTTCTGGCTATTATAAATAGAGCTGCTATGAACATTGTGGTGCATGTATCTTTGTTGTATATTAAAGTGTCTCTGGGATATATGCCCAGAAGTGGAATAGCTGGATCTTCAGGTAGTACTATGTCCAATTTTCTGAGGAATCTCCAGACTGATTTCCAGAATGGTTGTATCAGTTTACAACCCCACCAACAGTGGAGAAGTGTTCCTCTTTCTCCACAACCTCGCCAGAATCTGCTGTCATCTGAGTTTTGGAACTTGGCCAATCTGACTAGTGTGAGGTGGAATCCCAGGGTTGTTTTGATTTGCACTTCCCTGCTAGCTAAGGATGTTGAGCACTTCCTCAGATGTTTCTCAGTCATTCGATATTCCTAAATTGTGAATGTTGTGTTTAGCTCTGTACCCCATTTTTAAGAGGGTTGTTTGATTCTCTGGTGTCTAGATTTTTGAGTTCCTTGTACACCTTGGATATTAGGCCTCTATCTGATGTGGAGTTAGTAAAGATCTTTTCCCATTCTGTTGGCTGCCGTTTTGTTTTCATGACAATGTCCTTAGCATTACAGAAACTTTGCAATCTCATTAAGTCCCATTTGATAATCTTTGACCTTAGAGAACAAGACATTGGTGTTTTGTTCAGAAATTTTTCTCCTGTGTCTACGTGTTCTAAGGTTTTCTCTACTTTCTCATCTAATAGTTTCAGTGTATCTGGTTTAATGTGGAGATCTTTGATCTACTTGTACTTGAGCTTTGTACAAGGAGATAAGAAAGGGTCTATTTTCATTCTTTTGCATGCTGAGTGCCAGTTGGACCAGCACCATTTGTTGAATAGGCTGTCCTTTTTCCATTGAATGTTTACTGCCCCTTTGTCAAAAATCAGGTGACCACATACATGAGGGCTCATTTCTGGATCTTCTATTCTATTCCATTGATCCTTGTGCCTATTTCTGTACAAGATTCATGCAGTTTTCAGCACAATTGCCTTGTAATATAGCTTGAGGTCAGGGATAGTGATTCCTGCAGATGTTTGCTTGATGTTGAGGATGGATTTCGCTATTCTAGGTCTTTTGTTATTCCATATGAAATCGAACATTGATCTTTCCAACTCAGTAAAGAGCTGGGTTGGAATTTTGATGGGGATTGCATTGAATCTGTAGATTGCTTTTGGTAGGATGGCCATTTTTAAAATGTTGATCATTTCAATCCATGAGCATGGGAGATCTTTCCATTTTCTGAGATCTTCCTGGATTTCCTTCTTTAGAGGTTTGAAGTTCTTGTCATACAGGTCCTTCACTTGATTAGTTAGAGTCACACCAAGGTATTTCATAGTTTTTGTGACTATTGTGAAGGGTATCTTTTCCCTAATTTCTTTCTCCATATGGTTGTCCTTTAAATATAAGAAGGCTACTGATTTGTTTGAGGTAATTTTAAATCCAGCCACTTTGCTGAACTTGTTTATCAGCTGTAGGAGTTCTCTGGTGGAATTTTTGTGGTCACTTAATTACACTATCATGTGATCTGCAAAGAGTGATGTTTTTACCTCTTCCTTTCCAATTTGTATCCCCTTGATAGCCTTTTGCTTTCTAATTGCTCCAGTCAGGACTCCAGTACTATGTTGGATAGGTAGGTGGAGAGTGGGCAGCCTTGTCGAGTCCCTGATTTTAGTGTGTTTGCTTCAAGTATTCCCCAGTTAAGTTTGATGTTGGCTGTTGGTTTGCTGTATATTGCTTTTATTATGTTTGGGTATGGACCATGGATTCCTGTTTTTTCCAGGACTTTTAACATGAAGAGGTGTTGAATTTTGTCAAGTGCTTTCTCATCATCTAATGAGATGACCATGTGGTTTTGTTCTTTGAGTTTGTTTATATGAAGGATTACATAGATGGATTTCTGTATATTAAACCATCCCTGCATTCCAGGAAAGAAGCCTACTTGTTCATGGTGAATGTTCATTTTGATGTGTTCCTGGATTTGGTTTGCAAAGATTTTTGTTGAGTATTTTTGGATCAATGTTCATAAGTGAGATTGGTCTGAAGTTCTCTTTCCTTTTATGGTCTTTGTGTGGTTTAGGAAGGAGGGTTATTGTAGCCTCAAAAAATGAGTTATGTAGTATTTTATCTGATTCTATCTTATGGAATAGTTTGGAGAGTATTGGTGTTATGTCCGTAATAAATTTCTGATAAAATTCTGCACTGAACCCCTCTGGACCTTTGCTGTTTTTGACTTGGAGGCTTTTGATGACTTCTTCTATTTCTTTAGGTTTTATGGGATTATTTAGAAGGTATACCTGGTCCTGGTTTAACTTTAGGATCTTGTTTTTGTCTAAGAATTTATCCATTTCCTCCAGATTTTTCAACTTTCTGGAGTATAGGCTTTTGTAGTAGGATTTGATGATTTCTTGAATTTCCTCAGTTTCACTTATTATATCTCCACTTTCCTTTTTAATTTTGTTAAATTGGATAATCTCTCTTTGCCCTCTATTTAGTCTGTCTAGGGGTATATCAATCTTGCTGATTTTCTCCAAGAACCAGCTCTTGGTTTTGTTGATTCTTTCAATGGTTCTTTTTGTTTCTATTTGGTCTATCTCTGCCCTAATTTTGATTATTTCTTGCTGTCTAATATTCCTGGGGGTATCTGCTTCCTTTTGTTTTAGAGCTTTTCGCTGTGCTGTCAAGTTGCTGATGTATGCTTTCTCCAGTTTCTTTTTGGAAGCGGTTGGGGCTATGAGTTTTCCTCTCTGTACTGCTTTCATTGCATCCCTTAGTTTTGGGTATGTTTTGTTTTCATTTTCATTGAATTCTAGAAAGTCCTTAATTTCTTTCTTTATTTCTTCTTTGACCCTGCTATCATTTAACAGAGGGATGTATAGTTTCCATGTGTATGTGAGCTTTTTGTTGTCTTTGTTGTTGTTAAAGACCAGCTGTAGACCAATGTGATCTGAGAGGATGCTTGGGAATATTTCAATCTTCTTATATCTATTGAGGCTCTTTCTGTATCCAATTATGTGGTCAATTTTTGAGACGGTGCCATGGGGTGCTGAGAAGAAGGTGCATTCTTTTACTTGAGGATGATATGTTCTGTATATATCAATTAATTCCAGTTGGCTCAAAGTCTCTGTTAGTTTTAGTGTCCTTGTTCAGTTTCTGTTTCCATGAACTGTCTATTGGTGAGAGTGGGGTATTAAAGTCTCCCACTATTATTGTGTGGGGTGAAATGTATTTTTTGAGCTTTAGTAGGGTTTCTTTTATGAATGTGGGTGCTTTTATATTTGGAGCATATATGTTAAGGATTGAAAGTTCCTCCTGACAGATTTCCCCGGTAATGAGTAAAAAGTGTCCTTCCTTATCTTTTTTGATAACTTTTGGTTGGAAATTTACTTTATTCGATATTACAATGGCCACACTAGCTTGCTTCTTGGGGTTGTTTGCTTGGAAGTTTTTTTCCCAACCTTTTACTCTGAGATAGTGAGTGTCTTTGTCTCTGAGATGAGTTTATTGTAGGCAGCAAAATGCTGGGTTTTGTTTATATATCCAGTCTGATAGCCTATGTCTCGTTATTGGGGAGTTGAGTCCAATTATATTAATAGATATCAAGGAATTGTGGTTTCTGTTTTCTGCTATTATTGCTTTTGTAGGTTGAGTTGTGTCTGTGTCTTTTTCTTCTTTTGGTTTTCTTGATTAGGAGTTTTCTTGTTTTTACTAGGATGTAGTTCCCATCATTGTATTGGGTTTTCCACCTTTAATTCATTGTTGTGCCGGGGTTGTGGTCAGATATTTTTTAAATTTAGATTTTTCTTGAAATATCGTCATCTCTCCATCTATGGTGATTGGTAGTTTTGCTGGGTATAGCAGATTGGGCTGGCACTTGTGCTCTCTTAAGGGTCTGCATGATGTCTGTTCAGTCTCTTATATCTTTTGTAGTCTCTGTTGAGAAATCGGTTATGATTCTGATTGGTCTGCCTTTATATGTTACCTGATCTTTTTCCCTTACTGCTTTTAATATTCTTTCTTTGCTTTGGGCACTTGGTGTTTTGACTATTATGTGTCGGGAGAAATTTCTTTTCTAGTCCAAGTTTTTTGGAGTTTTTAAGGGTTCATTTATGCTCATGGTCATCTCATTCTTAAGGGTAGAGAAGTTTTTTTCTACAATTTTTTGAAGATATTTACTGTGCCTCTTAGTTGATATTCTTCTCCCTCTTCTATTCCTATTATCCTTAGGTTTGGTCTTCTAATTGTGTCCTGGATCTCCTGGACATTTTGGGTTAGGAGCTTTTTGTTTTTTGCATCATCTCTGGCTGTTTTGTCTATGTTTACAATGTTGTCTTCTGCTCCCTAGATTCTCTCTTCCATCACTTGTATTCTATTGGAAATGCTTGCTTCTGTGACTCCTGATTTCTTTTTTAGGTGTTCTACCTCTAGGGTTATCTTTTTTAGTGTTTCCTTTATTGTGTCAATTTCCATTTTAAATTCCTTCTTCCATTCCTTCATCTCTTTGGTTCTGTTTTCCTCTAGTTCTTTGAGTTCTTTCAGTGTTTTTATTGTTTTCTCTTTAAAAGCTTCTGTTTCATTTTGCTATTCTTCCCGTTCTTGTTTAAGGATCTCTATCAGCGTCTTGAGGTATTATTTTAGGTCTTCATCTTCTTTTTCTGGATTGTTTGGCATTCCGATGTTTGCTGTTATGGGAGAACTGGGTACTGTTGTTGCCAGGTTGTCTTGGTTTCCTTGTTATATACTCTTTTGCTTTCCTCTTGCCATCTTGTTGTCATTGATATGTTCTTGCCTTTCCCTTGTACCTTGTCTGTGTCCCTGGATCTCCACTTGTCCAGGTGGGGGATGGTCCGAGCCCTGTTCTGTGCCCCAAATCCGCCAGGTGGAAACAGAGTTCCTAGTGCTGGGTTCCTGGTCCCTGGATCAGGCAGGGCAGGGGCAGGCTTTCCGTGGGCACTCATCAGAGATCTCTCATATCCCTGGCTGCCCAGATGTACAAAGTCATTGTTTTCAATAGCTGAGTAGTACTGAATTGTGCAAATGTCCCACATTTTCTGCATTTGTTCCTCTCTTGAAGGAAATCTGGGTTTTTTTTTCTAGATTCTGGCTATTATAAATAAGGCTGCTATTAACATAGTGGATCATATGTCTCTTTTATATGTTTAAAAATCTTTCAGGTATATGCTCAAAAGTTGTATAACTATGTCCAATATTCTGAGGGATTCCCAAATTGATTTCCAGAGTGATTGAGCCAGAAATTTTGAAATACATGTTTTAGAGACACATGCTAGAATATATGAATTGATTGTGAACTTGACTTTCATTGTGACCATTGTCCAGAGTATTAGATCACACAGTCTTGCTGGTATATTGTCTCAGGCAGAAAGTCAGCCTTGCAACAAGACATTTAGAGAAAAGCAGGGGAGTTAACAACTGATATGGAGACCACAACCACTTGTCTCCCACATTCTGATATTTGGCAGTTCTATTATAAGAAGTTAAAAAAAAAGTAGGGCTGGAATTTAAATAAACAGTATATGAAATTGACATTGATGTCTTTTGATTAACAGTAGAAGACATTGCTCCAGAAAGCATCTGCAGTGTCAGTAATTCCATTAACAAAGAGGACACTTTATTATCAACATACTGTAGACTCATTTTAATGTGTCATTTGCACTTCAAAGTCACATAACTTTTATTATGTTAAATCAATTAAAACTATTTCTCATGATAATTTATCTTCAGTGCAGTTTATCATCTCAGAGAATGCAATATTTCCCAATTTAACTTCCAAGACAAAAGTGATGCAATTTGAATGCCTTTTACTGAGCTTATTAAGCATAAAGATCACAGAAATTTCAAACCCTGGAAGATAAGTGTTTCATCTATGTGATAAAATGGAAGGCACAGTTTTGTAGTGTACTACAGGTAGTGGAGATAGTAAGCTAATTAGCAATGTAACCTCATTTACTGATTTATCCGTCTCTTTATCAAAAGATAGTATAGTAAATGGATACAGTTGCTTTGATGTTTATTTTGAGGACAACATAAAGTTCTATTAAGATATTTTATTACATGGAATTTCTGGACAACACATTCACCCACTTTGTTAGTTTCAACAGATGTGAAAGGACATATTTCAGAAATTTAAGACTATCTTTGAAACCCGTACCAGTTTTTCATGTTCTTTATTGAATTTTTCTGAAATAAACAGTTTTCATATCAAGTCGATCCTAGAAAATTTTTATGAGAATGGGATTTTATTCTTTCATAAATCAAATATTGAATCTGAGAGGATATTCTGTAAATTTATGCCATGGTTTTAGCATTATTGTCTATGAAAATTTAACTTAAAACCATTGTTAATCAGACAGTAGGGAAAATATTTGAGTAATGAAATAAAATACTGAGAAAAAAACAACTTATGAAAAGAAGGGTTTATTTGGTCTCTGGATAGATAAGGATAGTCTAAATATGTAAACTCATAGCAAGAGGACCTGCCTCAGCTGATCCTATTGAATTCTCAGCCTAGAAGCAGATAGCCATAGACTCATGTGCTCAGTTAACTTTCTCCTTTCATGAAGTCCAGGGCTCTAGTCCGTTCAATAAAAATATCTGTGTTTATGATGGATTTTCCAGGACCAACCAAAATATATTGAAGATTCCCAAGAAACATATGAAGAGATTTAAATTCACATTAATTTGACAATACCCTTGCTTACTGGAAACACTTCAGAGAACATTTGTTTTAGCTTACATGTTCAAAGCTGGCTTCGCCCACTGAAGTTAATCTAACATAGAAAATATTTCACCAGCATGTTCAGACATTTTCTTACATGAAAAACCCATGTAATCACTATTCTACCATGCTACATGAGGTTAAATCAATGATATTACCAACCAGATTTTCTGAAAATCCAGCAAAATAGGCACAAATATTTGTGTGGGTTCATTTAGTAAAAACTGGATGATTAAGACATAGATCCATTTACTCATGGAATCTGTACAGTACAAAATGAGAAACCCCTCCAGGTCCTCTATACATTGTTGAAGTTCTGCCATTCTCAAAATAAAAATCATACTTTATGCATTTTCATCAATTACATAAAACTATAACAACAGAAAAAGTATATAACCATTTACTGGGTTCACAGCTTTCATAATAAATCTAAACAGAATTTTAAAATGATCAAATTATGTATTTGTTTTTAATTTATTTTGTTTTCTTGGTGGGTGGTTTTATAGACACACACACACACACACACACACACACACACACACACACACACACACACATGTAGTGTTTCCATGCACAATCTAGTAGGGTGTTCAACTTGTGTTGCTGAAGCTGGTTTTCGGGTTACCCTATTCCTGCCTCTTCAGAGGAGCTGGGATTAGATAGTGCCACCACATTTAAGTCTAAATCTGTCTTTCTGTCTTTCTGTCATTCTGTCTTTCTGTCTTTCTCTCTCTCCATGTCTCTCATTCTCTATCACTACCTCTCTCTGTCTCTGTTTCTCTGTCTCTGTCTCTCTGTCTCTGTCTCTCTGTCTCTCTGTCTCTCTGTCTCTCTCTTTCTCTCTGTGTGTATGTATGTGTGGTGTGTGTGTGTGTGTGTGTGTGTGTGTTTGTGTGTGTGTGTGTGTGTGTGTGTGTGTGTGTGTGTGTGTGTGTGTGTGTGGTGTGTACAAGTAACTTTTTAATTTGTAATTTTATTTGGAACAAAACCATGAATCGCTGCTATAGGAATGCTGACATTCAGTCTTTTTTTTTCCAGACAGCAGCACAGATTGTCTTTGGCAACCATTCTTCCCAGGAAAAAAAAATAAAGAGGGGTATTATAAATCATTCTTTCAAGGGATGTGCTGCTTTGATGCCTAGTTGTATGCAGATGTCTCATTTTAGACATTTTATCTTCTGCAATACTAAACTTCCTATTTTTTTCTGTGTCTAATCTTTAGAAAAGGAACTCTAGGTCTCTAACTGTCTTTTTAAAGAATTATATTACTGTGAAGAAGTAACATAATCAAATGTAACTTAGAGAGAAAAGACATTACTTGAATTACAGTTCTATATCATATTTCAACACCAAGGAAGCTCAAGGCAAGAACCCAGAGGCAGGAACTGAAACAAAAGTTATGGAACAGGAGCACACTTTTCTTTCATAGTTATAATTCCTAATATGTCATAAATTTAAAAGTATTTTGTTAATTTACTAAGATTTTCATATAATTCTCACCTGTAACACCCTTTACCCTGCTCTTTTATATCTGCACTGATTACCATGTGATTCCATCCTAAATTTAAAAAAAATTGAACAAAAAAGTTCAACTTGTGTTATCTATGTACTCACAGGCACATTAAATTCTCAGTGACCTGCCCATTAAAAACAACTGATTCCTTACTCTCCTATACCCATTCCAGTAGCCAACAATTGTGAAGAGTTAATTTTAGCATCCTCATCACATTGTATGTGTTCTCTTCATTTGTTTCTATTGGTTGGAGGGTGAAGCCTCCTTGATGACAGTTTGGCTATGCACAGATCTAGGGGTATAACACGGTGTCATTATAAATATGTTCTTTGCTGTGCTACCCCTGTTCTATCACAACTTTCAGTCAGGACAGATTTAGTGTACAGGTTAATGGTTTTGGAGCTGGGTTGGTTTCTAGGCTTTCATTTCCAACAGAGTAGCTCCCTGCAACAAAGTCTAGAATATAGGGGTTATATTACATGCAGGCACCAGATTAACATCTATAGTCATTGAGCTGTGTGGACCTTGCTCTCAGTTATTGAGGATTAAGTATTGTGACCTAGCATCAGTTTGAATTATTTGGCAATCTTATGTATTCCCTTAAAAACTTTACTGAATGCAACATTGGCTGATCATTAGAAGCCTTTCCTGGTTACAAAGTATAGCTAGTTCATATTCCAGATCCTACATTATTGGAAGTCATTACTAGGGTTACCCTCATACATTCCAGAAATTTGCACTGATATAGGTTCATACACCACACCTCAATGTCTCCAATCCCAGTTTTCTCTCACTGCACTCTATTCCATGATCCTTCTCCCCTGACCCGATCCCTCCCACTGCCTCTCCCACCCAACCCTAGGCAACCTACAAAATCTACTTATATCATCTTCCCAGGGAAATCCACTTCTGCTTTACCTAACCTCCATGAGTCTGTGGATTGTAGTTTGATTATCATTTACTTTACAGTTAGCATCCACTTATAAGTGAAGATACACCATATTTGTCTTTCTGTGTCTATGTAAAAAGAATTATATTAATCACATTGACAATGGAAGTCTCTAAAGAGCCCTGTAGAGACTTTGGTTCTCAGGAAAAAAAAATCTGATTAGCATAGCAATCTTAAAAAGAAAAAAAATACAGAAATTATAGCTTAAGTGTAACAAAATAAAATTAAGCTGCATTTTGTATTCAGGAAGATAAAGATATTAAGGTAGTGGTGAACTCATGTTATGATTTCACCCAGGTAAAATTATTGTTTTCATTTGTTGTTGAATAAGGAATAGTTTGGACTTTTAGTATGGAATGAACCATAATCCAGAAATGGAAGACACACTTGTGATCTGTATCTTGAAGCTAGAAGACACAGGCTTTTTATCAAGATCTTGGAGAACAGTGGCCATGAAAAGCTCAGTTCCAAACATGGTTGTACTTGCAATTAATATCAGTAAAGAAAGGCAAACAAGCTCTTAGTTCAAGGCCAGCCTGGTACAGAGCAAGTTCTAGGTAAAAAAAAAAAAAAAAAAGCTTAAATAGACATGTGGTAGAACACACCTTTAATTCCAGCATTCAGGAGATAGATCCTTGCAGATCTCTGAGTTCAAAGTCAATCAACAGAGCAAATTTTAAGACAATCAAGCTTAGTCGGTGAGGGAGTTGAAAAACAGAAAGCAGGTAATAGAATAAGGGTACCATGTTCCAGCTCCTGTAAGCATCAGAACTCAACAGTTTCAGCCATGTGGCTCTGCCTCTAGAGTGAAAAATAAAAGAGACTCCTGGCACAATTAATGCTGGTCAGCTGGAACCAAGAAATCAGTCATGATTATCACTGAGGTGAATTCTTCTGGGAAGTGTTTTCTGAGAGAGCAAAAAACTATGTTCCAGAGATAGCCAAAGTTCTTCCTTGTGCTGTAGCTGGGATAGGTAATGTATTTGAATCACTCAGATGGTACTGGATTTGAAGGTATAAAGAACTCAAGGATTACAGCTGAGGCTTGAAACATTTTGAAGCCAAGGAGGGCCATTGGTACAGCCTGAGTTAAAGTTAATAAGAGAACTTATGAGAGGCTATTGGTGAAGCCTAGATGCAGCATAAGACCACAATATATTGGAGATGCCAGTAACATCAGGTGACTACCACAAACAGTAGTAACAGTCCAGGGGAGTTACCCAGAGCCTAGAGTAGAGAGCAGACCTGGGGAAGTGACAGTAGCCTTTTGGAGAAGGCCAGAAGATCATCTGTGGATCCCAGACACTGGAAAAAGAAATTGTTAATCTGAAGATGCCTTGGAGACATCAAGATATTCAAGATGCCAGAGCCATGGAATACCTGTTGAAGAAAGGTGCTAGCTGGAGGTGGAACCAGTCAAAGATGCTTATGCTGCAACCAACAAAGCAGAAAGTATTTCAACATTAAACATAGAAATGATGAGTATGGAGTATTCCCAGGTGATTTTTGGTTTTATGTTAATCCACTGTTTCCTCGATATGGAGTTTTGGAATAGTAATGTATATCCTGTTATGTTGAAAGTATGTGATCTGCTTCTTGATTTTTATTTTTAGGGGATTACAGTTAAAGTGATTAGATGAATCTCAGAAGAGACATTGAAATTTGGACTTTTATAGACTATGGGACTTTTAAATTTAGAATAAATGTATATTTTATTATGCTTTGGCTAGGTATGAACTAAGTAGACTCATGTATGTGAATATGCCCATGGGATACAGAGAATGGAATGTAATGGTTTGAATACACTGGGCCTTCCTAGGGAGTGGCATTATTAGGGGATGTTACCTTGTTGGAAGAAGTAACTCATTGTGAGAGTGGGCTTTGAGACCCGCCTCATAGCAATGTGGTATCCAGTCATTTACTGTTTCTATTTGAAATGAGTATAGAACTCTGAACTCTTCCTACATCATGCCTGGACATTTTCATGCTCCCGACTTGATGATAATGTACTGAACCTTTGAAACTGTAAACCAGCCCGGGGTAAATGTTCTTTATGAGAGTTGCATTGGTTATGGTATCTGGTCACAGTATTAAAACACTAACTAAGGCATTATCATTGTGTAAATTGTATAACACTGCTGAAAGGCATATAGTTTGTTTCTGGTTTCTGAGTATTGTTTAAAAAAATCATAGTGAACATATTGAACAAGTGTCATTGAGGTAATTGAAGTGTCCTTTAGGTATATGTCCAAGAGTGGTACAGCCCAGTCTTTATGTAGATGAATTCCCCATTCTCTGAGAAACAGCCACAATGATGTCTGTAGTGGCTCTACAGGTTTTCACTCCGACCAGCAATAATGTTTCTCTTAATCCACATTCTTGTGTACATAACTTGTCACTTATCATCATCAGCTGTTAAGAAGATAAAAGTCTCAAAGTAGTTTTGATTTTCATTCTCCTGATGGCTACAGATGTTGAACTTTTCTTAGAGTATTTCTCAATAATTTAAAATTTCTTTATTGACAATTCTCTGGGATGGTTTGTATATGCTAAGTCTAGGGAGTGGCTCTATTGGAAGGTATTGTCACTGTTGGAATAGGTGTGTCACTGTGAGTGTAGGCTTAAAGACCCTCATCCTAGATGCCTAGAAGTCAGTATTTCTGCTAGCTCCTTCAGAAGATGTAGAGCATTCAGATACTGCTGCAGCATGCCTGCCTAGATGTTGCTATGTTCTTACCTTAATAATAGTGGACTAACCCTATAAACTTGTAAGACAGCCCCAAATTAAATGTTGTCCTTATAATAGTTGCCTTAGACATGCTGTTTGTTTATAGTAGTAAAACTCTAAGACAAGGTCTGAACTATGCTTTTTAATTGTGTTATTATTTTGTTCCTATCTAGTTGCTTGAGTTCTTTATAACTTTTGTATATTAGTCCTCTACTGAGTGTGGTTATAAACTCTGGCAATAGTTTATACACAGCAGAAGAAATACCAATGCCATTATTGATATTTTTTGTTTAATCCTGTTTAAAAGACACATAAAAAGCTTATTGAAAATAATTCCAACGTTAAAGGAATATTGTCAAGACTTTTGATATGAAGTAAATCTTCTAGGCTGTGGCAAGAAACCATTCATACAAAAGACATTTTAATTTTTGCAATGTTAGCCTCCTTCATCTTGTATCTCCCAGCCTGTGTTCCTTCCAGATTCTCCTCATGAGTTAGGCTGCTCTGTGCCCTTGTGACATTACATGTGTTTTGCTCTGTTGCCATCCTCTCCACTCTACAACCCTCATTTTTCATCAGGACTTCATATTCAGTGAATGAAGTGGCTGTCTTACCAGCCTATATTACAGAATTTCTTTTCTTCTCGAGTTTTCAGTGCTCACTACTCCCACATTTTAAGAAGTTAGGAAAAGCAAATATTTACTGTGATGTGTAATAAAAAAGCATCTGGAAAGTAAGGGAAAGTCTAAATATTGAAAACATGCACATAAAGGTTGGAGAGCATAATTAAGTCAGACGTTAAAAATGTAAGGTTCTGGAAGTTTCTTGACACAGGATAGTCAGAGTGGCATGCATCTGAGCAAGGCATAAGGAGAATGGTTAGATAATAGGATTTTCTTAATTAAGTAACTCCCTACCTTCTGATATTACTTTCATCATGTGCAGGGAAAAAACAATCCAGGTGTTGGTGTCTTCTTTTTCAATCATAGAGTAGAAAGGGCTTTCTCTGGAGAAACTCAGTAGACTTTGCATTTATCAATCAAGGGGTCCTTTAAACATGAGTCTGGCACTTGGCTCAGGAAGTCTAGGTAGGTTAGTTTATCATTAAATAAGAGAGGAGAAACCACATTTGTCTTCTGTGCATTTCAAGGAAAAGTTCAAGCAAGGAACATCAATTTTCTATTGGTCAGAACAGCTCCAAAGATACTACAAATTTCTCTTTATATAGGAAAGACCTATTCGTCCTTCTAATGTCTTCCTCCAAAAAATTCTATAGATACACATAATAAAATGGGCATTAAATAATGAGATAATTCATTAAAATTTGACGAATATGGCCAGTTCTAGAAAAATGCATGCCTTTGTGTAGGTAGCGTTTTACTAGAGATTTATATAGGATGTTGGGAAAGAATATTCTTATTAGATAGCCAGTAAAGACAGAATGTGTTTATCTAATTATTTGTTTTTATTAGTTACTATTCTATGGTGTTTAAAGTAACAACTGAAAAAGGAAACAATTGAATTACTTAATAGTATATTCATTTTTTGAGGTTTAAAGACACTAGATAAATCTCTTTGAGAACTAAATTTATACTTATTGTGATAATTACAATCTATTGATTAAAGGTTGAAGTCAATTAGTAAAACCTGAGTGTTTAATTTACTGATCCTATTATCACAAAAATGTTCATGAACAAAAAAAATAGCAATTTACATATTGTTCTCCATTTTATTATTAATATCATTGTTAATTCCACAGCCACACTTTAACCATGCATCTTTTTATGGAATCCACTTTTATTACTATTCAGTTTTGCCAAGTCAGCTTTAGGGAGAAGTAATTAAATTTAATAGAAGCCACCTTCATTTTGAATCTGCCGTCAGTTTAAAGCCATGGGAAAAGGTAATTACATTTAATAGACACCATAGCTACTAGAACGAGATGTATGGTATGTGACATTAATCATTAGCCAAACAGTCTGAAAAGTAAAAACTTACTTAGAACAATGACCTACAAGTAAAATAGGCCCTCTCTTCTCTTTTTAAACTTCTTTTAGACATAAAAGAATAACAAAGAGATACTTACATGACTCAAATATGTCTTTGAAAATCTGTTCTGAAGATGCAGTTTATTGATTTTGAGCAATTAAATGAAGGTAAATAAGATTTATGAATCTTGTTACAGTGTTAGCAACTCTTAAGAAAGTACGTATTGATAATAGTCTTCATTAAATATTTGTTAGGTTCAGTCACATCCTTCTCTTTTCCAGTTACTGAGTGACACAACAAGCTGTTGTTTTTGTATTTATTTGAGTCCTATTCTCGTGTGTAGGAGTGCTGAGGCTAATTAAATTAAGGGTGTTTACCAAACTTTGGTAAATAAAAGTTAGAGTCAGAGAGGTACCATGATGAAAAAGAAGGCAGAGTCCCTTTGTGGCAAACAGGTCTATAAGCCTGATGGCATTTTACTAAGCATTTTACTATTCTATTTGTCACCTTGATGTCACCTTAGAGTTTATTTTTATTTTTTACAGTGCATGAATAATTTTTAGATACTGAATAAACAGTTTTTTTAGAAATGACATTTGATATCAAACACATATACAGTACCTAAATATCATGTAGAGTTAGAAAAATTTAAAATAGCATTTTAAAAATTCAGATTTATTACTCATTTAAGTTTGGTTTTCCCCTCAATTTTTTAAATTGAATATTCTCTGCATTTACACTTCAGATATTATCCCCTTCCCCTATTCCCATCCCCCTCCTTCTCCGATTGCCTCCATGAAGGTGCTTCTTCTCCTAAGAGCCCTCTTCTACCTCAGCACATTTGCATTCCCCTACACTGGGAAAATGAGCCTTCACTGCATCAAAGGTGTCTCCTTCAATTGATCCCAGAGAATGCTCTTCTTCTCTGTAGCATATGCACCTGGGGCCATGGGTTTCTCCATGCGAACTCATTGGTTGGTGTTTTAGTACCTGGGAGCTGTGGCAGGTTTGGCTAGTTGATAATTTTGTTCTGCCCATAAGGTTGCAGACCCTTTCAGCTTTTTCAGTCTTTTCTCTAGCCCCTTCATTGGGTTCCTTGTGCTCAGTCTGATAGTTGTTGCAAGCATCCTCCTTTGTATCAGTATGGTTCTTGCAGAGCCTCTGAGGAGACATCTATACCATGTTTCTGCGAGTAAGCACTATTTGGCATCAGCAATAGTGCTTAGCTTTAGTGGCTGCATATGGGATGGATCCCCTGGTCCATGAATTGATTCTTTTAAGTGATTTTATACTTGATCATGCTCTGCTAGATAGAGGAGCAAAAAGAGAGTGAAACAAACTGTTTCTTTTATTTATGATTGAAAACAACCACAAATATGTCATTCCCAAAGACAGTTGATTGTAATAACATTCTTGTACTTTCTTAGGCAAGTTCACAAAAAGACATCTAATATAATCATTAAATTAGGATAGAAAAGTATTTTTTCCAAATAAAAACTTACAACAGAAAAAATTATTTTTAAGAAATTACTTAGTATAGTTTTAACAGAAAATGAAACCATAATTATGTATTTAACTGTGTTTATATTTCCTAGCCATTTGTCTATCCATCTGCCTTTTGTTTTGTCAACTATCAGACAATGGTTTCATTACCTTTAATTAACAAGTTTACATACATCAAGAGAGTATTCTGATGGTTAAGGGGATGGAGGCTTTATCATACTTTTTAAATAGTGAAGTAACAAAATTTCTTGAGAAAAATGAGACATTAAAACAGATTGAGGCATGCTAGAATAGTGGAGCAGAAAAGGATGGGTGGGGAGGGAAAGCACACTCATAGAGGCAAAGGGGACGAGGGATAAAATTGGGGTTTTGCAAAGGAGAAACAGGGAAGAAGGACAAGATTTGAAATGTACATGAAAAAACCAATATTTTTGGAAAAGCAAAATCATTAATGCTATTTCTGAAAAAAATATAATGTAAACTAAATGAAAGTTCAGTCTTTTTCCCAATTTAAATAGTTCTTTCCTTTTACATTTAAAGATATCAAAGAATAAAAATTTATATACATATATTAACATTAGAACTATATTAGAATAGCTTAGTAATTATTATAAACATCAAATAAAATACTCTATACAATGATTTTTAACTGATATTTAAGGTTTGAAAGTATTTAATGCACAGTGCTGTCAAAGATGAACCATGTATAATATGAGATTGTAGAAAGAAGACATAATCAATTGTTTTTAACAATTAAGTTAATATCAACTCTAAGTTTAATGTAAATATACATTTACAAAGAATATTTTAAACTTTGGATATTAGGACAGAATGATATTTTTTTTCAAAAGAATGCTGTTGCAAAATAACTTTTTATACATTTAAATATCTAATTTTATTGATATTTTCAAATACTATATGAGGATAAATTTCTAGAAATACTCCAAAAAGCTAATAAAAATCCAAAGTAATTATAAAGTGGATTAGAAAAGAAATTCTTATAAAGTTATAGCCAAAGTGTCAAGTGCACAAAACAGAGAGAGAATTTAAAAGCTGTTAGGGGAAAAGGTCAAATAACATAAAATCAGAGCTATCAAAAGTAAAACAGACTTCTCAACAAAGAATAAGAAAGCTTGAAGATCTTGGGCGAACACCATACAGATCAAAAAACAACATAAATAACAGCCCAGGATACTATTTCCAGTAAAACTCTCAATTAACAAGATGTTCCATGTCAAACACAAATACACGAAATATCTTTCCACAAATCCTACAAAGGAGAATAGATGAAAAATTGAAACACAAGGAAGGAACCTACACCCTAGAAAAAGCAAGAAAGTAATCTTTCAAATAATCAAAAAGAATACAACCACACAAACATAATTCTAACTCTAACAACAACAAAAAAGCAGGAAACAACAATAATTGTTCCCTAATATCTTTCAACATCAATGTACTCAATTCCTAAATAAAAAAGACATAGACTTACATACTGGAAACATACGCAGGACCCAGATTTCCTATATACAGGAAACACACCTAATTGATAAAGGCAGACACAACTTCAGAGTAGAAGGCTGTAAATTTTTTTCAAGGCAAATGGTCCAAGAAATAAGCGTCAGTCACCATTCTAATGTAGAATAAAGTTGATTTTAACAGTAATCATTCCAAAAAGACAAGGAAGAATACTTCATATTTGTCAAAGGAAAAATCCACAAAGATGAAATCTCTATTCTGAATATTTGTGCTCTAAATGCAAGCTCACCTACATTCCTAAAAGAAGTTTTAATAAAGCTCAAAGCACACATTGCATCTCATACAATAATAGTGGGAGACTTCAACACTCCACTATTATCCATAGACAGATCATTGAAACAGAAAGTAAACAGAGACACAATGAAACTAAGAGAAGTTATTAACCAAATGGATTTCAAAGATATCTAAACAACATTTCATCCTAACGCAAAAGAATATAACTTCTTCTCAGACCCTCATGGTACCTTCTCCCAAACTAACAATATAATCAGTCACAAAACAGGACTTAGCTGATATAAGAAGATTAAAATAATCCCATGGGTCCTATCAGAAAACCATGAACTAAGACTGGTCTTCAATAACAACAAAAACAACATAAATGCCACATACACATACACATAAAAGCTGAACAATATTCTACTCAATAATAACTTGATTAGCCTGGTAATAAAGAAAGAAATTAAGTATTTTTAAAATTTAGTGAAATTAAAGGCACAGCATACCCAAAGACACAATGAAATCAAAGCTGAGAGGAAATCTCATAGCTCTGAGTTTCTCTAAAATAGGAACTGGAGAAAGCACACACTAGCAGCTTGATAGCACACCAGAAAGCTCTAGAACAACAACAACAAAAAAGCAAATATAACAAAGTGAGTAGACAGTATGAAATATTCAACCTTAGAGCAGAAATCAACCAATTAGAATCAATACGAACTATACAAATAAAATCACAAAAACCAGGAGCTGGTTCTTTGAAAAAATCAACCAGATAGATAAAACCTTAACCAGACTAAGCAGAGGGCACAGAGACAGTATACAAATTGACAAAATCAGAAATAAAAAGGGAGACATAACAATAGATACTCAACAAAACTAAAAATCTAGATGAAATGGACTATTTTCTAGACAGATACCAAGTACCAAAGTTAAATTGAGATCAGATAAACCATCTGAACAATCCCATAACCCTAAAGAAATAGAAGCAGTTATTGAAAGACTCCCAGGGCCTCTCCTGCCCTTGTGCTCTTGCAGCCTTGCTCTCCCATTTCCCTTCCTCCCTCTCTCCCACTTGCTCATGGCTGGCCTTTACTCCTCTACTTCTCTCTCTCTGCTTCTACCACCCTCTTAACTCTCCCATGAGCTGAATAAACTCTATTCCGTACTATACTGTTGTGTGGCTGGTCCCTCAGGGAAGGGATTCCCAACATGGACCCCTCAGAGGCATCTCCCTTGCCCTCAGGCCTCGCAGCACCTCCATGGGCCATATGCCCCCCACTCTCTTCATCCTTCCCCTAACATTGGTGCTGTGACTCGGATCATTATCCTTTCACAACATTGGTGCCCTGTGACTTTTCCTTTCATTGGTGCCCCGTCATCTTTTCCTTACATTGGTGCCCCGTGTGGGGATGTTAGATTTCCTCACGACCAGATCTCTCTTTCCTTTCATTCTGTGACTTTTAACAACCTTGGATTGGTGCCAGCGCCTCAAGAAAATGCAGGTTCGCATCCTGACGCTCACTAGCCCAAGACCTGGTAAGCTCCCTCCCCACATTGTTCGGAGTAAGCATTCATGAGGTCCCAGGGAAGTGTTCCTGAACTACCCCTGAGGACAGATGCTTTTACTGACCGTCATTCTAGTCATTCTAGGACTTTTTCCCTTGGGACCCCCCTCCTCTTTTTACTAGACCCAGGCCAGACCTGGATCTCATTCTGGAGCACCACCTCCCCTTTAACCCCATTGCTGACTCTCACTCATGGGCCACCTCCGTGTAGAACAGCCTCCGAGTTTTGCGCCCCCATGGCAGCTATACCTACCCTCAGCCATGGGATTGTTTTCGCCGCCTTTGTCCCTATTTCCTGGGATGCTTTAGCTTAATTTACAGTGATCAGAAACCAATAAACTGCACTCCCTCCCTAGCTATCTGTTCTGTGTGAAGGTCTGGCCCTGCTCCTAGCCTCTGCTTGAGACTGTTTACTAGACCTAGCTGTTCCCATCCCACATGTGCTTTCTCCATCCTGGTCTCTGTCCCAGACTCTTTGTCCGCTGGGACCCAGTGAACAGGTATCCTGTCCTGCGGAAGGTTCAGCCTTGGTTGCTTGGTCCTGCAGCAGGAATCCGGAGCTAGTAGAGCCTGCCAGTAGGTGGGCTTCCTGAAAGGAGCAGCAGCCAGGGACACAGCTCCCACAGGAGCTTCAGAGCAGGCTGATGTGCTGTGGGCCTAGTGCCCCAGGCTCCGGCCGCTCCCTAGGGGCAGCGAGCAGAAGGGTGGCGCTTGGGTTTCTGCAGGGACCCTGACCCTGCTGGCAGTCCCTAGGGAAACCATGAAAGCAGGCCTCCTAGTAAGCAGCCTCCTGCCTAGCAGATCACACACGTGGTCCCCTGCCATGGTGGCAGCACAGGTACTCCCCACCCACCGAGGGGCGGGGTGGCCCGCCCCCTGGCCGGAACACCTAGCCTTGTCCTGCTGCCACAGCACCAAACCCCCTCCCTGTATGTGAGTGCCTCCAGTGCCCCAACTGCACTTTCTCACCTGTGTGCAATAGTGCCTGTCTTGTGCATGTTTTGTTTCCCTTTATTACTTTCAATCTTATTCTGCTTGCTAGATTAAAGTTTTATTTATTCTAAGCCAGATTTCTGACTACATTGACAGCTAAGGTAACTGCAGTTTAACCACTAAAAAAAAAAAAAAAAACAGATTTCTATTTTATAACAAGTAGCTCAGATATATGGTTACTTTCTTAAGTAAGCTCTGGTTCCATTAATGCTTCATGTTTCCTCTTGTTAAACTTCCTTTTCCACTACATACAATTCTGCTCCATAAAGGCTCATCTTAAAAATGTTTATGTTGTTAACTCATGTTGTTATCTCTTATAAACTTATAAGCTACAGGAAACCCAATCAGATCTACCTCCAATGGACCAAATAAGACTCCACCCAGATAAGTACATCTGCCTAAAGCTCACTACCTATTCTAAAAGGTGGGATTCCTCTGGATTTCAAATGTGGGTTTCAAATGTACATCTAAAATTTTTCTTGCTTTACTGAGATAGTTAAGCCAAACCCGCACAGGGACCTAGATTTTCTTGTGACCAGTCCTTGCCGACCACCCAGGCCCACCCCATCGGGCTCGGCATAGCCTTGGCTGCATGGCTGGCGCTGCGGTTGCCTATTCTTCTTAACCGACACCACTGCCTCGAGTTCCCATACTGTTTCTCGTTCTGCTCACTGCTGCAGTGACCATCTCCCTGCCGCCGCCGCCGCCGCTGCTACCGCTGCCACCGCCATGTGCCACAGCTGCCCGACTCATAGACTTCCAGCACGTGAGTTGTCGCCATTACTGAAGCTCTAGACACTTGCTGGCCACTGCTCCGCCACGTGTGCCAATAGCTCCCGCCACGTGGGCCGCTGAGATAGATCAGCCACACACCACATGGTTTCACTTTTCCTGATACCAGATCATGGCTAAGATTCCCGCACAAACATCGGCAAATTGGTAGGGATTGTCACTCCAGTTGGCGGAGAGAATCCCCGATTTCCCAAAAAGGCCTGGCCAGCCTTTGCGGGCAAAGAGGGTTACTTCTCTATAGCCACAGTTTTGAGACAGACATTGACCATTGAGAAGGTCCCGTCAGGAGAGCCCTTTACTCTTTATCCCTTCCCCCAGGGCTCTAAGCAGCCTGTTCACTCAGCCGAAGTCCAGGCCTGGCGAGGGCACTCTCTGCCAGATCCGGGATCTGGCGAATCCACCAGGAGTCCGAGTGACGACTCGCGACCCCTGCGCATAGGCGAAACTTTTCTACCGAGTTTCATCCACTGGGACGCTGGATTGGATGGCTCCATAGCCCCCTCCCTGTACCTTCCCAATGGGCAACTCAATGTCTCAAAACGGGTCACCAGGCTCCCCACTGGGATGTCTCCTGGAAAATTCCAAATCTCTAAAACTGACACCTCAGCTAAAGACATCTAAATTGATACACCTCTACAACAATGTTTGGACTCAGTATCCACTAGATAATGACTCAATGGCACCCTAGACTCATTAATTTTATGAGACCTTCACTCATATTGCCAAAGATCTGGTAAATGGAAAGAGGTTCCCTGTGTACAGGCATTTATCTATCTCCGCTCTAATCCTTCTCTGTGTTCTTGTAACCCCACCCACCTCCTTTTAGCAATGAGGCAATAAGGCAGATGACACCACAGCTCTTGATCCAGCCAACGAGCCATCGCCGCAAAATCCAAACCTCTACCTCAGCTTCTACTCATGTTATTCTAAGCTTTTCAAAACTCCCCTCCACAGCCAGACTCACATGTGGACGTGGACACACCACCCGGCCTCCAGCACCACTGCCGGTGCCCCTTTCCTCCCTTTCTGTCCTCTTCTGTGCCGCAATCTTATAGTCTGATGTTCTATGCTTTACTACGAGACTCACTAATAATTTACTTCCTGAGGAAAGCCAGCGAGTTTGGGAGCAGAAAAAATGCATGCAGACGAGATCCATCAAACAGATAGACACTAACTTAGACCCTAAAAACCCAAAAGGTAAACAACTTCTAATGACCTATTTCTTTTCCCAGAACTACCCCGACATAAGAGACTAGCTTAAAAGCTTGAGAGGGGACCCCTAACTCCACAGGCAGAAGTCTTGGTGCTGGCCTTTAAAGTGTACCATGGGAAAGGTAAAAAGGCTCACAAATACCATATGCTGGCAAAGGCTTCCCGACCAGCCCCAGCCACTGCTACACCACCGGGCCCCTGCTACAGATGTGGTCAATAGGTCATTGGGTGATAGCTCGCTCCAACCCTCACAAGCCAAGGAGCCATGTCCTAAGTATGATTCAGAAGAACATTGGGCTGTCGATTTCTCTGTGCCACGCAAGACAGAGGGACATCACGCCCAAATAACCCTCCAGCCTTCTAGTCTTGGCTATGGACAACTGACGAGGCCCAGGCTCCCTTGACCTGACCACTGCCATCATGAACATGGAGCCACGGGGAGCTATCATGGTATTTGAGCAGCCCATCTCTTTCCCCTTGGACACTGGGGCCACTTATTCGGTTCTGACAGAGTTTTGGGAACCTACTTCTCCCTCTCATTTTCCTGTTGTCGGGTAAGAAGACACCTTACCTTCCTCACCAGATTCCAGCACTCACTTACATTTTTAGGGGTGTACCTCTCAGTCATTCCTTTTGGTAGTTTAGTGCCAACATGTCCTGTCCCTTTATTAGAGAAGAGATCTAGCTAAGTTGGGAACCTCTATTTCCTTTGCTCCCCCCCATTTGCCTGAACCCAAGCTCGCTAGCAACCCCTCTGCTTCTTCTATCCAGTCAACCTACTAACACAAACATGTTTCCTTTACCAGCTTCTCAGGTAGACCCCCGAGTCTGTTATAAACACTCTTCTGTTGTAATCCAATTACTAGACCCTACCAGGACCCTTTTAAGGTGATTCTCAAAATGCCTGCAGCTCTTTTATCACATACAAGATCCATGAGATCCCAGGTGGGAGACAGAAGTTGTTGGTAACCTCTACTGTAAAAAACCAGCCAGAGTCCCCCCTGTAAGTACTATCAACATTCAGCTGCCCTGACTCTGACTTTGCCATGACTCCACACCTTTCCCCTATCCCTCTTCTTCATGGCATGGCAAGTTGTTTTAAAATATCCGGGACACATTATAGTAATTTGCTCCGAACCTTATCAATCTTCTGTCTACTTCAACGACAAAAAATTTCTAATCAAACTATTAATTAGTTCCTGTTACAGGATTACCAGCCACTGTCCATAGAGGAGCCTGATGTGAACATCTGCCAGGTGGATCCCGATGGTGAAAGCCAGCTGCACCCCCTTACGACCCCCCAAGACAGCAGGAAGTAGCCAATGAGACTTGACGCCCCTATTCCCCTTTCACCATCAGCCTCCCCCTCCCGTTTTTTCTCCTTTTATAATGAGAAAAGGGGAGGAATGGCAGCATTAGGACTGCTCCTGAAAAATCTTTCTTCCAAACCAAATGTACTTAATCTCTACCTATAATGTATACATATGTTTGTTCCAGCATCTTGTCAAGTCCAGGGGCTTATTACATCTAGAACAGCTCCAGAGAAGCAACCTACAGATACTTCAGCCTTCTCTCACAGACACAGATGCTTCAACTGGACCTGTTACTTCTGACCTATTCTCAGATGGTTCCACAGACCCTGGACAACAAGAAAACAGCCAACTCTTAAGACTGGACAAACATCCCTACCCCCACTTTTCTGGACTCTCTAAAAACATCGCCCCAAACAAGCGTGAAGCAGTTAAGAGATCACAAGGACCCAATTCCTGGTCCACCATCGCCTCTACTTTTTCTTTTGTAATTAAACAAAAATGGGGGAATGTTGGGATTCTGTAAACCCCACCCCTCAGTTACTTAGCAACAACCAGGTATGCGCCACCCCTCAATTACCCAGCAGTGGCCAGGTCTGCTCCACCCCAGTGAACTGACACTATAAAAGGGCTGCTTGACCCCTCCCCTCTCTCTTGGCCTCTCCTGCCCTTGTGCTCTTGGA
Source organism: Micromys minutus (assembly GCF_963924665.1). Taxonomy (NCBI): domain Eukaryota; kingdom Metazoa; phylum Chordata; class Mammalia; order Rodentia; family Muridae; genus Micromys; species Micromys minutus. The sequence goes on along the minus strand of NC_137974.1, from coordinate 22,973,830 downwards.
GCCTTGCTCTCCCATTTCCCTTCCCCCCTCTCTCCCACGTGCTCATGGCCGGCCTCTACTCCTCTACTTCTCTCTCTCTGCCTCTACCACCCTCTTAACTCTCCCATGACCTGAATAAACTCTATTCCGTACTATAAAAAAAAAAAAAAAGAAAAAAAGAAAGACTCCCAAACAAAAATGCCCAGGACCAGATGGATTCAGTGCAGAATTCAGTCAGACCTTCACACAGGACCTAGTACCGATACTCTTCAAAATATTGCACAAAATAGAAACAGAAAGGACAGTACTCAATTTCTTCTATGAACCCACAATTAAACTTAAACCTAAACCAAACACCAAAACCACACAAAGACCAAAGGGAAAAATAAATTCAGACCAATTTTCCTTACAAATACCAATGCAAAACTAATCAATAAAATTTTTGCGAACTGAACTCATGAGCACATCAAAATAATCATCCATCACAATCAAGAAGACTTCATCCAAGCGATATAGGGATGGGTCAATATATTGAAATCCATCAATGTAATCCACTATAGTATTAAAATCCCAAAAACCTCCACATGATTATTTTGTTAATCATATTTAACACTTTAAAGGTATAATTATATAATATAAATATTAGCAATTACATAATGACAAAATAAATACCAAATATTTCACAAATACCATACCCATCACATTACAAAGTAACTTTTTTCTTAAGAAAAAAAAAGAAAGTGTTGTCAAGCAAAAAAATATTAGCTTACATTATGTAGAGACTCAGATTCTACCTATATAGTTTCTATAGAACTCTCTAGAGTATATAAATGAGAAAACATAATATATATATGTAATGTACATTAATTTTATATAATCATTCTAAAAATTTATATTCTGTACATGTATCTTATTTAATCTAGATAACCTACATGTTTTGAAATTGTCACTGCCTCTTGTACTGTACAAACCAGGAATTATTTTTTTTAATTTATTTTTTTGAACAACTTTATTTTAAAAAACAAAGATAAATGAACAAATTTTAAGCATTTTGGCATAAAAGTATAGAATTACATTTTTGTCAGTGCTTGGCTTTTTTTTCCAAAGGTTTCATAGTGTGCATTAAGGTCTTACTAGTTACAATGAAAAAAAGTACAGGTAAAACAAGATGTAACCCGGAATTATCAAGGTTTTCTTGGTGTGTAAGGATTGAGCATAATGGTTTTTTTTCTTTAAGTACACTAAGTCTGTGAGTTGTTTCTGGGGTGTTCAGAGCTTTCTGGGTTTAGAATGCCATTATCAGTGACTGTATATTATGTCTGTTCTTTTGTGACTGGGTTTTCTCACTCAGGATGATATTCTCTAGATGCAATCGTTTTCTTAAAAATTTCATTAAGTCATTGTTTCTGATAGCTGAGTAGTACTCCATTGTGTAAATGTACCACAATTTTTGTATCCATTCATGTACTGAAGGACTTCTGGGTTCTTTCCAGCTTCTGGCTATTATAAATAGAGCTGATATAAACATTGTGGTGCATGCATCTTTGTTGTATATTGGAGTGTCTCTGGAGGATATGCCCAGAAGTGGAATAACTGGATGTTCAGGTAGTACTATATCCAATTTTCAGAGGGATCGCCATACTGTTTTCCAGAGTGGTTGTATCAGTTTAAAATGCCACCAACAGTGGAGAAGTGTTCCTCTTTCTCCTAAACCCCAACAGCATCTGTTGTCATGTGAGTTATGGATCTTGGCCAATCTAACTGGTATGAGGTGAAATCTCAGGGTTATTTTGATTTGCATTTCTCTGATGGCTAAGGATGTCAAGCACTTCGATACATGTTTCTCAGTCATTTGATATTACTCAATTGAGAACTTTCTGTTTAGCTCTGTACTCCATTTTTAATAGGGTTGTTTGATTCTCTGGTGTCTAGCTTTTCCAGTTCTTTGTATACCTTGTATATTAGGATTCTATCTGATGTGGGGTTGGAAAAGATCTTCTCCCACAGGGTTGGCTGCAATTTTTTTAATGTCCTTAGCCTTACAGTAATTTTGCAATCTCATTAAGTCCCATTTGTTAATCTTTGACCTTAGAGCAGGAGCCATCAGTGTTCTGTTCAGAAAATTTTTCCCTGTACCTATGTGTTCTAGGTTTTCCCTACTTTCTCTTCTAATAGTTTCAGTGTACCTGGTTTAATGTGGAGATCTTTGATCCACTTACTCTTGAGCTTCGTACAAGGGGATAAGAAAAGGTCTGTTTTTATTCTTTTGCATGCCGAGTGCCAGTTGGACCAACAACATTTGTTGAATAGTTTGTCCTTTTTTATTGATTGTTTACAGGTCCTTTGTCAAAAATCAGGTGACCATATATGTGAGGGCACATTTCTGGATCTTCTATTCTATTCCAAGGATCCACGAGACTATTTTTGTACCAGTACCATGCAGTTTTAGCACAATTGCCTTGAATTATAGCTTGAGGTAGGGATAGTGATTCGCACAGTTGTTTTTTTTTTTCTTCTTGAGGAGGGATTTTGCTATTCTAGGTCTTTTGCTATTCCAGATGATATTGCACATTGCTCTTTCTAACTCAATGAAGAATTGGGTTGGTCTGTTGATGGAGATGGAATTGAATCTGTATATTTCTTTTGGTAATGTGGCTATTTTTCAAATGTTGATCCTTCTAATCTATGAGCATGGGAGATCTTTCCATTTTCTGAGATCTTCCTCGATTTCCTTCTTTAGTGGTTTGAAGTTCTTGTCATACAGGTCCTTCACCTGCTTAGTTAGAGTCCCAGCAAGGTATTTCATAGTTTTTGTGATTATTGTGAAGGGTATCTTTTCCCTAATTTCTTTCTCCACATGTTTGTCCTTTGAATATAATAAGGCTACTGATTTGTTCGAGTTAATTTTGTATCCAGCCACTTTGCTGACCTTGTTTATCAGCTGTAGTTCTCTGGTGGAATTTGTGGGGTCACTTAAGTACACTATCATATCATCTGAAAATAGTGATATTTTTACTTATTCCTTTCCAATATGTATCCCTTTGAGTTCCTTTTGCTGTCTAATTTCTCCGGCAAGGAATTCCAGTACTATGTTGAATAGGTAGGTGGAGAGTGGACAGCCTTGTTGAGTCCCTGATTTAGTTGGATTGCTTCAAGTTTCCCACTGTTAAGTTTGATGTTGGCTGTTGGTTTAATTTATATTGCTTTTATTATGTTTTGCTATGGGCCTTGAATTCCTGTTCTTTCCAAGATTTTAACATGAAGGTGTGTTGAATTTTGTCAAATGATTTCTCAGCATCTAGTGAGATGACTATGTAGTTTTTCTCTTTGAGATTGTTTGTATGGTGGATTACATTGATGGATTTCCTTATATTAAACCATCCCTGCATCCCAGGGATGAAGGCTACTTGATCATGGTGAATGATCATTTTGATGTGTTCTTGGATTAGGTTTGCAAGGATTTTGTTGTGTATTTTTTGCATCAATGTTCATAAGTGAGTTTGGTTTGAAGATCTCTTTGCTTGTAGGGTCTTTGTGTGGTTTAGAAACGAGGGTTATTATAGCCTAAAGAAATGAGTTAGTTAGTATTCCATCTGATTCTATCTTGTGGAATATTTTGGAGAGTAATGGTATTATGTTATTAATAAATATCTGATAAAATTCTCCACTGAACCCATCTGGACCTGGGCTTATTTTGGTTGGAAGGCTTTTGAAGAGAGCTTCTATTTCTTTAGGTGTTATGGGATTATTTAGATAGTTTACCTGGTCCTTGTTTAACCTTAGTATCTTGTATCTGTCTAGGAATTCATTCATTTCTTTCAGATTTTTCTACTTTGTTGTGTATAGGCTTTTGTAGTAGAATCTGGTGATTTCTTGAATTTCTTCAGTTCTAGTTGTTATTTCTCCACTTTCCTTTCTGATTTTGTTAATTTGTATACTCTCTCTTTGCCCTCTAGATAGTCTGGATAAGGGTTTATCAATCTTAATTTTCTCAACAAACCAGCTCTTGGTGCTCTTGATTCTTTGGAAAGTTCTTTTTGTTTCTATTTGGTCTATTTCTGCCCTAAGTTTTATTATTTCTTGCTGTCTACTCCTCTTGGGTGTATCGGCTTCCTTTTGTTTTAGACCTGTCAATTGTGCTGTCTGGTTGCTATTGTATGCTTTCTCCAGTTTCTTTTGGAAGCACTCAGAGCTATGAGTTTTCATCTCAGTACTGCTTTCATTGCATCCCATATTTTTGGCTATGTTGTGTTTTCTTCTTCATTGAATTCTAGAAAATCCTTATTTTTTTCTTTATTTATTTTTGACCCTGCTATTATTTAATAGAGCTTTGTTTAGTTTCCATGTGTATATGGGCTTTATGTTGTCTTTGTTGTTATTAAAGACCAGCTTTTAACCATGGTGTTCTGAAAGGATTCATGGGAGTATTTCAATCTTCTTATATCGATTGAAGCTCATTCTTTATCCAATTATATGGTCAAATTTAGAGAATGTGCTGTGAGGTGGTAAGAAAAACATGTATTATTTTGTTTTAGGATAAATTGTTCTGTAAATATCTATTAATTCCATTGGTTCACAGTCTCTGCTAGTTTTACAGTGTCCTTGTTCAGATTCTGTTTTCATGATCTGTCCAATAGAGAGTGGGGTATTAATGTCTCCCACTATTATTGTGTGGGGTAAAATGTGTTTTTTGAACTTTAGTAGGGTTTCTTTTATGAATATGAGTGCTTTGTATTTGGAGCATATATGTTAAGGATTGAGAGTTCCTTCTGACAGATTTCCCCTTTAACGTGCAAAAAGTGTCTTTCCATATCTTTTTTGATAACTTTGGGTTGGAAATTACTTTCATTCGATATTAAAATAGCCATTCCAGCTTGCTTCTTATTGTCGTTTGCTTGGAAGAATTTTTCCCAACGATTCACTTTGAGATAGTGTCTGTTTTTGTCTCTGAGATGAGTTTCCTGTATACAGGAAAATGCTGGGTTTTGTTTATGTTCCCAGTCTGATAGCCTATATCATTTTATTGGGTAGTTGGTTCCATTTATGTTAATAGATATCAAGGAATAGTGGTTGCTGTTTCCTGCTATTATTGCTTTTGTAGGTTGAATTGCGCCTGTGTCTCTTTCTCCTTTTGATTTTCTTGGTTAGGAGTTTTCTTGTTTTTACTAATATGTAGTTCAACTCATTTTATTGGGTTTTCCACCTATAATTTGTTGTAGTGCTGGGTTTGTGGTCAGATATTGTTTAAATATAGTTTTGTCTTGGAATATCTTCATCTCTCCATCTATGGTGATTGATAGTTTTGCTGGGTATAGCAGCTGGGGCTGGCACTTGTGGTCTTGTAGTGTCTACATGAGGTCTCTCCAGGCTCTTCTTGCTTTCATAATCTCTGTTGAGAAATCGGGTGTGATTCTGATTGGTCTAACTTTATATGTTACATGACCTTTTTTTCTTACTGATTTTAGTATTATTTCTTTGCTTTGGGCACTTGGTGTTTTAAATATTATGTGTTGGGAGAAATTTCTTTTCTGGTCCAAACTATTTGGAGTTCTGAAGGCTTGTTTTATGCTTGCGGTCATCTCATTTTTAAGGGTAGGGAAGTTTTCTTCCAGGTTTTTTTAAAGATATTTACTGTGCCTCTTAGTTGTTATTCTTTGCCCTCTTCTATTCCTATTATCCTTAGGTTTGGTCTTCTCATTGTTTTCTGGATCTCCTGGACATTTGAACTAGGAGATTTTTGGTTTTTACATCTTCTCTGACTGTGTTGTCTATGTTTTCAATGTTGTCTTCCTCCCACAAGATTCTATCTTCAGTCTCTTGTAATCTGTTAGAAATGCTTGCATCTGTGACTCCTGATTTCTTTTTTAGGATTTCTACCTCTAGGGTTGTATCTTTTAGTGCTTTCTTTATTGTGTACATTTCTGCTTTTAATTTCTTCTTTCATTCCTTCATCTCTTTGGTTCTGTTTTCTTCTAGTTCTTTGAGTTCTTTGGGTGTTTTCCTTGTTTCTTCTTTAAAAGCTTCTATTTCTTTATGCTTTTCCTCCTGTGCTTGTTTAAGGATCTCTATCATCATCTTGAGGTAGAATTTCGGATCTGAGTCTTTATCTGGACTGTTTGGCATCCCGCTGTTTGCTGTGATGGGAGAGCTGAGCTCTATTGTTGCCAGGTTTTCTTTGTTTCCCTTGGGTCTGTAGGTTCGCTTTCCTCTTGCCATCTTTTTGCCAGTGATTGTTTCTTGCCTTTCCCTTGTACCTGGCCTGTGTCCCTGGATATCTGCTGGTCCTGGTAGCGGATGGTCTGAGCCCTGTTCTGTACCCAAAAGCCACCAGCTGTGAACAGAAGGTCCAATTCTGGGTTCCTGGTTCCTGGATCAGGCAGGGCAGGGGCGCGCTTTTCGCATGCCTTCGGCAGAGATCTCTCTGCCCCCTGGCTAGTCAGAACACCTTCTCACTAGGCCTGTATCTCTGTGTCTCTGCTGGTCCTGGTGGCAGATGCTCCGAGCCCTCCGAACTTGCAATTCTAAGTAGGCCTGAGTTGTGTAAAGCACGTCATTTTCAGTGCTAATCTTCTCTCTCAGCAGAGGACATTGTAGTTTTTAACTCTAGCTTCAGAGAATTCTGTTCTAGACTGCATCCTTCATAAATATTGTGAAAAGTTATTTCTTTAATTTATGTATTTGAGCACAGTACATTTTATTTCTCTTCAGACACACCAGAAGGGGCCATCGGATCCTATGACAAGTGGTTGTGGAATACCATGTGGTTGTTGGGAGTTAAACTCTGGATGAGTAGAAGAGCAGTCAGTCCTCTTAACCACTGAGCCATCCCTCCATCTCTTGATGATTTTTAAATAAGTACATTCAAGTAAATGAACCAACACCCGCGGGCCACATTAAGCATATAACCTTCCCATTAAACTACTACCAGTATGTCTTTAGCCCCAGAATTATTTGCTCAAAATTCCTTGCCTGTAAGGCTACAAATATATTTCTGATAACTGCTGGAAATGAACAGCTAAATATACAGAATGGCTATTGAACAGAGATAATGACAAAAATGGAATGAATGATCTGCAGGATAAACTTAGGTGAAGTGTCAGTTTTTCTGATGTCTACATTTTCAAATATAAATCAAAGTAGTCAAATCATAATTTAAATGAAATGACACTTGACATAAAAGTGTGTCCTGCTAAATATAGTGACCAACTAACCAATCCTCAAAACCAGAAATGAGAAGCTCTCATTAGAGTTATTGGTCAGGATGCTCTAATGACTTCTAAAACATTATAAGCTATTGTATTATCCTTCGTTGCCTACTAACTGGAAGCTAAGTCCATGTTGTTGAAGACACCATGCTGTTTTGATACAGATCCTAGAGGTCATTGAGCTCAAACCTTCTTGAAATCTTACTCCCTGGAAGCTAGCTTTCATGGTTCAATACAGGACTGTCCAATCTTCCATAGAAGGAGAACAGCCAATAGCTTTGACACTTAAGAGGAACAATACTCTGCATAGAACAATAATCACAAGGACACAGCAGTGGTAAAAATATAATGGTATTAACCAACAGTAATCTAATTTCCGTTAAGTCCAATGCTACACTATAGAAATCATACCTGATACTAGAAATTTAGATAACTACCTACACCTATTAAATCCATGGACCTTAGAGAATAACATAAGACAACTAACTCAACAAACCAGCATATTTTTAAAAAAATACTAAAATTTTTTTCTTAAATCTATATACATATTAAATTCATTCTCCTCAATAAGTAAACTTTTCTTTGTAATAAACGTTAACTGTTACAAAAAATGCAACCAGTTACAATGCAGATTTGATAAGTCTGCTTCCAAATGATAATAAATACACTGCAACTCCTACAATTAAAGATCTAGGAACATTGTTTACACAGGGCAGAAAAATTTTAAAAGCCTGAGATTCAGGCACTTCGTTGTGATATTGTTGTCTCCTAGAAATGTCAGACGCTACATACACAAATTCATACCATATGAATTCTTAAACATAACATGAAAAAGGACAACAATAACAGACATGATGCAAAAGACTATAAGACTTTCACAGTATAGAAACGACTACAGGCAACTAAGGAATAGTGAGAGCAAACAAAATTGTCTTTCCCAGAAAATAGCAAATGAATAGCTATCCCAAACTCCATGATCAGCCCCATAAACAATCTTACAAGAAAGATAGAGCCAAAGCATCTACCCTCCATTCCCATTGCCTCCATGAAGGTGCTCCCTTTCGCAACAACCCACTTCCACCTCACCATCTTACCATTCCCCTACACTGGGAAAAAGAAACTTCACTGGACCAACAAAGTCTTCTCCATTGCTTCAAAATGAGCTACCTCATTAAGCAAATTGAATATAAATTGATCGATATCTTTGTGTTTTTACTATTTTCCTATGTAAGGAATCTCATTGATTCATTATTTTATGAGAACATTAGTTGTGATTACAGACAGGAAAATATTTACATTTTAACCTGAAAATCCCTTCAGAGGCACTAAAAATATCAATGGCAACATTGTACTCTTTCTAAAAATCATGTTAAGTGAATGGAGATGTATCATTTCTCATGTTTAATATAAAAATGAGACTGTAGTAAACTGATATAGTTATGCTTACATAAATACAGTTCATTAACTTTTCTTACATTTCATTATTATTATTATTATTATTATTATTATTATTATTATTATTTTAATTATATTCTAAATGTTGCCTTTCTCCTGGTCTCCCATTCCAGATCTTTTAACCCCATCTCCTCTCCTTTTCCTTTGCCTCTGAAAGTGTGCTCCCCTTTCCATATGAACAGCTTTCTACTCCACCCACACTAACACCCCTGGGCTTACACCCCCTGGGGAGGAGAATCCCTACAGGATTAGGTGCATCCTCTCCCACTGAGGTCAGACAAGATAGTCCTCTGCTACATATGAACCCTGGGTCATGGAACAGCCTATGTATTCCCTTTGCTTCATGGCTCAGTGTCTGGGAGCTCCTAGGAGTCTGGACTAGTTGAGACTGTTGGTCTTTCCCTAACTTTTCCAAAAGAGTCCCTAACCTCAGTTCAATCAATGGTTGGCTGAAAGTATCTGTGTCCATCTCTGACAGCTGATTGTTTGTTTTTATTATTATTTTTTAGTCAATGTTTAGGTTTCTTCTGTTTATTTATTTTTCTCATTTTGTGGAATATTTCAGTTATATATATTTCTATATATAATAAATATGTAAATGTTATAATTTATTTTACATAATTTTTAAAATACTTAATATATTTTTAAAAGAATATGGTAAAATATATTATTATAATATATTTCAAATTTGCATGCTCATTCTTGTTTATAATGGGAAAGGAATAACATCTCAAGTACAAATACACAGTATCTAATTTAAAATAATCAGAAAAATACTATTCCCCCACTGTTAAAAAAAAGAGTCATTTGCTTTAAAAGTGACTAGTAATAATAAACAGACTGATAAAATTATTTTAAAATATAGCAAAGAAATATGTAGAAGAGAGTTTGAAGAAAGAAAAGTGAAGAAGAAAATAACAAAATTGTAATATAATCTGTACAAATAAGAGAATGTCTTACAAGACAGACTCAGAATATTTTTTTTAACTTTAAAGTAAACAGAGATGTACAGATTTTTAAAAACATTTTAATATGCAATATATGACTATACTTTCCGTGTAGATCAAATGCCATTTGCCACTGGGAACAGTGGAGATCTAGAGACGCAGGCCACGTGAGACTGCATTGCGAGTAGCCAGGACACAGGGAGGTCTGAGCAAAGCACAGAAAGCCCGCCCCACCCCCTTTGGTTCAGGGGAGCAGGAACTCTGCCATAGGGTTGTATATTCCACCCTGAAGGATATTGCATGTGGACCAAACGCTCAGGCCATATCCCATTGGGAATAGCGGAGATCCAGGAAAGCAGGCCAGATACACGGGAGAGACAGTAAACAATCACTGACAACAGGACGACTTATAATCAAAGATAAAAAGAAGGCAAGAGGAAAGCAAAAGAACTTACCCAATGGAAACCAAGACAATCTGGAAACATCAGAACCTAGCTCTCCCATCACAGCAAACAGCAGAATGCCAAGCACTCAAGAAAAAGAAGACACAGACCTGAAATCATACCTCAAGATGTTGATGGAGATCTTTAAACAAGAATGGGAGGTAAAGCAATCTACAGATTCAATGCAATCCCCATCAAAATTCCAACCCAATTCTTCATAGAGCTGGAAAGGGCAATGTGCCATTTCATCTGGAATAATAAAAACCTAGAATAGTGAAATCCATCCTCAACAACAAGAAAACATCTGCAGGAATCACCACCCCCTAACCTCAAGCTATATTACAAGGAAACTGTTAAAAACTGCATGGTACTGGTACAGAGATAGGCATGTGGATCAAGGGAATAGAATAGAAGATGGAGAAAGGAGGCCTCACACACATGATCACTTTTTTGACATTTTTGACAAAAGAGCTGTAAACATTCAATGGAAAAAGGACAGCCTGTTCAACAAATGGTGCTGGTCCAACTGGCACTCAGCATGCAGAAGAATGGAAATAGACCCTTTCTTATCTCCTTGTACAAAGCTCAAGTGCAAGTAGATCAAAGATCTCCACATTAAACCAGGTTCACTGAAACTATTAGAAGATAAAGTAGGAAAAACTTTAGGGCACATAAGCACAAGAGAAAATTTTCTGAAGAGAACACCAATGGCTTGTATTCTAAGGTCAAATATCGACCAATGGGACTTAATAAGATTGTAAATCTTCTGTAAGGCTTAGGATACTTTCAAGAAAATAAAATGGTAGCCAAGAGATTGGGAAAAGTTCTTTACTAAGCCCACATCTGATAGAGGCCTAATATCTAAGGTATACAAAAACTCAAGTAGTTAGACTTCAGAGAATCAAACAATCCTATTAAAAAATGGAGTACAGAGCTAAGCAAAAAGTTCTCAATTGAGGAATATCAAATGGCTGAGAAACATCTAAGGAAGTGCTTGGCATCATTAGCCATCAGGGAAATGCAAATCAAAACAACCCTGAGATTCTACCTCATACCAACCAGAATGGCTAAAATCAAAAATTCAGATGACAGCAGATGCTGGTGAGGATGCGGAGAAAGAGGAACCCTTCTCCACTGTTGGTGGGGTTGTAAACTGGTACAACCACTCTAGAAATCAGTCTGGTGATTCGTCAGAAAATTGGACATAATACTACCTGAAGACCCATTTATTTCTCTTCTGAACATATACCCCAGAGAAGTTCCAACATACCACAAAGACACAAGCAACCACAATGTTCATAGCAGCCCTATTCATAATAGTCAGAAAATGGAAAGAACCCAGATATATTTCAGTAGATGAATGGATACAAAAATTGTAGTATATTAACACAGTGGAGTACTATTCAGCTATCAGAATCAATGACTTTATGAAATTCTTAAGAAAATTGATGCATCTAGAGAATATCATCCTGCGTGAGGTAACACAGTCACAAAAGAACAGACATAATATGCAGTCACTGATAATTGGATACTAACCCCAGAAATCTCTGAATATTCCACAAACAACTCACAGACTATATGAAGTTCAAGATAAACAAAGACAAAAATAAAAGAAAGAAAGAAAAATCATTATGCTTAATTTTTACACACCAAGAAAACTTTGACTATTTCCAGTTACATCTTGTTTTACATGTACTTTATACTCATTGTAACTAGTAAGATTTTAATGCATATTATCAAACCTTTAAAAAAAGTACTGATAAAAATGTATTCATATACTTTTCTGCAAAAATGCTTTTAAAATCTGTACATTTATCTCTGTTTTTTAAAATAAAGTTGTTCAATTAAAATATATATATGGATATATTTTTGTCAGTACTTGGTTTTTTTTTTTAAAGATGTGATAGTAGGTATTGAAATCTTACTAGTTTCCATAAGCATAAAGTACATGTAAAACAAAATATAACATGAAAATAGTCAAAGTTTTCTTGGTGTGTAAAAATTAAACAATGAAATACCAAAAATTTCCATGATGCTCATTTCTTAGCTCTTGAGTTATTAAGTCTCAGAATTTTTAGATGTATACTAAAAGATACTATCACACATTGATATCAGAAATTCTGTCACTTGAGAAACATTTTTATGTTATTAGTGTCTCTGCTTTGACAGTGTGCTTGAGTGAACTGAAGAAGTTACAGAATGCATTTCATCTTTTCTATGTAAAAAATTTTAAATTATAAGTTTATCTTAAATACTTCGATTACTTATACCTAATTTAACATGAATGTAAATATAGATGATCTGCCATCAATGTTTTTTAACATTTTATTAGACTATACTTCATATCACTTTTTTTAGTTTATGACAGTACTTTAGAATACTATTTTTATCAGGCCTTTGAAATGCTTTCAAATACATGTCAATGTGACAAATACAGGCGGGGCATCTTTGTAAGTATAAATTATGGCTTCTTAGGATAAAAAGTTTTGCTTTTTAAAAATTTATTTAGAATGTATTTTACTTATAAAACATAATTGAAGATTTAGAAATATTAATCCTTCTAGCATCTCCAAGATTAATGTTTAATAAGTTGTACCCATAAATCTATGAATGCTGTAATATGTTTTTGGCAGGCTTAGAATGTATAAAACGGAAATGTGTTTTTTCTCACTTATTTGCTAACTGAATTACAAAAACAGTTAACTTTAAAGCAAGCAGAACATTTAAATAAATGTTAACTCTATGACTGAAACCAGATGATTAATAGGAAAAACTTTGTCATTATTGGGCCAAATTGGCACTCACCAAATTTTAATAGCAATGTACTAATATCACACACACACACACACACACACACACACCCAGACACACACACACACAAATGCTCACATTTGAAAAAAATCTATTTAGCTTACATCTTGTTTTTCTTCAGAAGGCAACAAAATATCAAAACAAACATAGTCACACAACCAAACTCTCATAGTTTCAAATAATCTTATCTATACAAAAACCAGGAAACAATATTTATTATTACTTAAGGGTTCACTAGTATATCACATCTTCAGTACATCATTCAGATTTCTTTTTCTTTGAAAAGGCTATCTTTATATTTTAAAGGTGAACATAACTCATTGATTTGATGGAACCTGAATGATTACATTAAAATTAAACATTTAAGGCTACTTTAAAACATAAATTATATCTTTTGAGAACACAATTTTATGTATGGGAACTGTAGTTACCTAATTTACATCTCTAGTTACCTCTCATTTAAGTCCTTTAATGTCTCCACAAACCCTTCTCAATTTAATAACCTTTGTTTTTTAATTTAGTTATATAAAAATTTGTTATAAACTACATCTGTTGCAAGAAACAGCTTCTTTGATGATGGGTAAGAGCTATGCTTTCTGTTGACAAGTAACCTGGAGCTGTACAGGATTATGGAGTTGGAATTAGGATGTACTCTTCTTGGACTGTGCTCTAAGTACATAAATGTAGTTGTCTAAATTTACATTCTATTCTATTGAGTGGACCTTAAAAAGACAGCTGTTTGTTTATCCCAAAACATAAATACCCTATTTTACCCTTGTGGATACCTTTCAGTGCAGTTCATGTTGTGGTTTATAGGTTTTACAAGTGGGTAACACTGTTGATTGTCTTTCTCTCTTGGCAGCTTGCTTTGCACCTTTACATATTGTGATAGCTAAATGTCACGAAGAAGGTTTCTTGGTCACCTCCAGCTTGAGTCTTAAACAAAAAATTTGATTCTGGAGTTTGTGGAATGAAGTCTTTAACAATAGGTCTTATGTTTTTTTTTAAATAGAGAAAAGTGAATAACTTGCATTTAAATTTGTTTCATTAAGAGTTTATAAAATTTTGTAAACTTTATAAACCGGGTTTAAATAAATTCTGTTTAACTCTGTAAGCCATTAAGATTTTTATTACTTATTTAAAAATAATTATGATAATATTGAACAGTTTTCACTCCTAATGCTGAAACAATAGGTCAAATCTATTCTATAAACTAAATACATAACTCATGTTAAAAATTCAAAATAAAACCTGAAAATTAAAAAGCTAAAAATGCATTTTGCACATTTACACATATATATGTGAGTGTTTGTGTGCATATATACATACACATATGCTACAAAATTAATCTTATAAAATAATTGTAAATAATAAACCCATATACATATATTCTCATATTTGCTTACATCTTTGAATGTATATCAATAGAAAGTATTTATCAATTCATGCATTTTATTGGACTGTATACAAGTAAAAAAAAAAAGGACAAAGGTTTTCCCTGTACCTCTGAGCAGAAACGTATATGCTTGTGAAAACAGATTGTCATTTAGAATAAAAAAAAAAATGTTTTTTGATAAAAAATAAAAAAGGAAAATGTTCTTAAAAAGAGAACATACATTTGATATACTATTTCTTTAATACTGTAGTCACCAAAAAATAGATTAAAACATACTAGACTTTGAAAAAGAGAGGCAGAATTATAAAACATAAATAGAATGAAGGCCTTAACATTTGGACAGCATAATCATTAAAAAAAATAGCAAATTCTGCACTAAGTCCATGAATCTACCAGGCATGGACTATTTTTATTTTTCTTACCAAATTGTAGTACCTAGAATGAAATTGCTTTTAGTGGAAAGTCTTCTAAATAAGTCATAAAATGATTACTGACCACATAAGAGTCATGCTGCCATTGTTTCAGTCAGCCCATTTTACTTAACAACTTTGAAATGTCGCATGTCACATCTAATAATGTGAAAAGTATTGATATCCTTTCTTATTCACCACCCCTAGCATCTTCTAGCCATATGACAACAATTTCAAAAGGTTGTGTTGTTTACAAGACCTCTGTCATCACCTATCTGACCCGTAAATTTGATAAAGATATGCCAAATATTCCATTGGAATTCTCACTTAATAACTGATAGTTTATATTTATGCCTAAATAACTCACCACTGTCAACCTTGGTTAGAGAATTTTATTTTTACCATGAATGCATATCATCACAAATAGCCAAAGTGTTAAAAATCAGAAACTGAGTGTTAACTCCTAAGTAGGACAACCATTTTCCTCTAACCACCACCACAGGCCAGGCATAAGAAAAATGTGTAAGAGTCTTACTGAGCGGAAGTGCTATGAAGCACCATTTCCTGGAAATGACATGCCTATCACACTCATGGACATACAAAGTCTATGGGTGTCTGCACAAGATGAAGGCAGCAAAAATCTCCCCATATATAGGCGATGCGACTTCCCAGCCCTAAACCTCACTACAAAGCTACTGGCAGTTCATTGTTTCTGGAGAAACAAAGAAATGGTCTTTGTGGCCCCTTGGTGTGATTCACATTTCTGAGTTAAGGTCTATACACCTACCCATACACATACACATAAGAGTATATAGCCACTTGGTATGTTTTACATTCTTGACTGAAAGATGATACACCCCCCCCACACACACACATGTATTAGTAGCATTAACTAGATTTATTATGTTATTTAAACTGTATGGGTGCTGGAGGGAGATTCTTTAGAGGAATGATAGAATTGGAAATGTAAAATGGGTGGCAGATATTTTTGTACTTCACAATATTCATTTAAGATTTTTTAAGAACAAAACCAAAACTGAAGGTTGAAAACAATTAAAATTTGGCATTGTTATTAAACCCAGTTTGATTTTAGCCATTATTTTTCATCTACTAGTTATGAATCAATTAACAATTTAATATGTTTATTTCTGTGTTTTTAGATGTACAATGGGTATGATACTACCTTCCTATTATAGTAATATTGAGAATATAAACAGTATTAGACAAATAGTAGTTCATATTTGTGTAATACAGCAAGTAGAAATTTATACATTTAGATAAATAGAGATGTCTCTATTCTTGCAATAACAATTTGTGTGCATAGACTTGTCTCAGAGTGAAGTCTTTGAGATCATACTTTGATTTGTCTAAGAGACAGAAAAATTATTATGAAGTTCTTACCAATGCTGATGCATATGTTTCCCAACTGAAAATATTTTTGACAATATTTAAGATATCTTCTAATGTAGAGAGACATTAAAGTTGCAAAGGCAAACACCACATGAACTAGTCATACTGTCAGTGAAAATATATGCATGTTAACTGCCAAGAGTTAAACTTTATATGCAGAAAATAGAGAGGGTAAAAATATTTATAATGTATACATCATTTAACATTTGTAGCAGCTATTTTTGGTTGTCAACTTGACTATATCTGGAATGAACCACAATCCAGAATTGGGAGGCTCACCTGTGATCCTCATCTTGAGGCATAGAGGCTATGGATCTTATGACAATGAAGCAAGGGGATCTCTGAGATCAAGTCATCAGGGAAATTCAAATCAAAACAACCCTGAAATTCAACCTCACACCAGTCAGAAGGGTTAAGATCAAAAACTCAGGAGAGAGCAGGTGCTGACTAGGATGTGGAGAAAGAGGAACACTTCTCCATTGTTTGCGGGATTGTAAGCTGGTACAACCATTCTGGAAATCAGTCTGGAGGTTTCTTCAGAAAATTGGATATAGTACTACCTAAAGACCCAGGTATTCTACTCCTGGGCATATACACAAAATTTCTCCATCATAAAACAAAGAACAGTACACCACCATGCTCATAGCAGCCTTATTTATAATAGCCAAAAGCTGGAAACAACCCAGATGTTCTTCAACAGAAGAATGAAAACAGAAATTGTGATATATTTACACAATGATTACTACTCAGCTACTAGAAACAATGACATTATGAAATTCTTAGGAAAATGTACGTAATTAGAAAATATCATCCTGAGTGAGGTAACCCAGTCACAAAAGAACATACATTGCTTGCACTCACTGATAAGCAGATACTAGCCCCTCAAGCTCTGAATACCCAAGAAACAATTCACAGAACTTATGAAGCTTATAAAGAAGAAAGACCAAAATGTGGATGCCTCAGTTCTTCTTAGAAGGTAGAACAGAACACTCAGGGGAGGAAATACAAAGGCAAATAGAGGAGCAGAAATTGAGGAAAAGATAAATCAGAGGCTGGCTCATCTGGAGATTTACCCTGTATGCATTCACCATACCCAAGCCCTCTTGCTGATGACAAGAAGTGCTTACTGACAGGATCCAGATATGGACGCTTCCTCAAAGACTCTGCCAGAGTCAAACAGATCCAGCAGAGGATACTTGTAGCTAACCTTCAGACTGAACAGACAGATCCCAATGAAGGTTGTAGAGAAAGGACTGATGGAGCTAAAAGGGTTAACAACATCATGGGAAGACAACATTATCAACCAATTAAATCCTCCACCACTCCTATGGACTAAATTACCAACCATTGAGCACACATTGAGAGACCCATGACACTTGTTGCATATGTAGCATAGGATAGCATTGTCTGGCATCAGTGTGAGGAGAGGCCCTTGTTCCAGTGAAGGTGAATTTTCTGAGAGTAGGGGAATGACAAGGCACGGAGGTAGATAGAGAGAATGATTGGCAGAGGGTGGCCCTTCAAGGAATCAAGTGGAGGGGCAGGACAGATGGGAGGGGGAACAGGGTAACATTTTAAATGTAAATACAGAAAATATCCAATAAAATATTAAAAACAATTAAATTTTTAAAAATAACTAAAACAATGGACCTGAAGAAAAATATACCCAATTAAAAATGGGATGTAAAACAAAACAGAGGGTTCTCAAAAGATAAAACAGAAACTTATGAGAAACATTTAAAGAATATTTAACAATCTCAGCCACCAGGGAAACACAAATCAAAACTGCTTTGAAGCTTCATGTTATACAAGTCAAATGGGCAAAAGCAATAAAACAAATGACAGCTAATGCTGTTGAGGATATGAAATAAGGGAGGGCATTTGTCCATTGCTGGTGATGGTAAAACCTTGTACAGCCACTATGGTAATAAGTGTGGAAGTTTCTCAGGAATCTGGGAATAGATATATCTACCTCTGTTGATAAATTTGAATTCAGCAACATAGCTGCTCTTGCATGGGATCACATATATTGCTGGAATGACATGCCTCTGTATTGAATATAAACACCCATATAGTCCTATATAGAGATGGTAAAGTTAGTTTGTAAAAGGATTTATTCATGTATGTATCTATCTGCATGGCAGAAAAAGTGATGAACCAAGAAAACACTTGAGAGATGATTGAGAGATAGGATATGTCTAACTCTCACAAAAACAGACAAGAAAGAATGATGACTTAACAGATCAGAACAGTTAGAGGGAGGTGGGGAGAAGGCAGTTTTACAGAGTCAGATTGCCAAGAGAACAAGCTAGACACAGTGACACATACAATGAGAAAGAGAATAAGACAGAAGATTTGAGCAAAATGAAGGGGAGCAGAACAATTCATTATTTTTACAAGTATCTTACCTTTACCCTTACAGTTTCTTCTTAACCTTATCTCTACCATTGACCTCATTCTTAGACTTATCCTTTTATTATATCATTCCAATATCTCCTCTTCTTACTTTTCATGACTTTCCACTGTTCTCTCCCTAATGATATATAGGAGAGAAAGAGGGATATAGAAATGAAAAAGAAAGATAAAAGAAGATTCCTGAATCTAACCTCTTATATTTTGTCTCCTTTCTGACCAAGAACATCAACAACTTGTGCAGCTCCCCATTACATGATGCCAAACACATGTCATTGAGTGACAAATAATACCTGATTCTACTGTTTGGAATAGGTCATCATTCTCTAAAAATGTTTCCTGCTATTTGGGTTTAATGTTTGTTTTTGGGTGCCCTAAGAAAAGATGAATATTAGCCAAGTCTCAAGAAAGCTAATTGTATCACTTGTTGTCCAGTCTCTGTGTGATGGGAAAGTGGATACAAATCAAATAAAGATTCTTCCTTCTTTGTTTGAGCAGGTAAGAGGTTTTTTTTAATATTATTATTCTTTATAAGTTAGTTTGGAATGTACAGCAAAAACTGTTATATAAATTTTCATCCATGTCATTTAAGAGGGTAGCATAAAATACTAGGTCCTGAGGACTCTGTACTCAGCAAGATCTATTAGCTATTGAGTGGAATTTTCATGTCTCAGCAAGTCTCAAAGCTTTACCCATGTAGAGAGATCAGCATATCATTTACTTGTTTTTGTTTTGTTGTTGTCTCTTTATTTATTGTCTTTGTCTGTTTTACTTTTTTTTCTTCTTCTTGCTCTTGTTTATTATTTTTATTTTTCTATTATGTCTTCTGCCAAAAGTTTTAGCAGGTCTCTCCAGGTCAAATCTAACTATTTATTTCAAATTTGAACAATGACCTCCACCACCACATATCCTGTGGTTGTGCTGTTAATGGTAAACTGAGTGCCTACAATGCTAAAGTCTCAGAAACCTTTCTTAAACTGAATTCATGACCTATGCAAGTGTTTCTTTCAATCTGTATAACTATCAGTGGCTTTTTAACAGAGCTGTGCTTTGCACTACCTCTCTGGGATTTCCCTGCTCCTTCCCTGTCTTCCATCCTAGAGTTCTCAGGCTCTAAGGAAGGATTCTATGAACCCCTTGTTGGGTGCCATTTGTAACTATTTTGGTTTTTCCTAGTGAGACCCAGCTTCTGAAGAAGGACACATAGACTTATTTATTTATGAAGGCTATGGCACTAGCTTTGGTTTGGTCCCCAACTAGTTCTTAAATCATATTAACAACCCATATATACTATTCTAAGTTCTGCAAAATGGTTGGTTCCCTCTCCTTTATTCCAGAAGTTCAACTTTCTACATATTTGTATGGCAAATCTCCTCACTCCTGACTCCCATAATTCCTCTAACCCTGCCCCAGCATAAATACTGATCATCAGATTTATATACAATACCCAAGACATTATCCCAACAATAACACAGAAATTATGTAGTTTAAGAGACAAGGGGAGAGGAGAGGGTCTCCCAAGTAAGAGAAATAGAATATATAGATATGGAGAGCCAGGGGGGAGACTAGAATAGGAGTCTAAAACAGAGAAAGAGAGGGAGGATAAAGCTAGTAGAGGAAATATAAGGAGAGACATATAACCTAGTACAACAACAACACACCACACCACACACACACACACACACACACACACACACACACACACACACACACAAATGAAATCTAAGTGGAATCAAGAAATAATGTGGGGTGAGAGGAAAAATCTATAACTAGACATTCCTTGCCACCAAATGAAACCTACAGGTTCAGGGATGGGTTACTTCTAATTGAAGTAATTTCATGGGTCTCATGAAAATCTTCAAATAACTCAGGCTATAGTCAAGGCTATGTGAGAAAAAACCTGACTATAAGGCCCTATTTCTAGAGACAACACTCCATTGTCTCATTGTTCAAAAAGAAGTCAAGCTGGTGCCTAATAATAGCCTTCACCAGTATCCACCATTAAAGGTGAAGAATTGGATGCATTAGGAATTAAAAAGGGAAGTAGGGATGAGGAAGGGAACCTGCTCATAATTTATTATACATAGTTATTTTCCAAAAAATACTCTCTATGTATATAAAAAATAAAGACAATTTTTAGCAACTTTATTTTAAAAACAGATAAATGTACAGATTTTAAGCATTTTTTGCATAAAAGTATACAATACATTTTTGTCAGTACTTGGTTTTTCTTTTTTTAAAAGGTTTGATAGTGTGATCAAGATCCCACTAGTTACAATGAGCAAAAAGTACATGGAAAACAAGATGCAACCTGGAAATAGTCAAAGTTTTCTTGGTGTGTAAAGATTTTTTTGACAATTTTATATTTATTTATTCATCTTTAATTTTTTATTAAAATGTAACATTGAACTCCCCCATTTCTTTTCTCCCTATATTCGCTTGCATTTACACTTTCTGTAATGCCATTCTATGCTATAGGTTCTTTCTCTTTAATTATTATTTGCAAACATCCATGCATATATATGACTATCAATGCATAAATACAATACAACCTGAAAAATCTATTTTTGTTTTATATATGTATATATTTTCTGGATTAGCTAATTGGAAGTAATACTTAGGGGAGGGTAATTCTCTCTGGTTCAGCGGCCCTTAGGTATCCATTGCTCTTCATCAATGAGTGGGATTCTGAGAGCTTTTCCTCAGTGCACATTAGCACATCTATTGATACTGCTATTGTTCAGATTAAATTTATGGAGCCATTTGTAGGAAAGACAGTTTTATTGCAGACTTCTTTTTATTTTGGGTTTTGCAACTCCCACATTCTCTATGTTCTCTGAGCCACAGATCGAGGACTCATTATGCACATATGTCCATTGTGCTTGGGGTATCTGTAGTTCATTGATCTTTCCATCCTATCTAATTGTAGTTTTAATTCAATTGTCTGTAGACAGAAGCTTTTGTGATGACAGGTGAGAGCTATACTGATCTGTTGATATAACGATAATATTTATATATAGTTAAAAAATTATGCTGGCTTAGCAAAGTGAAAGTAAATTTTCTCCTAAGATCCATTACCTCACTACTCCCAGGTAGTTGGCTAGGTTTCTAATATCATGCATGTTTTTACCCCTTATTACTAGGCTTTAAGTCTCCATAGACAGATGCTTGAAATTATAAAAATATATGGATATCTTGGCATGCTGGCTATTTCTGTGATTAGCACATATCACAAATGGGTTAGCCTAATACTTTTATCCATTTCTTGTCAGTTTGAATAGTATTTCGTAGTATTGGGGAACTAGTCCACAAGTATCGAGCTTTCAGATTAGGCAGAACTTGAATAAGATTGTGTCTTAAAATCACATGATCCCAAAAATAGAAGTTGTTTTGACTTTTATGTGTCAGGAAGAATTTCTTTTCTGGTCCAACCTTTTTGGAGTTCTGTAGGCTTCTTTTATGCTCCCGGTCAACTCATTCTTAAGGGTAGGTAAGTTTTCTTCCAGGATTTTGTTGAAGATATTTACTTTGCCCCTTAGTTGATATTCTTCTCCCTCTTCTATTTCTATTATCCGGTCTTCTCATTGTTTCCTGGATTTCCTGGACATTTTGGGTTAGGAGCTTTTTGGTTTTTGCATCTTCTCTGACTTTTTAGTCTATATTTTTAATGTAGTCTTCAGCCCCCGAGAATCTCTCTTCCATCTTTTGTAGTCTGATGGAAATCCTTGCATCTGTGACTCCTGATTTCTTTTTTAGGATTTCTACCTCTATGGTTGTCTCTTTTAGTGTTTTCTTTATTGTGTCAATTTCTGTTTTAAATTACTTCTTTCATTCCTTGACTTCTTTGGTTCTATTTTTTTCTAGTTCTTTGAGTTCTTTGAATATTTATCTCATTTCTTCTTAAAAGCTCCTAACTCTTTATGCTTTTCTTCCCGTTCTTGTTTAAGGATCTCTATCATCATCTTGAGGCAGGATTTCGGGTCTGAGTCTTCTTTTTCTGGGGTGTTTGGCATTCTGCTCTTTGTTGTTATGGGAGAGCTGGGTTCTATTGTTGCCAGGTTGTCTTAGTTTCTCTTGTGTAATTTCTTTTGGTTTCCTCTTGCCATCTTGTCAGTGATTGGTTCTTGCCTTTTCTTTGTACCTAGCCTGTGTCCCTGGCTCTCCACTGTTCCTGGTGAAGGATGGTCCAAGCACCTGTTGTGCACCTCAAAAACAGCAGGCTGGGAATAGAGGGCCCAATGCTGAGTTCCTTGTTCCCTGGATCAAGCCTGCCAGGTGTGCACTTTCAGCGTGCTCTGCTGAGATCTCTCTTCCCCCTGGCTAGTTGGAACCCCTTCTCATTCCGTTCTTGCCAGTCCTGTGTGTCTGGGTCTCTGCTCTTCCTGGCAGCAGATGGTCTAAGCGCCTGTTGTGCACCCCAAAAGCCACCTGATGGGAACAGTGAACCCATTGCTGGGTTCCTGGGTCCCTGCATCAAGCCAGGCAGGCAAGAACTTTCTGTGTGCTCTGCTGAGATCTCTCTGCCCCCTGGCTATCTGGAATCGTTCTCACCCCATTCTTGCCAGCGCTGTGTGTCTGGTATATCAAGTTTCTTTTGCCTGGTACTGAGGGCTTTGTTAGTGTTCTGTTCTTCTCGAGATCTATGTCACTGTGAGTGGCATAAGTTTATTTAATCTATGTTTTTCTGTGTAGGTTTTATAAAAACCAATTAATGTAAATGTAACATTTATTCACCTGATGTAATTGTCTTTTCAGAGGCTTAATGCTTAATAAGTTCACACTTTCTAGTTCTTTCTGAAGTGTGGCTGGCTTGTTCAACTCAGATGATCTAGTTCAAACTTACTTCCAAACTGACTGATATTTACTGGATTCTGCCAACTTCACAGTAATTGCTCTGCTTGGCCTCAAACTAATTCTGGCAATTTGTTCTTATGTTTTGGCTCCTTCTTATTCTTTTGCTTTGACTGCCTCTGCTCATCTGTGCTGAACTGCACAAAGTTATAAATGAATTTAATTCCACTGCACTACACTGACTCCCAAGTGACTTAATTCTGAAAGGCACTAAATTGAACTGATTTGAACTCAAATGTCTGGACTGATTCTCTCTCCTGACTCTTCTCTTAAATAGTTTCAGTTTCCTCTCTCTCTCTCTCTCTCTCTCTCTCTCTCTCTCTCTCTGTGTGTGTGTGTGTGTGTGTGTGTGTGTGTGTGTTGGGCATATACTATTTCTGACTCACTCTGTCAAATTATTCTTTGATTTGTCACTTTGTCTATACCTCAAACATGGTTTGAGATTAATCAAAAAATTTTAGCCAGAGGGATTAAATATGACTAATAAGAATGTATCTGTATTCCAGCCATATCACAGAGAACTATGTCTTTGTATGTGATCAGAGCTGAATTAAATTTCTTTACAAATTAAAATGTTATAGTATTAAAGTGAATTTAAATATTTATATATAGTATGTTTAAGAGAAATAATTTTGTTGACAGGACTGATTAGAATAGCAAAACGATGCTATATTAAAAATATGTCATTTCATTTGCATTTTAGTTACAAGTTATTCTAAAATAATTTATAGATGTACTCATAATAATGACAAAGGGTGACAAAATTCCAAGTTTTTAAGATTTAAATTTTGAATCATTTTGTTATTCAGATACAGTAGAAAATTGTGAATATTGATAAAAGTGTAAAGTTTGAGGCGATCAGGATGACCGTAACTATGCAGATGAGAAAATAGGGAGGTTTTTTGTGGTATTAGCTGCCAGGCTATGTTTAAGTGACGAGAGATATGTAACCCTAAAATTGGAGTTTTTGTTTTTATAGAATGGTTTATGTAAGATAACAGAAAATCAGTTGAGCATTCAGGGAGAGAGACCTTCTGCAAACAGGAAACTGTTGCAATTACATTTTTATGAGGAGATTTCTGTTCATGAAGATAACAAGTTATTTTGGACTTAAGATAAGAGATTGCTGTGGTCTTAGATCAGATTCCTGAGATGTGCAGAACAAGAAGTTTTTGTTTCTCTGTACAGACTATTTGTGAGGATTTTATAGTCTCTTCTAGTTAGTTGGGTAGAGATGTTGACTCTGCATCCCCAAAGGCTGGGCATGCCTGGCACATGTCTTTCCTCTGCTTCAGGAAAACTTGAGGGTGGTTTAAGGAAAACGATAGAAAGGTTAGAAAGAGTTAGTTAGCTCTGTGGTAGATTATTTGGATTAATAGGGTTTGAACACCTTTAAGGAGGCGTAGGGCAGCTATGAGGATGAGGAGGATTCATTAAATTGTTCCCTGAAGGGGCAGAAGCCATGACCCACTGCTTCTAAAGACATGCCATGGCCCATTAGGTAATGAATCTCCACTGAACTATAGACAGCCAGATATGTTTTGGAGATTTTAAATTTTCATTTGTACCTGATCTGACTGGTTGATGTAATAAGAATATTCTTCAAGAGACAGGTTCCTCCTTTGCTTTTCCTGTAACCCAGAGAAGAGGTCTGTTTCTGTATCATTGAAAGTTTTCTACCTGAGCACTTGATTGTTATTAGTTTCACATATTGGCTCTAGGATCTAATCATATGATCCAATCTCATATTGCCTCCCCTGAAGCTGGATACACACAGGAAGTAGACACTATTTGGGATAGAATGATAGCAATGCTTATAAATGGATGGGGTCATTATTTATGAATATCATAGTGCCAGCACTCTTTTTGTTCCACAGTAAAAAAGATGAGAGAGAAACAAAGAGACAGAGACAGACAGAGACAGAGACAGAGAGACAGACAGAGAGAGACAGTCAAAGAAAGACAGACAAAGAGAGACAGACAGAGGCAGAGAGACAGACAGAAGGGACTGGGAGAGGGACAGGGACAGAATGGGGTAAAAGGGGAGGATCATGAAGCAGAGGGTGTGCATTTATAGAAAATATTATATAGCTTCCATTAGCAAACTTTGGGGAAGAAGCCAGAGGATGCAGGTAGTATGATTAGAGGTTAAGCTGAGTGATTTAGGGAGTACAAGGAAGGCATTGAGGGCATCCTTCAAGGATATTTCCTCAAGAATGATTTGGTGAAACTTTGCTGTAAAACTGGGCCCGCAGTTGCTGTCCCAAGTACATCAGTGAGACAATCAGTGATTGGTCTGTGAAAGGTCTGAAGAAATCTGAGATTATTTTAAATGTCCAATACTCAGTGGGGCTTATAAAGAGTCACCATCTCATTTACACATACCACACAATAGGGGTGCCAGGTATATGTAAAAGTGAAGGTGACATTCCTTTTTTTTTTTTTTTTTAGGTTTTCTTGAGCTGAGAGTGTTAGATTTCTCACCCTTTCTTTATGGCCAAATGGTACTGTCAATTCTAGAAAGGAAATCCTCCCAAGTGTGTTTAATATGTGACGAACTACAGTCTTATTTGATCTTTTGTGAATCAGATATCTTGCTAGACGATTTGCCTCTCTTACTGAGGATGTAATTGACTGTAACCAACTGGACTGATAGTAAGAAAAGGTTAGGTTAGTAGGCTTTGGGCAGCCAGAGAGAAACCAGAAAGTACAGTTAAAAACCTTGCCTGATCATTGTTGTTTTCAGCACACCAAAATATCAAAATGCCAACACTTGGAGAATTTGAGCTTATTGACACATAGTGTATTGAAAAGTAGAAGGGTGATAAAATGGCAGAAAAGAAAAACATCAAATTTAAAGTAAGTATTTTGCACTGGAGAATATGTAAAATTTTTACGTAAGAGGTCCCAAAGAGAGGAAAAGTCTTTGTTTTCACATGGGAAGATGGTCTAATGACAGGCTGGGAATTTCTAGGAAGTTGGAACAGAAAAGCAAAAGAGTAGAGCAAGAGACAGTCAGAAGATAATAAGTTGGAGAGAAGAGCATTTGGCTTTTGATCAGTGGATACTAAGTTCCTGCTCTAAGCCCAAATATCACCTTTCTGGGACAGCAAGGTCTCTGAAACAAGGTTTTGTTGGAAGGGGTGTCAGTTTTACAGATGGCTCAGATGCTTAGAAATTTATACAGAAGGGTGGGTGTAAGACACTTTATCTAGCTTAGGACCCCAAGAGCTATTCTGACCTTTTTAAAAACATATAGGCCAGGCCTATTGGATGTCAGAGAGGGCTAGTATCAAGGCTCACAAGAGTGTATCTTTCAGGAGATGGAAAGTTGCAATCTTCTCAGAGAGTTGGTCCAGAGGATCCTGATGGTGCATCTTAGTTTGATCCTGAAGGAGATTATCTAAGAGTTCAGAGCTGAGAATCTAAGTTTGGAGAAAACACATAAAATCCAGGAGAAATAATATTTTCTCTTTTGTAGTACACAGGTAGAGTAAGTGGTGGTGTGGTGCAGTGGGGGAGGTGTTTTCTATCTATAATAAGTTTGTGGTGTAAGAAGAAATTCAAGAAAAATAACATCTTTCTGAGGGAAATCCTGTAGCTGTTAAAACCCAGAAAGATTAATATGGAGTCAGAATGTTGTTGAAATAGAGAAAGAGAAAGAGAGAAGGGAAGGAGGGAGAGACAAGGTACTTCCTTCACTTCTTAGGGCTCCTCTGTGATGTTTGACCCAGGTAGCTACAGTTGCTGCTTCTACTCAAGTTAGGGAGACAGCCCTCATGACCAATGGAAACACTTGCTGATAGAGGGATTAGGTCAGTAGGAAGTTAAGGGAAAGTATGGCTTGAGGGGGAGGATGATTATAGAAACTTAGGAAAGGATTTTTGGGAGAGAGTGCCTCCTGGACTTCTATGTTAATGGCTGAAAGATGATAGTGGAAAGAAAGAAATTTGTTTCTGGAGAGAAGTCAAAGGAAAGCAAACATCTGTGAGCCTCTTAGTAATAGTAGCCTCTTAATAATAGAGGGGACATGATAAACAAAAATAGAATTGTGTACAGAGAGCAAATAAAAATTAAAGGTAGAGAACTTCATTCAGACTATTTCTGCCCCATAGAAAAATTTATTTGAATAATTTTGAATTAAATATTTAGAATTTCCACTTTTAGACCACCAAGACCCATATTATAGCTCACATTGTGGCCAACCAAGCTGTATTACAGTAGAAAATAAAGTGGTGGCCTTTAATGTCTATTTGCAGCCCCAGGGGAGCAAAGATTCTGGAGAAGGCAGTCTAGCAAAATGAGGCAGCATCCTAGATGTTATGTTTCCCATATTTGAAGAAAGGGTGAAGGATGAGAAAAGCAAAAAGGAGCTGAGCAAACAAGTAGAAGAGGGAAAGAAAGAGTTTATCAAATTTAGTTCAAAAAAATCCAAGCACTGACAAAAATGTATTCGTATACTTTTATGCAAAAATGCTTAAAATCTGTTCATTTATCTTTGTTTTTAAAATAAAGTTGTTCACAAAAAAAAAAAAAATAAAAAGAAAGTGGCTGTGACTAAGGAGAACCAGAAGATCCCAAGGAAATCCAAAGTAAAAGGAGGAGTGGGAGCAGGAAGGAGACAGAGAGTTAGGGGTGGGAAGCAGTGAGCAGGGCCTGCCTTGAGAGAGGAGGCCTTTAAGAATCGAGGTCAGCAGTGATCCAGGGACACAGACTTGGTGAGACTGTGCTGCAAGTATCCAGGACACAGAGAGATCTGGCTCTAGCACCTGGAAAGCACCACCCCCCATTGGTTCAGGAGAGGAGAAACTATGCCTTAGTGACTTCTTCCACCCAGAGGGCCTATGCATGCAGAACAGGCACTCAGACCATCTACCACTAGGAAGAGCAGGGACCAGGGACACAGGCCTGGTGAGACTGCATTGTGTGTACGTGGGAAACATAAAGGTCTGGGCCGGGGCCATGAAAGCATGCCCCTCATTAGTTCAGGGGAGCAGGAACTCTGCTGTAGGGACTCGGTTTCCAACCAGAGGGCCCTTTCTTGCAGAACAAACCCTCAGGCCATCTGCCATTGGGAACAGCAGAGATCCAGGGACACAGACCAGATACACAGGAGAGATGGGAACCAATTACTGACAACAAGAACACTTATAATAACAGACAACAAGATGGGAAGAGGAAAGAGAAAGAACATCCCCAAGGGAAACAAAGACAACCTGGCAACACCAGAACTCCCATCACAACAAACATCAGAATGCCAAATACTGAAGAAAAAAAAGACTCAGACCCGAAATCTTACCTCAAGATGATGATAGAGATATTTCAACAAGAACAGGAGGAAATAAAGAACTAGAAGCTTTTAAAGAGGAATCCAGAAAAACACTCAAAGAAATCAAAGAACTAGAGGAAAACAGAACTAAAGAGATGGAGAAATTGAATAAAGAATTTAAAATGTAAATGGGAACTATAAATAAAGTACTAAGAGAGAAAACGCTGGAGGTAGAAAACCTAAAAAAAAAATCAGGAGTCACAGATGAAGCACTTCCAACAAACTACAAGAGATGAAAAAGAGAATCTCAGGGGTGGAAGACAACATTGAAATCATATACAAAGCAGTCAGAGAAGATGAAAAACCAAAGCGTCTAACCCAAAATGTCCAGGAGATCCAGGACACAATGAGAAGACAAACCTAAGGATAATAAGAATAGGAGAGAGCGAAAAATATCAACTAAGAGGCACAGTAAATATCTTCAAAAAAATCATATAAGAAAACTTCCCTACCCTTAAGAATTAGGTGTCCATGAGCATAAAAGAAGCCTACAAACCTTCAAATAGGTTCCACCAGAAAAGAAATTATTCTGGACACAAAATAGTGAAAAGGCCAAGTGCCCAAAGCAAAGAAAAAATACTAAAAGCAGTAAGAGAAAAAGGCCATGTAACCTTTAAATGCAGACCAATCAGAATCACACAAAACTTCTCAACAGAGACTATGAAAGCTAAAGTATCATGGACAGACATCATGCAGACCCTAAAAGAACACAAGTGTCAGCTCAAGATGCTATATAGAGAAAAACTCTCAATCACCATATATGGAAAGACCAAGATATTCTAGGACAAAGTTAATTTACACAATATCAGACACCAAACCCAGCAGTACAATGAATTATATGTGGAAACCCCAATACAAGGAGAAAAACTACATGCTAGTAAAAACAAGAAAATACCTAAGGAAGAAAACCAAGACAAGAGAAACACAAAGGAACAATTCTACCTCTAAAAGCAAAAAGAACAGGGAAAAGGGAACCACTATACCTTAATATCTGTTAACATAAATGTACTCAATCTAAAAAAAAAAAAAAAGATATAGGCTACCAGACTGGATACATAAACAGAATCCAGCATTTGCTACATACAGGAATTTCATCTCAGAGAGAAAAAAAAAAAAAAAAGACAAAATCTCAGAGTAAAAATTTGGGGGAAAAAACCTCTCAAGCAAATGGCACCAAGAAGTAAGCTGGAGTGGCCATTCTAATATCAAATAAAGTAGATTTTCAACCAAAAATTAATAAAAAGATAAGGAAGGACAAATTTTACTCATTACAGAAAAAATTTGACAGGAGGAACTCTCAATCCTTAACATATATGCTACAAATACAAAAGCATCCATATTCATAAAAGAAACCCTACTAAAGCTCAAAAAATGCATTGCACCCCACACAATAATAGTGGAAGACCTAAACACACCACTGTTATCAATAGAAAAAGAAACTGAACAAGGACACAGTGAAACAAGCAGAGGTTATGAACCAATGGGAATTATTAGACATCTACAGAACTTATCATCCCAAAACAAAAGAATATACGTTCTTCTCAGCACCTCATGGCACCTTCTCCATAATTGACCATATAACCAGTCACAAAACAAGCCTTAATAGATATAAGAATACTGAAATCCTGCCATGCATCCTACCAGATTGCTGTGTAATAAGGATGGTTTTTAATAACAGCAAAGACAAAAAAGCCCATATAAAACATGGAAAATAAACAATGTTCTTTTAAACATTATATAGTCAAAGATGAAATAAAGAAAGAAATCAAAAATTTACTAGAATGTAATGAAAATTAAAACATATCATACTTAAACCTATGGGATGCAATAAAAGCAGTACTGAGAGAAAAACTCAGCTCTGAGCGCTTCCAAAAAGAAACTGAAGAAAGCATACACTAGCAACTTGACAGCACAGTTAAAAACTCTAGAACAAAAAGAAGCAGATTCACCCAAGAAGAGTAGACAGCAAGAAATACTCAAATTCAGAGCAGAAATTGACCAAATAGAAACAAAAAGAACCATTCAAAGAATCAACAAAACCAAGAGCTGTTTCTTTGAGAAAATTAACAAGATTGATAAACCCTTAACCAGACTAACTAGAGGGCAAAGAGAGAATATCCAAATTAACAAAACCAAAAAGGAAAGTGGAGAAAAAACTACTGAAACTGAGGAAATTTAAGAAATCATTAGATCTACTACTAAAGCCTATACTCAACATAACTGGAAAATCTGGAGAAAATGGGTGTATTCCTAGAGAGATATCAGATATTGCAGTTAAACCAGGACCAGGTAAACTATCTAAATAATCCCATAACACCTAAAGAAATAGAAGCATTCATTAAAAGGCTCCCAACCAAAAAATAAGCCCAGGTCCAGATGGGTTCATTGCAGAATTCTCTCAGACATTGATTGACAACCTAATACCAATACACTACAAACTATTCCAAAAAATAAAGTCAGATGAAACACTACATAACTCATTTTTCCAGGCCACAATAACCCTCATTTCTAACCCACACAAAGACTCTACAAGGAAAGAGAACTTCAGGCAAGTCTCACTTATGAATATTGAAGCAAAAATCTCAACAAAATCCTTGCAAACTGAATCCAAGAACACGCCACAATGATGATTCACCATCATCAATTAGGCTCCATCTCTGGGATGCAAGGATGGTTTAATATACGGAAATCCATCAACGTAATACACCGCATAGAAAATCTCAAAGAAAAAAACCACATGGTCATCTCACTAGAGGCTAAGAAACAATCATTTGACAAAATTTAATACTCCTTCATGTTAAAGGTCTAAGAAAGAACAGGAATCCAAGGATCATAGCAAAACATAATAAAAGCAATATAGAGCAAACCAATAGCCAACATCAAATTTAATGGTGAAAAATTTGAAGCAATCCCCCTAAAATCAGGGACAAGATACAGCTACCCAATCTCCCCCTACCCATTCAACATAATACTGGAAGTCCTGGCCAGAGGAATTAGACAGCAAAGGGAAATCAAAGGATTACAAATTGGAAAAGAAGAAGTAAAAACATCATTGTTTGCGGATGACTTGTTAGTATATGTAAGTGACCCCAAAAATTCAACCAGAGAATTACAACACCTTAAACAAGTTCAGCAATATGGCTGGATATAAAATTAACTCAAACAAATCAGTAGCCTTCCTCTACTCAAAGGAGAAACATGTGGAGAAAGAAATTAGGGAAAAGATACCATTCAAAATAGTCACAAACAGTATAAAATACCTTGGTGTGAATCTAACTAAGCAATTATAGGACCTACCTGGATGACAAGAACTTCAAATCTCTAAAGAAGGAAATCAAGGAAGATCTCAGAAAATGGAAATATCTCCCATGCTCATGGATTGGCATGATCAACATTTTGAAAATGGCCATCTTGCTAAAAACAATCTACAGATTCAAATGCAATACCCATATAAATTCCAACCCAATTCTTCCTAGAGTTGGAAAGAGCAATGTTCAATTTCATCTGGAATAACAAAAGACCTCGAATAGTGAAATCCATCATCAACAACAGGAAAACATCTGCGGGAATCATCATTTATGAACTCAAGCTCTATTACAAGACAATTGTGCTAAAAAAAAAAAAAAAAATGCATGGTACTGGTCCAGAGATTGGCACAAGGATCAATGGAATAGAATAGAAGATTTAGAAATGATCCCTCCCATATATGGTCACTTGTTTTTTGACAAAGGAGCTGTAAACATCCAATGGAAAAAGAACAGCCTCTTCAACAAATTGTGTTGGTCCAACTGGCACTCAGCATGCAGAAGAATGAAAATAGACCCTTTCTTATCTCCTTGTACAAAGCACAAGTGCAAGTGGATCAAAGGTCTCTACATTAAACCAGGTACACTGAAACTATTAGAAGAGAAATTATGGAAAACCTTAGAGCACGTGGCCTCAGGAGAACATTTTCTGAACAGAACACCACTGGCTCATGCTCTAAGGTCAAATATCGACAAATGGGTCTTAATGAGATTGCAAAGCTTCTGTAAGGCTAAGTTCACTGTCAGGAAAACAAAATGGCAGCCAACAGATTGTGAAAAGATCTTTGCCAACCCCTCATCTGATAGAGGTCTAATATCCAAGGCATACAAAGAATTCAAGAAGTTTGACACAGAGATTCAAGCAACCCTATTAAAAATTAGGATACAGAGCGAAACAAAATATTCTCTATTGAGGAATATCGAATGGCTGATAACCATCTAAGGAAGTGCTTGACATCATTAGCCATCAGGGAAATGCAAATCAAAACAACCCTCAAATTCTACCTCACACCAAGCAGAATGGCTAAGATCAAAAATTCAGATGACAGCAGATGCTGGCAAGGATGTGGAGAAAGGTAAATACTTCTCCACTGAGGGTGGGGTTTTAAACTGATACAACCACTCTGGAAATCAGTCTGCCAATTTCTCAGAAAATTGGCCATAGTACTACCTGAATACCCAGTTATTCCACTTCTGGGCATATACCCCAGAGGATCTACAATATACAACAAAGACACATGGACCACAATATTCATACCAGCCCTATTTATAATAGCCAGAAGCTGGAAAGTACCTAGATGTCCTTCAGTAGATGATTGGATACAAAAATTTTGGTATATTTTCACAATGTAGTACTGCTGAGCTTTCAGAAACAATGAGTTTATGAAATACTTAAGAAAATGGATGCATGTAGAGAATATCATCCTGAGTGAGGTAACCCAGTCACAAAAGAACAGACATAATATGCAGTCACTGTTAATTCGATACTAACCCCTGAAAGCTCTGAACACTCCAGAAACAACTCACAGACTATATGAAGTTCAAGAAAAACAAAGTCCAAAAAATAAAAAAAAAAAAAGAAAAAACCATTATGCTTAATCGTTACACACCATGAAAACTTTGACTATTTCCGGTTACATCTTGTTTTACATGTACTTTATGCTCATTGTAACTAGTAAGATTTTAATGCATACTATCAAACATTTTTAAAAAGTCAAGTACTGACAAAAATATTTTTATAAACTTTTATGCAAAAATGCTTATAATCTGTACATTTATCTTTTTTCAAATAAAGTTGTTCAATTAAAAAAAAATAAACGAGTCAAAGTCATGGGAAAAAATTACCTGAACATTGGGTATGTATCCTTGATCAAGGATGCAGTAAATAAGTTATCTCACTTAGTGCCCTTGATAACAAAAGTCTCTGCCTGAAATGCAGTCACGATTTCAGCTGAGTTCAAGGCTCCAGAAGAAGTGACACTTACCAAAAATGAGATAAGAGAATCCAGGAGAAAGGCAGAAATATCCTGAACCAGTTCTGAGTGCAGAGGCTGACAGTGTACAGGAGGTCTGGTTGTCAGGTCCAAGGGAAGAAGGAATAGTGTCCTAGAGGACAGTACACACTTTCAGGTTTTGGTGCCAGATGTCGCATTTACTGGAGAGAAAAGACTCCCCAACATACCAAACAATGAAACTTTATTGAGGTAGGAACTGCCAAGTAATGCCTCAGATATGAAAGAGCAGCAAAGCTAACCAGGATGTTTTGGATTTCTTGGCTGGTTTTAGTTGAGTAGGTGAGGACAGGATTAAGGGGAAAAGGGAATCACAACAAACAGAATCTATCATGGATAGAACTGTTTATAAGGAACTGCTGGTCGCTAAGGTAACAGGATTCTGTGGTCTTAGTTCTGATTTCTGAAATGTGCAGAATGTACAATCATTGATTCCCCTTAAGGGTCTAGCTCTGTTTTTCTGTTGGTTTGTTTGTTTGTTTGGAATTAGTTTTATTTTGTTTTTGTTTGTTTGGCAAGACTGGAGACAGCCTTAAAAAACATTTAAATAAATCTGTTTCTCTTTTTTGCATTAAAAATTAACAACATTATAAGGGAAAATGTACAGAGGAATCAGAAATGCTGCTCAGTACTAAACCCCTTACTTTGCCTGTTTGAAGATCTAGATCCACTTCCCCCAATCTTGCAACACAACAAAATAAAATAAACAAACCAAATTTTAAAACTGTGAAATATTCAAGAATAAAATTTACAAATTGACCTTGAAACTAACCAATGTATCTATCAGAGTTCAATTTCACACATATTGGTATGTGAACACAAACACACCTATCTCTAAGTGCACATGAAAATATTTGCATATACTTTGACTATCTACAGCAAAATTTGCATATGTTTATGTATAGTCAAGAAGAAAATAGTAAAATGATTTCTCTGCACACACTTAGATGTGTGCACACATGCACAGTACAACAATTGGAAAGTTATTTACCTGTACTAATGCTAGGGTAATAATTCAGACACTGACTCCATCAAACATATTCAGACAATCATGACTGCTGTAAAAGTCAATGATTAGTGGATCAATGATTAAAGCTCCTTGCTATAGGATTTTCATAGATTTTATTGGGGTATAAAAAACTGTTTATCCAAAATAAAAATCATACAAAAAAAAGAAACAAAACAATTTTCTAAGTATAAAAAGTCATTCGAAAGGGCTTCCCTATTAGTATCACTGTTTTCCAATTGGGTATCAAAGTGTATAATTTTATTTTGGAGGTTACTTTCTCAACAGGTGAGAACACAGAAACAAGTAGGAAAGAGGCTTGAGACTGTTTTTAAATTAAGGGATTCATTTACATCATCTGGTGATGGGTCTCTGATGTGCTGACTCCTTATCTGGATTATAGACCTTACTACACTTGATCATCTCTTTTCATATTCTGCACTTTCGATGGCCATTTTCTGACTGTGCACTGACAGGATAAAAATATGGACATGAGAATACCTGTTCCCTCATGTACTTGGCAATGGCTGTGGCCTCTTATAAGATGTTACCAATGGTAAATATGATGACCTACTTACAGGCCACGTTTTGACACAGGCAGGCATCTTTCCTAATACAACCAGTTTAATTGACTTCTTCCTTCTATCCATACAATTTAAAACATACTTGGAGAATGCTTGGCTGAGCTAGGTTGGATCTGCAGATCCACTGGAAGATGAATGGCTTGGTTCTATATCCCCAGACTCATGACACAACCTATACATGTGTGAGCCAAGTGTCTAGAAGAGAAGGAAGCTAGGAACCTAGAGAAATGAGCTAGTTTAAACCCTATCTGGTGTGAACTACAGACGTCATGGATTATGGTAGATTTCCAACAGTGAATGTATCCATATAAGGTTTGCAGTTTTGTGGACACCTTCATTTGTTCTCCATTTCAAGACATCCTGAGTCATATTTGTTTGTTTCTTTTCCTTTGCATGAAGCTCAGTCTAGAAATGGACCAAGAGATGATAGTTGGGCTATTTTGATAATTTATTATGTGTTACTGTCATTTCAAATCATCACTGAATAACTTAAAGATGAATGTTATAATCATTATAATCTAAGGTTATTTCCCTCTTAGACCAATATTAGAATGCAGATTAAACAACCAACAAAAATATAGATAGTAAGAAGCAAGAAGGGAGGCACCAGAGAAGAAAAAACATAATTTTTGTATGTACAGTAATAGCAATTTTCACTGACATTTTAGAAAACATTTAGGCATATGCATTATTATATGGAACTCACAATTTACAAAGCTGGCCCAGTAACTCAGTTCGTCTAACCTCTTTCTAGGAATCCCATTTTGTTTCTGCGTATTTTAAGCTATTTTACTGGTCTTAGAGACCTCTTTGCAGATTGGCTTGTCTAAGAGTGAGTCTTAGCAATTGTGGTGGTTTTAATGAGAATGGCTCCCATAGGCTCTTATGTTCAAATGCTTGGTTTTCAGTTGTGTGGAACTGTTTGGAAAGAATTAAGAGGTATGGTCTTGCTGGAAAGGCTGCTGTATTACTTAGAGTGGTTTTTATAGTTTCAGAAGTTCAGTAGAAGCACATTCAGTCTCTATCAGTCTCTATAAATCTCTCTGTGTCTCTGTGTCTCCATCTCTGTACCTGTATGTCTGTCTCTATCTATACCTCTCTCTGTGTCTCTGTCTCTCTTTTTTGTCTCTCATTGCTCTTTTTGGATTGGTATGTGACTCTCAGATTCTTCTCCAGAACCACAACCATACTCCTCTTCAATATGATAATAGACTAACCTTCTGAATCTGTTAGAAAACTTCCAATAAACTGTTTTCAATACGTAGACTTAGTCATAGTTTCTATTCACAGCAGTGAAATATTAACTAAGCCAGAAGTCTTTAGGATTTTCTATTGGGAGTGATAGGCCTAGTGAATCTGCTCAATTTCATGGACTTCCTGGAGTTATTTTGAATTTTATGTTCTGTCAAATGTGCTTTCCTTGGGAGATGAAATGTTTCAGTCTGGAAGAAACAATATCTTTTATTTTTTTTATTTTTTATAGGTCTTTTTTTAATTTTTTTTTTTATTTTTTAAACGACTTTATTTTACAAAACAAAGATAAATGTACAGATTTTAAACATTTTTTGCTTAAAATTATACATTTTTGTCAGTACTGTTTTTTCAGATATTAAAATAATTTTTACGGGACGCAGAGCAGAGCCTGGCCTACCTGCCAGGCGGAACGGTGGCTCATAGAGGCTGAGCAACTGGTGAGTGGAAGACCAAGACTGCAGGGGAGCAGAGAGATCTCTGCAAAGTGCACACGGAAAGTGCACACTGTACCTCGCCCTGCCCCGCCCTGCCCGATCCAGCAATTGGGAACAGAAAATTAGAACTTCTGTTCCCACCTGGAGGCGACTTCCGGACGCAGAGCGGAGCCTGGCCTACCTGCCAGGTGGAATGGCAGCTCATAGAGGCTGAGCAACTGCGATTGGGAACAGAAAATTAGAACTTCTGTTTCCGCACGGAGGCGACTTCCGGACGCAGAGCAGAGCCTGGCCTACCTGCCACCCAGATCAGCGGCTCATAGAGGCTGAGCAACTGGTGAGTGGGAGACCTTAACCGCAGGGGAGCAGAAAGATCTGGGTGGAGTACACAAGGAAAGTGCACCCCCTGCCTTGCCCTGCCCTGCCTTGCCTGATCCAGCAAACAGAAACAGAACGTTGGAACTTCTGCTCACACCCGACGACTCTGAGGCATAAAACAGGGCTCGACCCATCTGACACCTCAACAAGTGGAGAACCAGGGTCACAGACCAGATACAAGAGAAAGGTAAGAACATATCACTGACAACAAAATGGCAAAAGGAAAGAGAAAGAGTATATCCCAAAGGAACCAAGACAATCTAGCAACACCAGAGCCCAGCTCTCCCATAACAGCAAACATCGGAACTCCAAACACTCCAGAAAAAGAAGACACAGACCTGAAATCATGCCTCAAGATGCTGATAGTGTTACTTAAAAAAAAAGGGAGGAAAAGCAAAAAGATACAGAAGCTTTTAAAGAAGAAACAAGAAAAACACTCAAAGAACTCAAAGAACGAGAGGAAAACAGAACCAAAGAAATAAAGGAATGGAAGAGGGAAATTAAAACAGAGATTGACACAATAAAGAAAACACTAAAAGAGATAACCCTAGAGTAAGAACACCAAAAAAAGAAATCAGGAGTCACAGAAGCAAGCATTTCCAATAGATTAAAAGAGATCGAACAGAGAATCTCTGGGCCAGAAGACAACATTGCAAACATAGACAAAACAGCCAGAGAAGATGCAAAAAACAAAAAGCTCCTAACCCAAAATGTCCAGGAAATCCAAGACACAATGAGAAGACCGAACCTAAGGATAATAGGAATAGAAGAGGGAGAAGAGTATCAACTAAGAGGCACAGTAAATATCTTCAACAAAATCATGGAAGAAAACTTCCCTACCCTCAAGAATGAGATGACCACGAGCATAAAAGAAGCCTTCAGAACTCCAAATAGGTTGGACCAGAAAAGAAATACCTCCAGACACATAATAGTAAAAACATCAAGTGCCCAAAGTAAAGAAAGAATACTAAAAGCAGTAAGGGAAAAAGGTCAGGTAACATATAAAGGCAGACCAATCAGACTCACACCCGATTTCTCAACAGAGACTATGAAAGCTAGAAGAGCCTGGACAGACATCATGCACACCCTAAGAGAGCACAAGTGGCAGCCCAAGTTGCTATACCCAGCAAAACTATCAATCACCATCGATGGAGAGACAAAGATATTTCAAGACAAATCAAAATTCACACAATATCTGACCACAAACCCAGCACTACAACAAATTATAGGTGGAAAACCCAATACAATGAGGGAAAATACAGCCTAGTAAGAACAAGAAAACTCCTAAACAAGAAAACTAAAAAAAGAAAAAAACACAGACACAACTCAACCCAAAAAAGCAATAATTGCAGGAAACAGAAACAACTACTCCTTGTTATCTATTAACATAAATGGTCTCAACTCCCCAATAAAGAGACATAGACTATCAGACTGAATACATAAACAAAATCCAGCCTTTTGCTGCATACAGGAAACTCATCTCAGAGACAAAGACAGACACTATCTCAGAGTAAAAAGGTGGGAAAAAAACTTCCAAGCAAACAGCTCCAAGAAGCAATCTGGAGTGGCTATTCTAATATCAAATAAAGTAAATTTCCAACCAAAAGTTATCAAAAAAGATAAGGAAGGACACTTTTTACTCATTACCGGGGAAATCTGTCAGGAGGAACTCTCAATCCTTAACTTATATGCACCAAATAAAATATCACCCACATTCATAAAAGAAACTCTACTAAAGCTCAAAAAATACATTTCACCCCACACAATAATAGTGCTAGACTTTAATACCCAACTCTCACCAATGGACAGATCAGGGAAACAGAAACTCAACAAGGACACTGCAAAACTAGCAGAGACTTTGAACCAACTAGAATTAATAGATATATACAGAACATACTATCCCAAAGTAAAAGAATACACCTTCTTCTCACCACTCCATGGCACCTTCTCGAAAATTGACCACATAATTGTACACAGAACGAGCCTCCATCAATATAAGAAGATTGAAATACTCCCATGCATCCTCTCAGATCACCATGGTCTACGGCCGGTCTTTAACAACAACAAAGACAACAAAAAGCCCACATACACATGGAAACTAAACAATGCTCTGTTAAAGGATAGCAGGGTCAAAGAAGAAATAAAGAAAGAAATTGAGGATTTTCTAAAATTCAACGAAAATGAAAACACAACATACCCAAACATATGGGATGCAATGAATGCAGTATTGAGAGGAAAACTCATAGCCCTAAGTGCTTCCAAAAAGAAACTGGAGAGAGCTCACATCAGCAACCTGACAGCACAGCTAAAAGCCCTAGAACAAAAGGAAGCAGATATACCCAATAAGAGTAGACGGCAAGAAATAATCAAAATTAGGGCAGAAATAGACCAAATTGAAACAAAAAAAAACATTGAAAAAATCAACAAAACCAAGAGTTGGTTCTTTGAGAAAATCAACAAGATTGATAAACCCCTAGCCAGACGAACTAGAGGGCAAAAAGAGAGTATCCAAATTAACAAAATCAGAAAGGAAAGTGGGGACATAACAACTGAAACTGAGGAAATTTAAGAAATCATCAGATCCTACTACAAACACTTATACTCCACAAAATTAGAAAATCTGGAGGAAATGGATTAATTCCTAGACAGATGCAGTGTCCCAAAGTTAAACCAAGACCAATAAACCATCTAAATAACCCTATAACACCTAAAGAAATAAAAGAAGTCATCAAAAGCCTCCCAACTAAAAAAAGCCCAGGTCCAGACGGGTTCAGTGCAGAATTTAATCAGACTTTTATTGAGGATATAACACCAATAATCACCAAACTATTCCAGAAGATAGAATCAGATGGAATATTTCCCAACTCATTTTTTGAGGCTACAATAACCCTCGTACCTAAACCAAACAAAGACCCTACAAGGAAAGAGAACTTCAGACCAATCTCTCTTATGAACATTGATGCAAAAATACTCAACAAAATTCTTGCAAACCAAATCCAAGAACACATCAAAACGATCATTCATCATGACCAAGTAGGCTTCATCCCTGGGATGCAGGGATGGTTTAACATAAGGAAATCCATCAACATAATCCACCATATAAACAAACTCAAAGACCAAAATCACATGGTCATCTCACTAGACGCTGAGAAAGCATTCAACAAAATCCAACATCCCTTCATGTTAAAAGTCCTGGAAAGAACAGGAATCCATGGCCCATACTTAAACATAATAAAAGCAATATACAGCAAACCAACAGCCAACATCAAACTTAATGGCGAGAAACTTGAAACAATCCCACTAAAATCAGGGACTCGACAAGGCTGCACACTCTCCCCTTACCTATTCAACATAGTACTGGAAGTCCTGGCTGGAGCAATTAGACAGCAAGAGGAGATCAAGGGGATACAAATCAGAAAGGAAGAGGTATAAACCTCACTCTTTGCCGATGACATGATAGTGTAGTTGAGTGACCCCAAAAATTCAACCAGAGAACTCCTACAGCTGATAAACAAGTTCATCCAAAGGCTGGATACAAAATTAATTCAAACAAATCAGTAGCCTTCTTGTACTAAAAGGACAAACATGTGGAGAAAGAAATTAGGGAAAACGTACCCTTCACAATCGTTACAAAAACTATGAAATACCTTGGTTTGACTCTAACTAAGCAAGTGAAGGGCCTGTATGACAAGAACTTCAAACCTCTAAAGATAGAAATTGAGGAGGATCTCAGAAAATGGAAAGATCTCCCATGCTCATGGATTGGAAAAACCAACATCTTAAAAATGGCCATCCTACCAAAAGCAATCTACAGATTCAATGCAATCCCCATCAAAATTCCAACCCAGTTCTTCATGGAATTGGAAAGATCAATGTGCAATTTCATATGGAATAACAAAAGACCTAGAATAGCAAAATATATCCTCAACAACAAAAAAACATCTGCAGGAATCACTATCCCTGACCTCAAGCTATATTACAAGGCAATTGTGCTGAAAACTGCATGGTACTGGTACAGAAATAGGCATGTGGATCAATGGAATAGAATAGAAGATCCAGAAATGAGCCCTCATGTATATGGTCACCTGATTTTTGACAAAGGAGCAGTAAACATTCAATGGAAAAAGGACAGCCTATTCAACAAATGGTGCTGGTCCAACTGGCACTCAACATGCAAAAGAATGAAAATAGACCCTTTCTTATCTCCTTGTACAAAGCACAAGTGTAAGTGGATCAAAGATCTCCACATTAAACCAGGTACACTGAAACTATTAGATGAGAAAGTAGGGAAAACCTTAGAACACATAGGTACAGGAGAACATTTCCTGAACAAAACACCAATGGCTCAAGCTCTAAGATCAAAGATTAACAAATGGGACTTAATGATATTGCAAAGTTTCTGTAAGGCTAAAGACATTGTCAGGAAAACAAAACGGCAACCAACAGAATGGGAAAAGATCTTTACCAACACCACATCAGATAGAGGCCTAATATCCAAGGTATACAAGGAACTCAAAAAGCTAGACACCAGAGAATCAAATAACCCTATTAAAAAATGGGGTACAGAGTTAAACAAAACGTTTTCAGTTGAGGAACACCGAATGGCCGAGAAACACCTGAGGAAGTGCTCGACATCCTTAGCCATCAGGGAAAAACAAATCAAAACAACCCTGAGATACCACCTCACACCAGTCAGATTGGCAAAGATCCAAAACTCAGATGACAGCAGATGCTGGCGAGGCTGCAGAGAAAGAGGAACACTTCTCCACTGTTGGTGGGGTTGCAAGCTAATACAACCACTCTGGAAATCTGTCTGGCGATACCTCAGAAAATTGGATATAGTACTACCTGAAGACCCAGCTATTCCACTTCTGGGCATATACCCCAGAGACACTCAATACACAACAAAGATATATGCACCACAATGTTCATAGCGGCTCTATTTATAATAGCCAGAAGCTGGAAGGAACCCAGATGTCCTTCAGAAGATGAATGGATACAAAAATTGTGGTACATATACACAATGGAATACTACTCAGCCACCAGAAACAATGACTTAACCAAATTCTTAAGAAAATGGCTGCATCTAGAGAATATCATCCTGAGTGAAATAACCCAGTCACAAAAGAACAGACATAATATGCAGTCACTGATAGTGGGATGCTAACCCCAGAGGCTTGCACTCCCCCAGAAACAACTCACAGACTGTATGAAGTCCAAGAAATAAAGAAAACAAAAAATATATATATACATATATTTACAAAACAAGAAGACTTTGACTATTTCCATGTTCTGTTTTGTTTTGCATGTACGTTACGCTTATTGTAACTATTAGGTTTTCAATGCATACTGTCAAGCCCTTGAAAAAAATCAAGTTCTGACTAAAAAAATATATTCACATGGTTTTATGTAAAAATTATTTCAATATCTGAAAAAACAGTACTGACAAAAATGTATAATTTTAAGCAAAAAATGTTTAAAATCTGTACATTTATCTTTGTTTTTTAAAATAAAGTCGTTTAAAAAATAATTTTTACATAAAACTATGTGAATACATTTTTTAGTCAGTACTTGATTTTTTCAAGGGCTTGACAGTATGCATTGAAAACCTAATAGTTACCATGAGCGTAAAGTACATGCAAAACAAAATGCAACTTGGAAATAGTCAAAGTCTTCTTATTTTGTAAATATATTTTTTTGAAACAATAACTTTTAATTTAATTAATGTGAGTTCCTCTTGCAGGTGAACTATGATGCAAATTCACACACTTATTATTAAATAATTACACCTAAAATATTTCTTTATTTAATCATTGATTTAAAGTGGAGTTAGTTTTCTATTTTGTGTCCATTTTTTATGAATTAATAAATGTGTTAAATTAACTATCTACAGAAAAAAATAGATGAGTAATATAATTTTCGCTTTTACTGCTGCTAAACACTGAAAATCCATGATGAGAAAATAGAAGACAAATATAGAATAAAGCCATAAGTATGCT
This sequence comes from Micromys minutus, assembly GCF_963924665.1. Lineage (NCBI taxonomy): Eukaryota > Metazoa > Chordata > Mammalia > Rodentia > Muridae > Micromys > Micromys minutus. The sequence goes on along the minus strand of NC_137974.1, from coordinate 22,930,210 downwards.
ATGCAAATTATGAATAATAAATTGGACACATTGATTTGACTCTTCGAAGGTTTAGTAGATTGAAAAAAGAAGTCTGTCAACTAAGTTTTTGACAGGTGTCAAAAACAGAGTACTATTTTTTTAATGAGATTAAGTAATTGGCAGAGTATGCTCTGTGCACTTTTGATATTAACTCCACTACAGTTTACTTTTATTGAAATGAAGATGACTTAAGCAACGTACATGTTCTGAAAAACAAGTGACCTTAAGAACTGATTTATATGGTTGTAGTCAAGATATTTTAACATTCATGTTTTATAACAACGCAGCTTATATTTAGAAGAGTATAAAACATTTGCATTTCTCATTATAATTCAGTTGCTATTCTCATGTAAGAATGTGGAGAAGTAACACAGACCTCAAGTGTCTTAGGTTAATGTTCAAAAGAATCAAATTCCATAGACAAGATGGGCAATAGTAATTGAACTTAGGGAGTTTTTAAAAGGAAACACACATACAAAATATGAAACAGCAACAACAAAACCAAACCAAACAACCAAATAAAAGCAAAAAACAAAAAAACATGATATTCAGAATTTCAGAATAAGGCATGTTGATGAGACTATGAAGGGTTTGGATGAGGAAAACTGGGGTTGAAGGTGATTATATTTTATTGTATATAAATGTTATATGACCAAGAATTAAGAGCAAGTGGAAAAATAATTCCTGTTACTTCAAATTCAATACAGTAAAAAATATCCCAGTTGAAGTTAACACAGGTTTTAGCTTGTGAATGACTTCAGGTGAGAGTATAGCACCTCTAATCCTGATCAGGTCTTAACTGATACTGAATATACATACTTTGTCATTGAGGAATATAGAAAGCTTTCTGAGATTATTTAATAAAAGAGTGCTGTTTTCATTTCAGTAGTTTATGTGGGAAGAGTTTCACTAACACTAATGAAATATTTGGGACTCAGTTTGTACATATCAAATTAGTAAGCCACAGTTCTGTGAAAATTCCATGTTTGCTAATTTCTTAAAATTTATCAGTTTCCACTTAGCCAATAGCATGTGAAGAATGGCATGTAAGTACATGTATCTCTATTACTTATAAAATAAAATGAACAAAGACTTCAAAATACTCATTAAATATCTTATTACATTATTTATAAAAATAAAAACACGAGTAATCTTTCACTTTGTACAAATAAAAAGGAGACTCAGAGACAACTAGTGATTGTTCCATGTTATTTTAAAAATTAAAAAAGAGACATTGTTAAATTTTTTTTCTGATAGTTACTTTTTCTTTCTTAGTCAGCCAGTCTTAACAGAGACAAATGCTTGACATATCATTTATTGAAAATTATTATAAATTTATCAAATAAATATAACTGCTAAAGCACATATTAACATTTTAAGTTGGAATTGTGTCTTTATTGACATATTCAGAGAACAACTGACCATTTCTTCTGTGGTGGTTTGCATATGCTTGGCCCAGGTAGTGGCACTATTAGAAGGTGTGGCCTTGTTGGTGGAAACTTGTCACTCAGGGGCTGGGCTTGGAGATACTCCTCCTAGCTGCCTGAGGATGCTTAGTTTATTCCTGGCTTCCTTTTGGATTAAGATGTAAAACTCTTAGCTCCTCCTGCACCATGCATGCCTGGATGCTGACATGCTCCAGTCTTTATGATAATAGACTGCAACTCTGAACCTGTAAACCAGCCTCAATTAAATGTTGTTATTTATAAGACTTGCCTAGGTCATGATGTCTGTTCACAGCAATAAAACCCTTGCTAAGATATTGTCTAACCCTAAGCAATATATCTTCAATAAACCTTAATATGTATGACCCAGAGAAATCAGAGAAGGGGTGAGAAGATTGTATGAGAGAGAGAGAGAGAGAGAGAGAGAGAGAGAGAGAGAGAGAGAGAGAGAGAGAGAGAGAGAGATTCTATGATTTTTTTTCTAGCTATGATAGATATGCTACATCCAGGAAATGTAAACAACACAAAATGACTCAATTTCTCACCACATAAAGAAGAAATTTCATGGGTCCTTACCACTAGATAAAGAGCAAAGAAATTAACAATTGATCTGAGATTCATAATTAATCTTGTAGAGGAATAATCTTGTAGCTGATTTGTTACCTAATAGAAAATACACAGCCCTACAAACATCTACATGCAGAATAGAGTATGGGTTTGTATTATTTATTTATTTATATGCAGGGTAACAAAAACATATGAGCTGGTAAATGTTGTATGTAGCAAACATAGGAGAGGGAAGAGGAAAGAGAGTACCAGCAATGAATCGAAACACTTTATTTACTATGTAGACAGTGGATGAGGTAATAATAGTACTAACAAAACAGTAAGCTGTCACACAAGTCAAAATGAGAGATAAGGTAATATGTCCACAAGACTGCTATACAAGTTACAAAAGTTGGTGTAATAACTTCTAGGCTTCTTTAAATAGATAAAATAAATAAGGCTGAAAACTGTCCAGTTCTATGGCATTGTGTGCTTGAAGTGGAGTAATGAAAGACTGCGGAACTGACCAAATATCATGGATTGTAAAACTGAACAAATCTCCTACCCCTAGAGTTATTACAGGTACGTTTGCTGTGTCACATACATAGTCATAGGTTCAGAAGAGAGAGAGGCTATGACTATACTCAATATTCTGATCTATGAACACCTAAATGAATAGTAGCCTAACATTTCCTGAAAAAAAAAATATGGGGCTGAGACAACCACCAAAAAGCTATCGTGCAGGCCTGGATGAGCTCCTAGGATGAGGTATAAATCAGAGACTAGAAGATCCCTGCATTGGACTGCAGTCCATAGGTAGGAGTGAACCCAAAATAGTCAATATTTCAAGAGGCCACTCATGTGTGTCAGGGGAGAACCAAGCTTGAGAATACCACCAGACTGGTGCCACAGGGCTTGGGCATGGAGCTAGCATGAGATATCATCCTTTCAGAGCCACACAGGCCTGGAGGACCAGACCTTGGAGGAGATGATTCCTTCTCAGTGCCATAATTCATGAGCAGAGCATATCTGTTCTGAGACTACACCTGACATAATGACAGACACTTAGAGATCCTCAGGTGCCACTTAGAAGAACAAGTAAACAGTGGAGAAATGGAAGAGAAAAAGAAACAGATGTGAGCACAATGAAGACTCAAGTGTAGTAAGGACTAGTCAGATGTGAGTAGCTGGCAGACATCTAGGACCATGTTAGAATCTTGACATATGCTGTCATTGCATCTACATTTTGGTCCATTTCCCTGCACTACTGGATATCTGTTACTACTAAAGGCCAGAAGGATGTCCCTTTCTGGGCTGCAACACTGGACATGTTCATATCTGAGAGATGAACATAACTGGCCCCACCCCTCACCTGGGTATTGTGGGAGAGCTGACCCTGGCGAACATGAGAGAAGATTTGCCCCTACCCCAAAACATTGTAATTGAGAGACAGAGTGGCCTCACACATTGTATAAGTTGTAGAAGAGTGGGTCCCAAGGATATAATCATGGGAGATCTGGCCCTACATAATCCCATGTGCAATGGCATGCAAAAGACAGACTTACTCTCCTCCTCTTTCCCCTACCAACTGTGGCAATTGAGAGACTGGGCAATGGTGTGTGTTCTCCAATGACAACAGGAGAGCATTCTTTGTCCTTCCCCAGGTGTATCATTCAGCAGTTCTGGACCTGCTTCTGGACTGGGTAGCAGGTTAAAGCTGGCCCTAGTTCTGGAGATTGCTGGGGAGTAGGCTCCAAAAGCTGACCAGCTCAGACAGCTCTGAGGCCCAGATGCTAGGCTTTGAATTGGCAAAACCCAATATCTACCCCATCTAGGAATTGTTGGAGTTCCTGAAGGGAACAAATTTACAGTGTTAAAGCTACAGGATCTCCAAGACACTGGACAACAACAGGATTTCTGAGAAGACTCCCAATGAGCTTCCAGCATTGACAGAGCAGAAGGTCAGAGGCCTCTGACCAGACCATCTCATCATTGCAATGAACATTTGCAAGCATACAAGTGTGGACAGAAGGGAATAGTGTGACATACACTGTGGTGCACTATTTCAACTATTCACTATTCAATAGTCTTTTTATTTCTTTGTTGTGGTTGGGAAGTTGCAAGGGTGGAAACAGGTAGGAAGCATCGGAGAGATAAGTGGCACTAGGGTGCATGATGGGAAATTCACAAAGAACCAATAAAAAGCTAAACAGTTGGAATAAATTTGACTCATTTATTGTATCCACATTGGTAGTAAGTAGTTTGAAAGTGTAATTTTCTTCTATATCTTAGCATTTTTACTTAATTCTTAATACAATGATACATTTCCACCCTTATTTTTATGATTAATCTGCTATCAATTTATTAATTGTGTTTGGTTAGTGTCACACAAAAAGTAATCAGAGCCTGGTAAACTCACAAATGGGTATGCAGGTCCATATTCTGCCTCTTCTTCAAGTATAAATTGAACATTGCCAATAGATCAGCAATACATTGTAAGGTCTTCTGAGACAGCCCTCTTCTCCTCCCCTCAGCTGACTGACATAAAGGTATAGCTCTGAACTCAGTGGTAGCACACACAGGTGCTATGAGTGTGTAGTTACCATATCTGAACACATCTGAGAAAGTGGTACTTCAAGATTCTCTCCGTGTTCCATCTCACATACTCGTCATACCTTCTCTTCCACATTGTCTGACCTTTAAGGAGATAGTTTAAATGCTTTGCCTAGGGTTAAGCCCTCAATTGTTCTTTATTCTTAGTATTTGTATAGCCATGAATCTTTGCATTTACCTCCACTCACTGTAAAAAGACGTTTCTATGTATAAGGCAAGATTTAGTTTTTGTCTGCAAGTATGAATGTAGATATTTAATTGGTTGGTGTGATGTCAGTCAGGCCCTTAGCTCCTTACCCCCTTTTATCAGATTCTATACTCTTTTCTCTCTGTGTAGACTGTATTTACTGTATTATGGATGGTTTACATTACAGTTAATTAGATAACAGTTGATCACCCCATAATTTTTGTGGCATCACAATACTAATGGACAAAACTTGCCAGTCTGGCTGGTAACAAAAATAATAGCAATTATATCTAGGTTTTAATCATTGAAGCACCTACTTCACTAAAGATAATATAACACTATTTATAAATATAAGATCCAACCAACACACACACATATAAATTGAATCTTTGGAACCTTTTGCTGTGCTGTCATATTAGCCTAGAAATGTTGAACTTAATCATTTTTCATTTGTATGTTTACATATGTAAGGTTCATCTACATGTGTCTAATGACAAAAGCTAATAAAGTATTCTCTATATAAAAATATGAGAAATTCTGTAGTACACTGTCAGCTTAATTTCTCTTCATCTTGTTTCCAAGATGTATGGTGTATAGAGCAGATGGGACTTATCAACAAGTTCTGGTGGGTGTCTGGGAGCAATTGTGTTTTTGGTACCTCTTAATAAATGACTGATATAGAGGAATTTTGCACGTGGTACTTGCGTTTTTGTGTAATGACCCCAATTGTTCTTAATAACTGTAGTTTTTCATCTTGCCAGAGCTATATGCTGTCAATCTTTTACAGTTTTAAAAAACTGATTACTTAATAATAGGCTATCAAACACATTTAAAGACTCATTTGTTAGAAAGAATCAAAAAGTTTTTTTTTGGATGCTGAGGCTAAGATTTGCCCTATGGACATAACAAGAAGTTGGTTTGTCAACATGAAAATAAATCTATAAAAGATTAGCTTAACAAATTGGAAGCAATATGATCTTTCAAAACTCAAGCTATCCACAGTAAGTGGTCAATAACAATTTATTGATGGTAATAATGTTGTGGGCCTTTTGAAGAGCTGTTAATAATACAATACAAACTATGTGCTGCTAAATTTGCTTGAATAGTTATTTAATATGATTAGACTAATTTACCGCAAGATTAAAATTCTTACCTGGCATTAATATGACCACTAGAACAGGCTTTGAGTCAGTGTGCAATGCTCTTGTTCGAAGATATACTTTTAAATATACTTATAACGTCATAATAAAATATTGCTTTAACCTATTATCAAATTCAAAAGAGATTTTCTTCTGTCCTTTTAAAGATGTTTCACATTTTCGTCTACTGAACAAAGTATAACATATTGATTCTTTGTGCGGTTGAGCACATTAATTTGGTCTAGAAGGCTGGCATTAAAGATATAACTTCATTGTAAAGAGAATCTCCTAGGCTCTCTCTGAGTGGACTGGGAATTCATTCAACATTTCAATGCCATCCTTCTGTAATCTGTTGATTGGTGTTCATAATTCTTCACAGAGATATTGTGAAGATTAATGAAATAGAGTTTGTAAAGTATTTTATCTCTTCAAAGGCAAGTTGTGTGAGCTGAACATTTAGAAGCCTCATTATGTGCAGTCTGTACTGTGCCAGAACTCTTAAACTGTTAGTAAAATCTCTTAAGTGTTGTACTTTATCATCGCTGTCTTGATAATGGAGGGCTATGCCTATCATATCCGTTTTTGTCTCTTCAAGACTGTTTAAGCATAGGACTACTGATGCTTGACATTTATCAGCGTTACAGTGATCCTCTTATGTTTAGAGTGGATGGAATTTGCACTAGATCCATCTTGTGATGTTATCTAATAACGTCAGGCTTTATATATGTAAAACATAGAGTTGCAAAAAGTGATGCACTTTAAAGCATAAACCTCTATATAATAAACACAGCAAGGGTTTGCACTCCAACATAGTGTGCTTTGTTCTTACCACAGAAGACCTTCAAAGTACAACAGGTCCTGTTTATTAAGATATATAGAAGGTAAAAATATATCAATGGAATCCCTTAAATATAAGACCAACTCAATAATGTAAGTATTTTTCTAGAAGTCTCTATAGGATTTGGAAAAAAAAAACAAAACTGGTATTCTTTTCGAATGTACTATTATCTATTTCTCTCTTCTGGGAAAAGGAAGTGATGAAGTGCACACATGCAAATTAAACCAAGACTATCAGTTTGAGTTATGGAGAGAGAAGTGGTGGAATCCACTTTTACAATAATCATAGCCATTTAGACAGAATTATGCTAAGAGGCTGATATCACCAAGAATATTTTCAATTACAAAAAGAGTTACTTGTAACCTATATGATTAGATTTCTTTGGTGAAGGTAAATTAATCTTTAAACTTAGATTTTACTTTTTATTGCTATAGTTTGAATTAGGTTGTATGCTTGGGGGAAAATTTTCAAATTTAGTCCATGCAAATATATCATGTGGTTTCACAATGCAAGAACAATCATAGCCTTTACAATTACACAACTTTGTAACATGTGACACTTCTCTGATGCCAATATATCTGTAACATGAAAATTTTTCACTTAACTTAGCAAAACTAGCACAATATCAAATTTTAAAAAATATCGAGTATTAATAAGGAAAATAAAATCACAAAATATCAGGTCTAGGAATCATATGGTTGAATTGAACATTAAAATATACAGTGCCACTTGACTTAGATGCTTATCTTTAGGAATATAGAATGTTTTATTAACTGCAGTACTGTCACTCTAAACAGAAAATTATCATGTTCTTCATGGATATTTTCATACACTTGTCAGTAGGTAATAATCTTTTGAGTAATCATAAATAGAATCTATGATACAATAGTACAAATATGGCATTGTATATTAATGTTTGCCTGTAAGCTTTATTGAAGGCAATCATTTTATACGCAGATATTTTTGTATTAAGTTATAAAGGTATACTATGAAAGAATATCTTTAATATTCTTCTGTATTTCATGATGAAAAGACTATTATCTACCACTTAGATTCTAAATTACTCTTTAGCTCAGACTTGATTTAACTGTAAAGATCCAAAATGACTAAACATAAAGTCATATGAAATTCTAAATATAGTTATGTTTTAGACATGTATGACCAAATTTTCCTATTTAAGTGTGGTACTTTTACTCTATCTGACAGTGGTTTATATGTGGTTACATTCTGAATGTTTTCCTCTGGCGTAAGTGGAGAATAACCATATAGTTCAAAAAAGCAAAAGATAGTTTTTAAATGTTTATACTTAGAAAAACACTTAATGCTTTCCTTAAGCATAATCACTAATGTCCAGACAGGATTATTTATCAAAGAAAAGCAAAATGGCTAGCAGTAATATGAAGTTTAAGACGTGACAATATCAATCAAAGTTAGAAATAGTTGAGTTATTTGCTCTTTCGTAAGTATATCGAATTCCACGAGAATCCAGTGTAACTGTGAGGAAGGGTGAGACCGCCACCTATTGATGAGAATATGCTAGTTTTTGTTGACAGCTTTTAGCAGTGTAAGCCGCCCTAGAGTAAAAGATTTACAAGGCTGACCATTTTAGGTATTCTAATATATATATTGTTTTATTTCATTTATCGATAACTGGCTCATTTCACATTTTGATCAATTCTATTTTCCTGAAAGAGTGGTAACTGGTCTTTCAGTATATTTTGTTTGGAAAACAAATAATGATCCTCTAATAGGTGTGTTTGATTGTGTACTTAAATAACAAAACAAAAACATATATAATCATATATGTTTTATTCAACAATGAATTTCCTAGAATAAAATTAGCTTCCACAATCCCATAATTGCTTAAAAATAAGAATATAAAAGTCGTATATGATTAAATAGGTTTTCTTAACATACATTAAGCATATACCATAATAAATGTGCCTAGTATCTATCAACAAACTCATTAGATATTTATTTTTCTTTAAAGTCTTACATCCTGGTGATGTTTTTGTAACTCAGTATGTGAACATTTACCACTTGGATTGAAATGAATAGATTATGTATTTTGAATAAAAGAAAATGTATTATGTTAAAATAATATTTTATGCCTTCATAGAGAAGAAAGATAAAACTTCATATAAAAATAGCTCTATTATTGCATTAGATCCACACAAAGAAAAGTTGCTTTTAGTGTACTCAATACTATATTTATCCTTTCAGTTCATTGAAAGTTTTTGGACTTAACTCCTAAGCATATCTACAGCCAGCAACTATGTACAACTAGAAGTCAAAGGACAGCGATTCTTAGGAACCTTTCAGAAGACTTCTTTCTCAGTGAAAGAAGGTTGGCTTACACAATCGCCTAGCTTTGGAAAAGACTGCGTGATTTGGAGGAAGTCAATTAAGTTAAACTGTGTTAAAATTTCCCTTTTAAATGAACTCTACTCCATGATATTTAACGAGCAAAAATGAAGTATATGCCAGATTTTGCTAATTTTCTAAATATGATTTTTAAGGATTATCACATCAGCATTTCAATACAAAGCAATTGTAGTGTCTCCCCTTTACTTGAAATTTTACAGGTTACCTTTGTTCTTTCCTAGATCAATAAAGTAACAGCAGATCGCTATTAATATATTTCTTTGCATCTGCACAGTGAAAACTTTAAATATTAAAAGGAAATATTGCAGCCCATATATCATCTACTCTTACAAGACAGGAATGACAGTATTAAGATGCACATTCAGGATAGCACTCTTTCTACTTTGAACGCTGTCAAGAACAAAGTGCTTTACAGACTTAAAATAAATCTAGGTACTAATCCATTGAATTTCTGACAACAGGAGCCCAAGGTTTCCATGCACTTAGCCGAGTACTGCCTAAGAGCTTGTGCATTATTTATGTCCATTAATGGTGTTGCAATGCGCTTTGTGTGAGGCGGTGACAGTGCAATCTGCTAAGATAGCTACTGCTGCGGACAAAGCCATACATTTTCTTGAGCTTGAATTTTTGACAGAATACTCTATTAATGCCAATTCTGCTTAAGTAAATGCTGAACAGGGGTCAGTTGTTCCTTTTTTCCCCCTTCTCTTATTATTTAAGAAAACAGTGCCATAAAATTGAAAATGATGTTCTGAGGTTTGCGGATTCTTGCAGTACAATAGTAACTAGTAAAGGTCATTCTCCTGTTTTGTCTACTTTTATGATGCTGTGTGATGGTCCACAGACTCAATAGGAAAGCTCTTAGCACTGGGGTAGGGAGGTGATAGTAATTCCAGTCTCAATGCCATTATACTCTTCAGTGGATCAATAGAATTAAATGAGCTGAGATATTAGGAAAATATTGAAAAAATGCAGGAGGTTGCATTGTTTGACCAAGGTTGGGATGAGTTGAAAATAAAGAACCATCTATAGTAGCTGTCAATAAATCAAGAGAACTACACATGGAGGCAAATGGAATTCAGCATAAAGCCTCAAGCCATGAACGATTATAACACATTTTGTGTCTTTTAATCAAACAACTAATTCCAAAAATCCGATACCGTTATCTGCTATCAATCACATAAAGTTTTTCACATAGTTTGTGCATGTGTTCATATTACTTTATAGATAAATGTTCATGGATCTTTAACCATGGCTTTGTCAACAAAGATATATCCTTTAAGTAGATGAGGAATAACATTTATATATACATATATAAATACATATACATATATATGAAAGTGTACATATATGTGTATATGCGAAATTCAATAAGAAAGAAATGAAAAGATTTATTTTATAAAAAAAATATAAGAACACTTCTAGCTTGTTTTCTATAAAAAATAAGAATTAGGTTCACTTTTTAACATCTATATTTCTTTGGATGCAAAACTAGTATGCAAGATAGATATGTACTTGATTTCACTCTATATTCTGGTGTTTGTTATTTAATTAGACTCTAAAAGGTCGATACATTCTGGTCTCCTTAATAGCAAAATCAACTTAAAAGTGTTTTATTTATCTCAATAATAAGAGATGCATTTTAGATTGAAGAGCAATAATATAATGGTATTTCTAATTGAATTAATAGGCACAGAAAAAGTTCATCCATCTTTAATACATTGAATATTGCATAAAACTACGACATAGATTTAATTCTTGTTTTTAGCTCTTCTAAACTCTTCTACTTTTAAAACTTAATATAAATAAACTTAAGTCTGAGCAAGCCTAGGTTGTCACAGCATACTACTTTTCACAGCTAATTTAAAATAAATATTTTCAATCAAAAATATTCCCATTTATGCTTATAAAGTAATATATCTATTTCTAGATAACTGTTTAGGGTAGTCAGTGGCAAATTAGACTCTTGTTTCAGATATTTAAGAAATGGCTCATTATCTGAGTGTATAAGCATAATCATAAAAACAATACAGAAACAAAATGAAAATATGGCCACTTTGTAGTGGGCTGCAATAAACAGTCTACCTGTATGTGCCTTTCTCTGAACAACAATCATGAATCATACATGAGTGATTTCTTACTACTTCCTAGGTTTGCTAAAATGATAACAATATCACATTATGGATCTGTTACTTTTCACTCTTAATGGCGGTGAAAAGCAAATATGTTCATTTTCTGTTGTCTTTGAATTCCTTAGGTTGACACATGTACTACCTTAGAATTGTTTAATTTGTCATGACCGTGTTTTGGAATCATTTCATATGATAGATCACAAATGACCTTCTTATCTGTAAAATTCAAATAAATCCATTGCTGGTGTAAGAATCATTGTTTGACAAAGCTGAAAAATGTTGATATTCTCATTAAAGTAAGTTATAGTCTGAACCTAAAGTGGTTCCTCTCATCTGTGAAGTAGCTGCTAATTTAAGAAAAGATAGTAAATTTTAAGAACACACTTGGTAAATCAGCACAAGACATATAAAATATAGATAATACATCCCACTTGATTTTTCTGATGTCATTTAGATGATTTTCATAGATACTGAGTTTTCATAAAACTACAAAAGTTTATTTAAAATCTGTGTAATATCAACCATCTTATAATGTGACAATAATGAAAATTTATCTTAAGTAAAAGCCCACATTTTAAAAAAATATTTAAACATGTAAAAGATAGTCCTCAATTTAAAAAATTAAAAACATTGTTTAAAATTTATTTTTGTTTATATTTTTTAAAAATGTCAATTACTTCAAATAAAAAATATTTATATTTTTAATACCTTCATTCCCCAGAAATAATAAGTTACTTTTCAGTGTTCATTACTTGTGTGTGTGTGTGTGTGTGTGTGTGTGTGTACATGCATGTTCCTTTCATGTTTGGGACTAAAAAATGTATGTGGTCTCACATGCATGTGAACGCATGCGTTGGAAGCCAGGGGTCCCCTTTCAGTGCCTTTTCTAATTATTCTTTACCTCACATTTTGAAACAAGGCATTTTAATGAAGTGGGTGCTCACCAGGCTAGGCTGCCTGGACAGTAAGTTTCTATAATCTCTCTTTTTTATTCATCTATGCTCCTACCTCCACCATCACACTAGGGTTATAAATGTACATTATTACACGTGAATTAACTATATGTATGTTCTATTTATAATCAATGATACCAATCTATGTATATTTTATGTAAATAGAAAATATAATTCTGAATATATATGAACACAATTGTATAAAACTGTTTTATATTATTTTGATAAAATGCATTGACATAAATAACTAGTGAGACACTTTTTTATTACAACTCATAATTACAGAAAGAAAGAGTTCACAGTGGTGAGGAAACATGGAAATTTGGAGAGAAAAGTATGACCACAGGACTAGTTGACTGATTGGTCAGACTGCATCCACATTCAAGAACCACAGAAAGAATAAGTGGAGTTTTTTCCACTGACACACTCTAGTGACTCATTGACTTCCTCTAGTGAGTCTGCAATAGCCTGAAGATTTCATAGTGTCAACACCTTGGAATCATATGTTAACATACATAATTTTAAGTAGTCATTTCATATTTTACAGTAGTTATTTATTTGATTTTGTAAGCACACAACCTCCAAAATTCTTATATTCAACAAATATTTATTAATGAATTATGTAAAATAATAGAGCAGTGCTATATATGTCTATTAATGACAGTGATTTTGTTCAAAGATGAGGCACACATGTGGTTGTGGTTACATACAAAAACATAATGGAACGAAAATATCTCTATTATTAACAATTATGGTCTTAGTAAAATTGAAGTCTAGTATATTACTAGTGTTTTGATGGCAATATTAATATAAAGAAAAAATTTCATGCTACTAGATTGATCAGATTATGTCTAAGTAGTTATGCATTTTATTGGTTCATTTTTAAATCTCTTGGCAATGTATTTACATTTATTTTCTTTGGTTCAAAATTCCAAAGGTGTAAGTCCATCATGGAAGAAGTGTTAAAGCAATTCATGTCTTTAGATTCCAGGAAATAGGAAAGAGGAGAATGCCTTCTCAGGGTAATATCTTGGCTTTCTTCATTTTCACTTTTGTTTTCACTGGGTTTCCATACCATGAATTTACATCTGCCCATCCAGATACTGCTATGGAGAAATGCTTTCCCAAATTTCTCCAGAAGTTGTGTTTCACCAATCTCTTACATGTTCCAAATCTAGTTGAGCTGACAAAAGTGATTGTCTGCACATTACATGATAGACTATAGTCTTCTTTATGATGCAAACTTGCTATACAATAGAACTTGGTGAACCATGTGACTGCAAAAAGTAGTCTTATATATTTGTTTTGAGCATCTTTTGATTGTATTATTTTCTGAGTGATTGGTTTAACTTCATACTGTTCTCTTTATTAGGGCTTCAAAATGAATAGTATTTGATTTTAGAAGAAGAAGCAAATGATCAGATGATTAAATAAGAAGTGCTTAAAGACTATTGAGTGATTATCAGCAACAATTATTTCTTGATAGCCAGCCCTGTCCCATTCCAGCAGGGCTATGATCATGAAGACAAGGAGCAAGACAATAGAAGCTATTAAACATCTGTTTTACTGACGGAGACAGGATTAACAAGAAACTTCAGAGTGTGCATTTTAGTTATGGGAAACATCCAATAACCTGGGTTGAGACTCAGATACATAAGCTCAGTTCTCTGGGTATCATGGCCGTGAAGGACAAACATTTGGAGTGTAGAAGCACAGACTAGCATTAACTATGATGTTGAGTTTCCTGCATTCTCTAGCTATGCCAGTGTAAAATAGCCTTTTCCCAGGCATGTACTTAATGTCCTGATTAGGTCTGAAATTCAATCATCATGTATTTTCAACATCTTGAGCAGCCAGGAGTCTCCATGCATTCTTCAGTAGCCACTGTAACAGGCTATTCTGATTATAGCTCAGAGTAGGTTTATTGTCAGGTTAGACATTTAGAAGTCATTTTGTGAGATATCAATATAGCTAAACAGAAGCTGTTTACCAGGTCTCCCACCAGCCAAGCATGACCCAGTACTGGGGATCTAACTTAAATCTTCAGACTTGTACAAAAGCACTTTACTTCATCTCCCCAAAACAAGCAAAAACTATAATCTCATATTTCTTTTTCAGTTTGAAAGTCTACAAAGAATTAGGATAGAATGTCAGGAAAATTAAGTTTTGTTACTTTTTGTTTGTTTGTGTGCTTACTTGTCTTTACTTATTTTGCTAGATTTTTCTAAAATATAATATGACAAATGCTAGGTCCATAGCTGTGGAATTATTCCACATGTTTGACTTACCTCAGTTTTGAGATTCATATATGCATAGGACAGAGTTCAAGGAGAATGCAAACTGAGGAAGTTTTATTATTACAAAGAAGAGCTCAAATTACTAAAATTGACTGAGCCGCAACCAGAAAAAAAAGTGGAAACCAAATGGAAAAAAAAAATTAAACGTGCAACTTGTTAGATAGATGCTAGGAAGTGTGAGACCTAAGGAAGAGTTAAATGACTGATGTCAGAATTGGAGAGAGCAAGTAGAGAGGCATACAGTGAGCCTTTACCAAAGTCATTTGATAGTTATATTCCATCAGCAGTTCTTGTACCTGGTTTAATGAGCCACAATAAGCACTTAACAATAATAGCACACTAGGGGACATAGAAAAATATAATATTCATGGGAGTTATTATTTTGCAAAATTAAAAAAAAAATGTTTTGCATACTTTATTTGCTACATAATCTATTTCTTACTGTCATCTAGGTTTCAGAAAATTAAAGGATTGGTTTATTTGAACTTCTACTACATTTTAGTCAAACAAAAGTTAGCACTGAAAATATTTCATTAACTAGTCTGTGACAATAAACATACAATTTATCCATCCAGGTCTGAATATGGATATGAATCCCAGGAACATGGACAGTAGGTAACATTTGGTACAGTTAGAAAAGGTACATAATCTAACTCAAGTTGACTAGTAAATTTGTGCATTTTGATTTTCTGAAACAGAATTTTTAAACTGAAATCTTAATAGAAAATATGCATATAATCAATAATAGTTTTCAATGTATATAAATATAATGAAACCAATTTGTACAATTATGTATGAGAGTAATACTCAAAATCTGTGGGCTGACCATGTGCCAGTGAATGGTCCCACATCCCTGAGTGTGTGAGCAGCACAAACTGGACTTGTTGGGTTATTAAAAGAGATAGCAAGAAAGGAGACATGATATTAGAAGGAGCTCAGGATTTGGGCAGTGGGGCTGGGTGAACATAGGAGGAGGAGGGGATTTATAGATATGATGAATGCATATTTTGTAAAAGTCTCAAATCACTTATAGAAGTATTATATTTGAAATAAAATCTTTAGCCTAACAGTGATACCCAGTCAAAAAACATTGCTCCTTTATTGTATTTCACAATGGGAAAAAAATGTCACAAACATTAGATAGAATGATGACCTGTGGTTTTCAAAATATTCTTGTTTAGAGTAAGCTGTGATGATAAATCTATAAGCTAATAATTCTTTAAAATTGATGTTCTTCCAATAGCAAACATAGATAATTACAGAAAACTGAATTGGTCACATTGTGAAAAGTAAAAACAACAACAGTGACACAAACATCTAAGCGAAGGCCACCTGCCCTAGTCCATGAACTGATAACATAGGCTGTATATATACAAGTGTTGTGGAAAATATTAAAAAGTGGAGATCTTTTATCTCGCACACTAGTGCCTGCACCTGGGGACCACATGGCACTGCGGGGATCTTTAACTTGGCGCTTTCAGGCCACCTCTAACGAACTCAGTGCGATTAACTCCACTGCCCCTGCCTGTTGTTTTAGGTTTGATTGTTGTCAGTACCATGGTCACTCTGCGGGAACTGCTTTAGTGTGGATCTAGGCACCCAGAGGCTATCCCAGGATCCACAAGGTGCCCCCTGCACTCAGTTCAGCTACCAGGCAGTTTATTTTGCTGACCCATCTCAGCCATTGCTTACATTCACTTTTCTCCACCATCTTGTACAAACATGACTCAAAACCATCAACTCATCAAACAGGTTTATATTTTAAATTCTCAACCTACAAACTCTCTACACAGTAAGTTTACAACGAGTGGACAAAGATATAAACTGCCCATGCAGAAAAGCTAAATTAGAACTACGTTAGACTCTTTCACCGCCTATCTCTCCACTATCCAATCATTTATCACCTTAACATCAGCCTATACATCACCCTTTCTGTTTATTAAAAAACAAAAAAAAAAAACTTACTCTCAAATATAAGCTGTGTACAACTATTACCACTTGGAAATACTCTAAATGGCTATGTTTTCTCAATGTTAATTATTTTTGAGTAGGCTATAAAACTAAATTAGTCTTCAACTCTGTCAGAAATCTGAAAATGGCAAAATGTCTAAAAACATATGAAGCCTAACACAGCTTCCAGAGCTGAAATAGACAAATCTCCACTAGCAGTCCCCTTTTAGTATCATGTGAGAGCAAGTCTTCAGCCTTCTGGCCAATGATCACTGACAGACTTTTTGAAATGCAGAAAACTTGCAGGGCTGATAATTTTGGCTAGGCAAAGATCATCAGTTGACTATTCTGATTAACCTGTCCCTTTCTAGACCATATTAGTCTGTAGATGAAATAGGCCATTTCTGTTTAGTGGATGCTTAGCCACAAAGTATGCATCACCTGGATGAAGGGGTGCTCAGTGCTGTCATTAAATCCACCAATGGGGAACTGGAAGGAGCAGATATGTTTCACAAAAACTAAATATCATTAAATATCATAATTTATAGGTCTCTCACATTTTTGAAAACCATATAAATACAAAAAGCATTTCTAAACTGTTAAGCCTTGATTATTTTTGGCCATTTTGAATTGAAATATCTCAAAAAATATGCCTTTAATTGACTCAAAACCACAAGTTTCTATCTAATCCTTATCTGGTGTTATTTAATCAACAAAAACCAGTGTATAATAGCAGTTATAGGACAATGTCTAAGCCCTGTATTCCCAAATGTATTGTATAGGCGCAATTCTATGTGAATGCAACAATATTAATCTCAAATTTCAATCAATTTAAAATTATACCAATCGAAAACTTAAATCTGTGTCAAATAAATTCTATACCACTGTAAAGATTATAACTTCAACTTTGTATCAATTAGAAAGATTTTTACAAATGTAAGATGATTTTAGCTTAGTAACCAAATGAAGATTATGGCTGAACAAATCAATCTGGCCAATTTCTCCCTGTTAAATTATGACCATTTCTAGATTTTTCATAAAAACAACCTTAGAATAACCACCTTCACCCTCCCACAGTCCACATAATTGGGGTGACAACTCTTCATAGCTTCTTAAAGCAGAATATTGGTGTTGAGAATCTAGAAGGGGAGAGGAGATGAGAAAGCTGTCCAAGTCTCAAGTAGGAAGGCAACAACGACCTTTGCTGTAGTCTCTGAGATCAGGAATCTAAGTAGGTCAGTTTAGCATTCTGAGGATAAACTTCACCATAGCTGCACATTCTGTAATATATAAAACTCAAAAAAAATTAGTATGGGGATATATTTTTGTTTGTTCCTTTTGCACTTATTTAGGCGATCTCCCTCTGTCAAATCTGATCAGTATAACTCTGGAAGGCACATAGAGACAAATCACACTTTTTTAAAACAGAAAGACAAAGTATTTCTCCCAAAACAGCATGGCCCTAAATTGACAACTATAATACCTTGTATTTTGTATTCTCTACCAGAAAAAATAATATAAGCATGAAAAACAACACCATACTCATTTTGAAATTTAAAACAATATAAGACAAATAAATAAACAAAAAATTGTATAATCATATTCTTAGTCTTCTAATAATCTGTCATGTCAAGAAATCAACTCAAATTCACTTGGATTTCACGTTACTAGATCCAAGTGAGAGAATATTAGTCTCTCGTGGTAATTTTAAGATAACCATTAACCATCACTAGCTGGCATCTGATGAGCCATGTGGCCTTAGCAGGGTAATTTATAAAACAAACTACCACATTCTATCAGTTTCAATATCAATATGTAAGCAATTTGTAATACCAAGACTTTAATTCAAAGTATTTCAATCTGTCCAGCTCTCATTCTGGACTGTCTGATATTTATTTATTAATAACTTCCCTGATATGTGTCTGCATTCACTCAGCTGGTGTACAGACTTTGACTTTTAAGAAACTTTTTTTTTAACTTGTAAACATCACCATTATCTCCTCAGAGTCAGTGACTAATTTTTCTATCTTAATTCCAAATCTCAGTTGAAAATTCCTACACGGTTCAGGTAGAACTCTGTACTTTCTTCTTCTAACTAGAAAAACAAACGTGACTTGTACATTAATTCTTTATACCATCTTTAAAAGAAACAAACAGCTTTTAATACATTTTCTAAACAATTCTGTCAAAGAATTAAGTAGCTTCTAGTTTCTCAATCTG
Organism: Micromys minutus; assembly: GCF_963924665.1. Taxonomy (NCBI): domain Eukaryota; kingdom Metazoa; phylum Chordata; class Mammalia; order Rodentia; family Muridae; genus Micromys; species Micromys minutus. Next base: position 22,911,484 of record NC_137974.1, on the reverse strand, counting down.
TGTTAGGCTGCCTTCTCACAGCATGATCCCTATAGACTGTGGCAGAGGCTGCCTCTATGTTTCTTTTTCTTAAGATTTATGTGCTTGAGATATCACATGACTCAACATAGCACTGCCCCCACACACACTTAGAAAATAAAACTTTTTAACTAACTCTTAGGCTGATAGCTGTAACTTTTTAGTGAGTTCTTGCCTAACACATTGTTTCCCCACATCAGGGACATTACTGAAGTGGGGATGGAAAGATTTTAAGAGTCAGTAGAACAGAAAATTTTCTGGACAGTAGTCTCTTCTAAAATAAAATGAATGATACATGTAAAACAAGTGTAGATTGGAATGGATAGATCAATGAGTGTATGGGGGAAGAGCTAGAGATGACTATCATCAAAATATGACACATAAAATTATCAAATAATGAATATTTTATTTTTGCAAACTGAAATGCCTTTGGCATGAATATGAAAATATTTATCATTAACCTACCAACCACAATAAAATGCCAAAATTACTGTAGTTTTTCTTTTATTAATCTCCATGTGGGATTCAAGTTATTTCTGTTTTTATCAATTTTGTTCTAGTACCTTAAATAATAAATATCCATGAGTGCTATTTACTATATACTAAACGTCACATTTTTGCTAATAAACCTTGCAGAAAGGTTGGCTATAGGCTTGTTATATATTAAATTTATAGAATTTGATTGTAATTTTATTGAATTTAAGTACATGTCTTGTGTTCCCGATCTCTCAAGGAGTTTTATCATAAAGGAATAATAGATTTGATTTAGGCTTTTTCAGCATCTAATGAGATGATCATGTGTTTGTTTGGTTCATTTTGTTTTGTTTTCAGTATTGTGTTTTTTTGATTATGTATTACATTGATTGATTTCTGCATGTTGAACCACTCCTGCCACTTTGAAATGAAGCCTACTTGATCATGGTGGTTAATGTTTTTGATATGTTCTTGTATTCATTTTTGATCATTTTATTGAATAATTTTGCATCAGTTTTCAAATGGAAAATTGGTCTGAAATGTATTTTATTGATTGAGTCTTTGTATGCTTTAGGTTTCAGGGTGACTCTACCCTCATACAGTCAGTGTTATTTTTGTTTCAATTTTGTGAAATAATGTAAGGAGTATTGAAATTAGCTCTTCTTTAAAGACTGGTACAATTCTGCACTAAAATCATCTGGCCTGGGTGTTTTTCTTTGGTTGTTGTTGTTGTTCTTGTTGTTGTGGGGGGTGTTGGAAATTTTTAATGCATTTTTCTATTTCATTGAGATTAATGATCTACTTAGACTTTTAGAACCTGGTCTTGCTTTAGCTTTTATAAGTGGTATCTATCAAGAAAAGTGTCCATTTTATTTAGATTTTCTAATATTTTTTTTTTTTGGAATACAGGGTTTTGAAGTAAGACCTAACCTCGGTGTATATTCTAGATATTAATTTTTACTCTACTGTACATATTACTGGAGCACATCCTCCCTTAGTTTTAAAAATATTTGTGAGTTACTGGCATCTTGGTATCATAGACCTCTGCCTGATTTTTCAAGATGAGAACATTCTGATCTACAATGTTCTGATGCCCAGAAAGGACTATATTTTGGCATCTAGTGTTGATGTCACAGTATTGTTGTAAATCTCGCTATTGAGTGTTTCCAAGAACATTGCTCAGACTGTTGTATGTATTATTGAAAAAGTATTATAAGATAACTTGAATTTTAACAGTTAAATCTTGTAAGATCAAGTACAGTGATTTGTAGAACATTCCTATCTGTGTATGATCTGAACAATCATTCAATAGAGCAGTGTTTTGTCATTGTGACAAGAGTATCATCAGTAAGTAAACACAACATAATAAAAATTATAAAATCAGTACAACCCCAAATATATAAACATATACAGAACATGGAAAAATCTTAAAACATAATAAAATTCAGAGACTCTTGATGGTTTAGATATTAAGAAAACAAGAGAAAAATTAAAGAGCTGTGGTATGTGTAGAAATGTATAGATACAGAGGCTATTTTTTATGGAAAACAGGCTTAAATATTTCTTATGTATGTGTAGTTTATCTAAATTAACTAGAATAAGCAAATTATGTACTGAAGAGATAGTTATTTTTAGTTAAAATCACAATCTACCTCTCTCTCTCTCTCTCTCTCTCTCTCTCTCTCTCTCTCTCTCTCTCTCTCTCTCTCTCTCTTCTTATTTTCTTTTAACTTTTGTGCTCCAGATTTTATTCCCCTCCTGGTCCACATTCCAATTGTTCCACATCTCATATCTCCATTCTCCCTTCACCCTGATCTCCACAAGGATGTCACCACTCCACCCCTCCCACTAGACCTCTAAACATCCTGGGGCCTCAAGTCTTTTTAGGGTTAGGAGCATCTTCTCTGACTTAACCCAGGTGCAAGAGTCCTCTGCTGTATATGTGTTGGGAGCCACACATCACCTGGTTTATGCTGTCTGGTTGGTGATCCAGTGTCTGATAGATCTCGGGGTCCAGGTTCATTTAGACTGCTGGTCCTCTTATAGTGTTGCCCTCCTCAGCTTTCTCCAGCTTTTCCCTAATTTAACCACAGGGGTCAGCAGCATCTGTTGTGTGCAAATATCAGTGTCTGACTCAACTACTTGTTTGGTCTTTAAGAAAGCAGTCATGATAGGTCATTTTTTGTGAGTTCTCCATAGCCTAAGGAGTCAGGTCTTCGGGCCTTCTGTTGAAGTGGGGGCCTCCCTTTGAGCCTGTCACTGGACCTTCTTTTCCTCAGGCATTTCTTCATTTCCATCCCTGCAGTTCTTTCAGACAAGAACTAGTATGGGTCAGAGTTTTAACTGTAAGATAACAACCCCATCCCTCACTTGATGCCTTGTCTTTCTAATGGAGGTGGACTCTCCAAGTTCCCTCTCCCCACTGTAGGGCATTTCATTTGGGGTCCCTTTCCCTTTGAGTCCTGAGGGTCTCTCACCTCCCAGATCTCTGGTACATTCTGGAGCGTCCTCCCCACCTCCTACCTCCAAAGCTTGCCTGTTTCCTTTCTTTCTGATGACCCTCAGGGCTTCAGTCATTTCCCACCACACAATACTAGATCATATTCCCCTCTCCCCCACCCCCAGTCCCTTTCTCTCCCAGATCCTTCTCTCTCTCCCTCCCTCTCCCCTTGTGGTTGCTTTCTTCTCCCTTGCAAGTAGGACAGAGGCATGTTCAATTGGCCCCTTCAGCTTGTTGACCTCTTTGTGTTCTATAGACTGTATCTCAGCTATTCTGTACCTTTGGGGGGGGGCTCACATCCACATAATGTGCATGTCCTTTTGTGTCATTCAGCCTGATATTTTGTAGATCCATCCATTTTCCAGATAAACTCAAGATGTCCTCATTCTTAAAGTTTGAGTAGTATTCCATTGTGTAAATGAATCACATTTTCTGCACCCATTTTCACATTACATGTGTGGTGACTATGCATGCGTACTTAGTACTTATAAAACAAATAATAAAAGATAATATGGAGAACTTTAGTTTCTTCTCAATATTCACCACGACTTGAAACTTTACAGTATTTATTGTTTTCAAAACTTTTTTCAATAACAATCTCAAAACCAAATGAACAGAAAATAAAATTTTCAGTTAATAAAACATAGGTTCATTAGTTTTGATCTCATATGTGTTGCTTTCAAATAAAATTATTAAGTATAAGAGAATGAAAATTGAATAAATTTTAGAAAATAGAATGAGTAAAATGATGTAGTTTGAAATTTAAAATTTATAACTCATGGCTAAGTGTCTTTAATTTTAAATATGAACTTCAATTATATCATGTCCTGGATATTTAAAACAGGACAACTTATAAAGAGATACAATCTCAAAAAATTAATTATAAAGTATTATTTTAAAGGCATAGAGTTTAAACTACACCTTCTTAATTATTCATTATAAAAGCTCGGATTGATGTAATAACAACCTTATTTCTGGTATAATAGTCACTTAAATTGATTGTCATGTATTTACTAAACTGTAACAAATATCATGATTATAATCCAATATCCATACATTTTTGGAAAATGTAAAAGTAAATTTGGTGTCATGCTGTTTTCTGGCATGCATAAAGCCCTGAATTTGTTCTTAACGCTTGGCATAAAATATATATTTGGATTTACATTTTAATGAAACTTGTTCACATAAACTTATATCTCTAGTAAATATATAACAGATGTGCTAATCTGTCCTAAGGTATATTCCTAATGGACAAAGATAATATTTCCTTCACGATAACATTTTATTCCTTTCACCTGATCATCTTTTATGCACCTGTGTCTTGGCAGTTTCCACAGCTTGAATTTGGGAGATATAACCACCAGCATAGAATAATTAATATTTTCCCTTGTGTATTTTAAAATGTACATGAAATGTTTACAGAGATTTTTGTACCCTTATTTGTACACTGCGAAATGAGCTTGTAGTTATTTCTTTTCCAGGTTTTCAGCAATGGCAGAAAAGAGTGGTAAAAAGGGTCATTTACTTTGTCATGACGTGTCCTTGTAATTCTCAAGTGTTTTCCTTTTGGTAATCTTGCTTTGTTATTGATGAAATCCTTAGTAGATGTGGCTCTTTAGAGACTTTCTGTGTTCTTGGCTGAAAGAATACAAAATATTATTATTATTTGTTTAAATTTGTCATTCAAAATGGGAAAGGATATATAGTAGGTAATTTTCAACACTACTCCAATGATTATTTTTATCTATTAAAATGTTTTATAGTTCAACTTTTAGAGTTCCAAATTTAAAAGACAAAACTACTATCTTCAACACAATCAAGGGTTCAAATCTAGATTTATGCTGTTGAATATAACTCATATAGTTATTTATATTTAAATAAATTAATACTTATTGAAATTTAAAAACAGTTGTTCAATTATATAAAAATTATTTTAATTCTTCAAAAATAAATGAAGATAGTGACTGATATATCAGTGTAGCTTATTTCCAAAGGACAATGAAGGTTGATGAACTAGCATTACTCTGGATTATTTGAATCTATCTCCTCAGTAGACACATTGTAGATGAGGTAGTCAGCTAATTATATCCTGCAGTGTTGTGAAGAAAGAAAAACAGAAAGGAATCTGGTCTATTTTCACCATATATTAAAATTCTATATTTTGTGCATAATTGATTTTTACCTTAGTCACAAAAGGAGGAAAATTTAAAAATACATTTTTCTTGAATAATTAAGAATATACATTATAATGCATATTGAATGTATAAGACAGCATTCAGCACTATGTAGTATTCAATCAATACTAGTCATTTAATAATTAACACTGTATCAAATCTTCAATGGCTAAATAAAGATATTTTAATCTTAAATGTATTCTCTCATATATTTCATAGTGACTGAACTTTCATCCTCTCCTTGTCGCTTCTCTGTGTAGCAGTGAGTTGTGGCTATACTGCTTTGTGCTTCTGGTGAATCACACATGTGCGCTAGCCCCGGAGCTATCTTTGAATCCTTGAACGAAACACACACACACACACACACACACACACACACACACACACACACACACACAAGCTTATTTTTTTAAATGCCTTGGCTACCTCAAAGATGGGCAGTCCTAAACCTACTCCTTCTGCCCCATGTCCAATCAGGAAAATGGCCAGTAGCCAATTACCTGTTTTCTCACATGGTCAGTTCACGCTATCTCCTGCCAATTGCATCCCACCCTTCTACCCGAAGTCATAGCAACTCTTTGCTGTTCTTCTGCGTCCGGGCCCACGCAATGTCCTGTCCTGTGCCCAGCCATTAGCCATTGGTAACATTAGTTATTCATCAAAAACCAATTGAGGACAAGTACAGTTAGCATCTGGATACGGAGATTCCCAATTAAATCAAAGCCTGAGACCCTGTTCTGTTAGGAGTCCCACAAGGTCACCAAGCTACATGGTTATGGAATTTACATAGTGTTGCTCTTTTGAAATCCATTTGTACTAATTCTATGAGAATATTACAAATTTCAGCTCATTCCTAATCCCCTTCACTTAAAGTTCTCCCTGTGCCCATCTCGATTACACACATGCATTTTGTGCCCTCACTTTTTTAAAAAAATTGAATAAACTCCCACTTGTGCTGTGTAAATACTTATGGGTGGGTGGCCATACACTGGAACATGTTTAGACAACAAGGAAACAGACTTGTAAAGAGTACTAGTTCTGCTTTTCTGGAACCTATCAATTACTAAGAGCTTCTTAGCGAGGGTAGGGCTTTGCTCGTACGTACCCTCCTGTTCTGTGTTGGACTTTCTCTACCTTGAGTTTCAATAGAATCAGTACATGCTCTCTCAGCTGGCCAAGTGAGAATGTTTCAGATGGAGAGGACCTTTCTATTTTTGCCCCTCCTCCCTTTTATATCTGAGTTATTCCACTTATGTGCAAAACCATGGGCGGCACTGCAGCTACATCAAACTCATGAGAAATTTAAAGTAATATCACACCATCACAGACCCAGTTTATCTATGGGTTATTTAAAAGGCATGTTCTCAACACCCAGTATCATATGTGTATTATATTCAATGAATTTATCATGCTAGTTTTCCATGGTAATTGATTTTATTATTTACATTTAAATTTATGTTTATTTTCTTACTTACATTCCAAACAGTGTCCCACTTGGACTCTGCCCCAGAAAGACCATCTCTCTACCCTCCCTGCCCCGCTTCTCTGTAATGGTAGGTTCTGCTGGGTGTTCCCCTCATCCTGGTGCATTAAGTCTCTGCCAGAGTAGGCTCATTTTCTCCCAGTGAGGCCTGGAAAAGGCAGCCCAATTTGGGGAATAACACTACAGTCAAGCTACAGATTTTGGAAAATCTTTCACTCCAGGTGTTGGAGGACTGAGCTGCATGTAGGCTACATATGTGCAGGAGGTGCCTCGTTGCAGTCCCCGTGCTTTTTCGGTTTGTGACTCAGACACTTAGAGCTCCCAAAGGTACAGGTGAGTTGATTCTGCTGGTCTTGTATGGGGTCCGATCACTTCAGGACCTGCAAACCTTTCTCTAAGTCTTCCACAAAACTCCCCGATCTCTGTCCAGTGTTTGGCTGTATGCATCTTCATTTGTTTTGTCGGTGGCTGGGTAGAGCCTCTCAGAGGACAGTTACTATTGACCACCACACATCACTCTGATTTTATGTACAATGTACTTTCCTTGCACAATAACTTTCTACAAACTCACTTAGGCATTATAGCATTGCTCAGACATTAGAGCTTTGTATAAAATGTGTTGCTTTTTCACATTTAATTTCCACTGCCTTTTCAAGAGCAACAGTAGACTGGCGGTCGATAAAATGAACTGTGTGTAATTTTCCATTTTGTTCAAAAGCAAATAATGCTAATCATAGAAACTAGAATGAAGCACTCACATTTACTGCATTAAAGCTGTTAAATTCTAATGAATTATTTAGCAATTTAGGGCCTATTTAGTCTCTATAGGAAAGAAATGTCTAGAAAGCTAATCTTATTCAGTTAGAGTAAGTGTTAAACAAAGCAGTTTGAATCATTCTAGCGCATTTAGCTTACTGCCTCAAGCAGTAGGTCTGCATTAGAATATGCTATATATAATGAGATGGTTTAGGAGACTGTCTGCCATACAGTTTTCACAATAAACTTCCCAAAAGCAATTCAATTTAGTAAGAAGTTAAAATCAAAAGCATTTTCCCCAAAGCATATTTAGTCTTCTATATGACTATCTATGTGTGTAAATACATACGTAGAAATATCCTTCAGAGATATGCTATTAATACAAATTACATATATATTCATCTTAAATTGTATATATATATAAACTATAAATTATATATATAATATATGTTTACTGTATGTGTGAGTGAGTGTGTGTGTGTGTGTGTGTGTGTGTGTGTGTGTGTGTGTGTGTGTGTGTATGCACACAGTTTTTTTTTTTTTAATGTTTTACATTGCCTCCCTTCAGGTCATCACTCCCAAATTTTATCATCTCATTACCCCAACCTCAACCTGTATTCAAGAACATGTCTCTGCCTCTCTTCAGCACCAGGCATCTCCCACTCCCTGGGGCCTCAGTAATCTCAAGTTTTAAGCTGATCTTCTCCCACTGAGGCCAGGCCTGGCAGTTCTTTACTATATGTGTGTCAGGGGCTGTGGACCAGCACTTGTGTGCTGTCTTGTTAGTGGCTCAGTGTCTGAGAGATCTCAGGGGTCCTGGTGAGTTGAGACATTTTGGTCTTTCTATGAAATCACCCTCCTCCTCAGCTTCTTCTAGCCTTTCCCTAATTAAACTATAGGTGTATCAAACTTCAGTACAATAGTTGGGCATCTCCATTTGTCTCACTCAGCTGCTTGTTGGGTCTCTCAGGGGACAGCCATGCTAGGCTCCTGTCCATAAGCACACCATAGCATCAGCAAAACTGTCAGACCTTAGAGCTTCCCCTTGAGATGAATCCCAAGTTGGGCTGGCTATTAGACCTCCTTTCCCTCAGTCTCTTCTCTAGTTTTGTTCCTGTAGTTCTTTTGGACAGGAACAATTCTGGGTGAGAATGTTGCACTATAGAATGTCAACACAATCCCTACACTTGATACCATGTCTTTCTATTGGTAGAATCTATGAGTTTCCTCTCCCCACTAAAGGCATTTCTTCTAGGGTCCTACCCTTTGAGTCCTGAAGGTCTCTTACCTCCCAGGTCTCTCGTACATTTTTAGAGGGTCCCCCCATCTCTCACTACAGAGCTTGCGTAATCGTACCAGTAATAGAGGAGGGTTCCTCTTTCTCCACACCATCACCAACATGTGCTGTCAACTGAGTTGTTGATCTTAGACATTCTGATTGGTATGAGGTGAAATCTCAGGCTTGTTTTGATTTGCATTTTCCTCATCACTAAGGCCTTTGAACCTTCCTTTAAGTGCTTCTCAGCCATTGAAGATCTCTCTGTTGTGAATTCTCTATTTAGCTTTATACCCCAGTTTTTTTTTTTTTTTTTTTTAACATGGGTTATGTGGGGTTTTGTTTTGTTTGTTTGTGGTTTTTTTTTTTTTTTTTTTTTTTTTTGGAGGTTAGCTTCTTGAGTTCTTCATATATTTGGGTATGGGCTTAGTGAAGATTTTTCCCCATTCTGTATGCTGCCATTTTGTGCTATTGTATATGTCCTGTGGCTTACAGAAACTTTTCAGTTTCATGATCTTAGAACCTGAGCCATAGAGTTCTGATCAGGAACTCTTCCCACCCACTACCCTCTGTATCAATGAGTCTGAGGCTCTTTACCACTTTCCCTTCCACCAGATGCAGTCAGTGTATTTAGTATTATGTTAAGGCCCTTGATCCACTTGCACTATAGCTTCATACAATGTGATGAATATGGATCAACTTGCAAACTTGCATTCTTCTACATGCAGACATCTAGTTTGTTGAAGATGCTTTTTTCTTTTTTTTTCCCTTTTTATTTGTTCTTTCTCTTTTTCATTCTTTCTGTATGGTTTTGGCATCTTTGTCAAAGATCAAGTGCCCATAAGTGTGAGGGTTTATTTCTGGGTCTTAAATTCTCTTCCATTGACCAACCTGTCGGTCTCTGTAACAATATCATGCAATTTTTACCACTATTGCTCTGTAGCCAGTTTGAAGTCAAGGATGGTGATTCCCTTAAAAGTGTTTTATTGTTATGAATTGATTTTGCTCCTGTCAGCTAGCACTTCTAGGCATCCATAGGAGATGAAGCCCTTGGTCCTATGAAGGCTTGTTTCTTCATTGTAGAGGAATTTGAAGGCGATTGGGTGGGAGTGGGAGCATCTCTATAGAAGCAGATGGAAAGGAGAAGAGGCATGGGAGAGGAGGAAAAGGGGATTACAGATGATATGTAAATATATAAAATATTCAATAAATAAAAGTGAATTGTTTTTGCTATCATGGATTTCTTTCTTTTTCCATTTAAAATTAAGAATTTCACTTTCCATGTCTATGAAAAATTGTTCTGGAATTTTGATGGGGACTGCATTGAATCTGTAGATTGCTTTTGGTAGGATGGCCATTTTTACTATGTTCATCATATTGTTTCATGAGCATTTGAAATCTTTCCATTTTCTTAGGTCTTCTTCGATTTCTTTGAGAGGCTTGAAGTTCTTGTCATACAGGTTTTTCACTTGTTACCCCAAGATATTTTTATATTATATTTGTGACTATTTTGAAGGGTGTTGTTTCGCTATGTTCTTCCTTAGACAGTTTATCATTTGTATGAAGGAAGGCTATTGTTTTGTGTCAGTTAATTTTATATCCTGCCACTGTTCTGATGTTGTTTATCAGCTGTATCTATTCTCTGATAGAATGTTTGCAGTGGCTTATGTATACAAACATATCATATAGAAATATTGATATTGTGACTTTTGCCTAGAACTTCGAGAATGACACTGAATATGGAGAGTACTATATTGACATGTAGCATGAACAGCATTGTCTTTTCCCTGATTTTAGTGAGATTGCTTCAAATATCTCTCCATTCAATTTGATATTATCTGTTGGAATTTGGTTTAGGTATGGGCCTTAAATCTCTCTAGTACTTTTAACAAGAAGAGGTGTTGTATTTTGTTAAATGCTTTTATAGCGCCTAATGAGATGATCATGCAGATTTTCTTTCCTTTGAGTTTGTTATGTAGTAGATTGCATTAATGAATTTTTGTATGTTGAATAATCTTGCATCCCTGGGATGCAGCATATAGGATCATAGTAAATGATAGTTTTGATGTGTTCTTAAACTTGATTTGTTAGAATTTAATTGAGTATTTTTTTATCAATATTCATGAGCAAAATTGGTCTAAAATTCTCTTCTTTGTTGGCTCTTTGTGTGGTTTCAGAGTAACTGTGGCATCACAGAAAGAGCTACATAGTGTTTCTTCTGTTAATATATAGTGCAATAGTTTGAAGAGTGTTGATATTAGCTCTTTTTAGAAGGTCTGGTAGAATTCCTTACCAAAGCCCAGGCATGTTTTTGGTCTTTTTTTTTTTTTTTTTTTTTTTTTTTTTTTTGATTGCGAGATTTTAATGATGTCTTCTATTTCCTTAGAAGACATGGGACCATTTAGTTTACCTATTCTTGAATTAATTTTGGGATGTGGCATCTGCCTAGCAAATCATTCATTTCATCTATATTTGCCAGTTTTGTTGTGTAAAGGCTTTTATAATTGGATCTGATGATTGTTTTCTTCAGTTTCCTCAGTTTCAGTTGCTATGTCTCCCTTTTCATTTCTGAATTTGCTAATTTGAATATTGTCTCTGGGTCCTTTAATTAGTTTGGCTAGGTGTTTATCTATCTTGTTGATTCACTCAAAGAACCAGCTTTGTATCTTTATCTTTGTTTCTATTTGGTTGATTTTGGTCCTGAGTTTGATTACTTCCACTTTTACTCCTTTTGCTTATGTTTGCTTTCTTTGTTCAAGGGCTTTTAGGTGTGCGTAAAGTTGCTTGTATAAGATCTCTCCAATTTCTTTATGAAAGCATTTATTGTTGTGAATTTTTTTCTTAGCACTGTTTGCCCCATATGCCATAGGTTTGGGTATGCGATATTATCATTTTCCTTGAATTCTAGAAACTCTTTAATTTTTTTCTTTATTATTTTTCTGGCCGAGTATTCAGTGAATAGAGAGTTGTTTAGTTTCTATGAAAATGCATGTTTTCTGTTGTTTTTATTGTCATTCATGTCCACTCTTAATTTGTGATAATCTGATAGGATGTATGGATAACTTCAATCTTCTTTTATTTGCTAAGGCTTGTTTAGTGTCTGATTATATGGTCAGTTTTGAAGAAGGTACTACGAGATGCTGAGAAGAAGGTTTCTTCTTTTGTTTTAGAATGAAATGTTCTGTGGATATCTATTAAATTTATTTGGTCATAACTTTTGTTTCACTGTGACTCTGTTTAGTTTCTGATTCAACAACCTGTCTATTGGCAAGAGTGGGGTGTTGTCTCCCACTATTATATTGTGAGGTTTAGTGTGTGTTTTGAACTTTAGTAACATTTCATTATGAATATTGTTACTTTCGCAAGTGGGGCATAGAAGTTCAGAATTGAGATTTCATCTTGGTGAATTTTTCCTTTAGAATGAATTGGAGATAGAATATACCCAACTCCTTGTGGAACAGAGCAGGAAAGAGAGGTGACTTCAGAGAAGCAAAACAGAGAAATCAGGTGAGGGTGTGGGATGGAGCAGAGAATGCAGTTTTACTGGAACAGTTTTACAGAGACTGGCTGCAGGTGAAGACAGAACAAGGCAGCAAGTAAGTAGGAGCCAGAAGATTTGAATAGATTACCAGAACAGGTTGAAGCCACCTAGATTGGCAAGAAGCCAAGAGAAGTCAGTTTGAATGTGTCATCTTGGAGAGGAGTTTGAGTCAGAACAGTTGAGTTAAAAACAGTCATAAAGAACTGAAGAGGGTAAGTTTACTGAACAGTAAGTCTTAGAGATGATGATTTCATATGGTGAATGAAAGATACTTTTACAAATGTAAGATCCCTTTCCAAAGGTGATGACATTTGAACATGTAAGAATCACTTTCGGGCTATTCACCTACCATGTGCCAGTTCAGATTACTATCTCGTAACTAATCAACTTTCCTGGAATTTCTTTTGGAAATCAGGCTTATATAAATTGATATTTTTTAAGACTATGCATGGAAACATTGCAGTCTGAAAATACAATTATTTCCTCTAATGCAAAGTATCATAGTCCAGTTCTGAATGTATTTAGTGTACTTGTTTTATATTTTTAAAACATACATTCAGGTACCATGAAACATACATGAGAACTTCAAACCTAGAAATGGTTTGAAATTGTCAGTTATTTAAAAGTTCATTATTTATTTAGGATAAAATGTTATGCTTTTTCAAAATCTTAATAGTGAATGACTATCTGGAATAATATTACTGAGATTTATAAGCATGCTAAGGGTCTTATTTTATTTCATTATTTCTCTTCTAGTTATTAGTATTATTATTTCATATTAATGCAATCACAATAATGAATAGTGTTAGATCCATAATTTTCAACTGTGATGAGACTTTAAAAAAAAATGATGATTTTGTTTGAATCTTCACTCAATTATGTTTTACTAGTAATCCCTGATAATAGTTTTTGTGTAAAGAAAACTTATTTGTACATAAATAATAGTAATCCCAGAATGAATATATATTGTTTATTTTTGTCAATGAGTGTATTTTCTTTTGAATTAATATGAACAAGTCATTATGTATAACTTGTATGTTCAAGATGTTGGTTTTTAACTCAATGAAATATAATACTCATGTTACTTAGACATGACACTTACTTTTTATGCTTAACAAAAACCTACCAGTGTCTCTTGCACAAGTAGTGTGACAGCTACTTTTTTAATAATTGTTTTAATTATATTTACTTTTGTTTTTAGGTGACTTTAGTTTTCAGAAGAAGTCATTGGATCTTCTTATTCCAAAATTACCAGCATATTTCAGCCACCTTTGAGACCCACGATTTCCTTATAGGAGCTATATGCTCTCTCAATTTTTATAAATGCTCTCAAATTTTTAATACTTTTGGTAAAATCTCTGTTGTGTCCTCAACTCCCTCCAAGATTTGTAGGCAGCTTTTGAAAACAGAGCAGCATATTAAACTGAATTAATATCACAAAAAAATTGTTTAAAATATTTTTTGTAAGAGCCACTCTTACTGTGTTATCTGGAGATTGAAGAGTGTGTGTCTTGGAAAAGTTGGATCCATGGATATGAAACTATGTGCTCTATCACTGAAGCAATACAGTGTGAAGACATGCAATTCTTTCTACATTTTATCCCATCATAACATTCAGTTATATAAAAATGTAAATCATGTTCATTTCTGTTGAAAGGGGAAGGAATAGAAACAGAGAATACACAAAAGAGAAGCATTGAGAAGGTGTTTTAATAAAGCAATGCTAAATTTTCAGTAATGTGATATTTAGAACTATTGATAACTGTACTTATAATACTGATACATGTATTATATTATAATATAATGTATTATATTATAGTACAGACAAAAAGAGTAACTGCTGCTGTTTTAGCTAATTGACAGACTTTCTGAGGATGGATTTTATACAATGTAATAACTTTGATTATGGAGGTGTGAAATATAAGTTACCAGGATTCATGCTAGTTTTTAAAACACCAATGAGATTAATTCATGAATTTTATGAACTAGATGTGAAAATATAATTTTTTAAATTTAATTTTATAACAATTTGCTCCTCATTTCATGAACACTACAGTTTTTTAAAATATTGCAACATATAAAAATATTAGCTAAAATTATACAACTAATAAATGACAATAATAAAAAAACCAAAAACTAACAGAATTAGAGGAAAAAAAATAAGGATAACATGCAAATTTCTTTCTTCCTTCCTTCCTTTCTTCCTTCCTTTTTTTCTTTTTCTAAGTTAGCCTTTTTTCCCCTAAGATTTTTTTTCTTTTTTCTTTTTTAATTGGATATTCTCTGTATTAACAATTCAAGTGATCTGCTTTCTACCAATCTTATCACCCCTCCCCCTCCCATTCCCTCCATGAAGGTGTTCCCTCTCCCAACCTCCCTCTTTGAAAAAGAGCTTTTGCTAGATCAAAGTCCTCTCCTCTCATTGATGCCAGAGAGTGATATCCTCTGCTGCAAATGCACCTGGAGCCATGGGTCTCTCCATAACAACTCATTGGTTGGTGTTTCAGTGCCTGGGAGCTGTGGTAGGTTTCGTTAGGTGACAAATTTTGTTGTTTTCATATAATTGCAGACCCTATCAGTTCCTTCAGTCCTTTTTCAGCTCCTTCATTGGGGTCCCTGTGTTCAGTCCAATGATTAGCTGCCTGTATCCTCCTCTGTATCGGTATGGCTCTGGCAGAGTCTCTGAGGAGGTATCCATATCAGATTACTGCCAGTAAGTACTACTACCATCAGCAAGAGTGTGTGGGTTTAGTGGCTGCATATGGGATTGATCCCCAGGTTAGGCCATCTCAGGATAATCTTTTCTCTAATCCGTGCTCCTCTATTTGGCCAATTATTTACTCCCATGAGTGTTTTATTCTTTTTTCTAAGAAAGACTGAAGCATTCACATTCTGGCCTTTCTTCTCTTTGAGTTTCATAAGGTCTGTGAATTGTTACTTAGGTATTCTGAACATTTTGAGCTAGTATCCTTTATCAGTGAGTACATACCACAAGTGTTCTTTTGTAACTGGGTTACTTCACTCAGGATAATAGCTTCAAGTTCCATCCATCTGTCTAGGAATTTCATTAAGTTTGTTTTTAATAGCTAAATAGTACTTTATTGTGTATCACAATTTCTGTATCCATTACTCTGCTAAAGGACATCTGGGTTTTTTTCCAGCTTCTGAATATTATAAATAGGGCTGCTATGAGCATGATGGAGCATGTGTCCTTGTTAGATGTTGTAGCTTCTTTTGGTAGTATAGCTAAGTCCTCAGGTAGTACTATGTCCACTTTTCTGAAGAACTCCATACTGATTTCCAGAATGATTATACCAGCTTACAACCCCACAAAATGGAGGTTTTTTCTTTTTTCTCCACATCCACCCTAACTTCTGATGCCATCTGAGTTTTTGATGTTAGGAATATAACTGCTGTGAGGTAGAATCTCAGGATTGTTTTGATTTGCCTTTCTCTGATGACTAGGGATGCTAAGTTTTTCTTGAGGTATGTCTCAACAATTCAATATTCCTCAGTTAAGAATTATTTGTTTAGCACTGTACCCCATTTTTAATAGTATTATTTGATTCTCTGGAGTCTAACTTATTGAGTTCTTTGCATATATTGGAAACTAGCCGTCTATCAAACATAGGATGAGTAAATAACTTTTTCCAATCTGTTGGTTCTATTTTGTCCTTTTGACAGTGTCCTTTGCTTTACAGGAGCTTTGCAATTTCATGAGATCCCGTTTTTTCATTCTTGATCTTAGAGCATAAGCCATTATTGTTATATTCAGAAAATTTTCCCTTATGCATAGGTGTTCTAAGCTCTTCCACACTTTCTCTTCTATTAGTTTCAGTGGACCTGCTTTTATGTGAATGTCTTTGATCCACTTGGACTTGAACTTTTAAAAGTAGATAAGAAATGATGAATTTGTATTCTTCTATATGCCAATTGCTTTTTCTAACTTTATGAAGAATTGACTTGGGAGTTTGATGGGGAATGCATTCAGCCTGTGGATTGCTTTAGTCAATGTTTATCCTTCCAATCCATGAGCATCTGAGATCTTTCCACATTCTGTGGTCTTCTTTAATTTCTTCTTTAGACATTTGAAGTTTTTGTCATATGGATGCTTCACTTGCTTTGTTAGGGTCACCCCAATGTATTTTAGATTATTTATGACTATTGTGAAGGGTATTGATTCTCTAATGTCTTTCTCAGCCAGTTTCTTCTTAAATAGAGAAAGGCTACTGGTGTGTTTAAGTTAATTAGCCACTTTGCTGAAGTTGTTTATCAGCTGTAAAAGTTCTCTAGTGAAATTTTTGGGTCACTTAAGTATAATATCATTTTATCTGCAAATAGTTTTATTTTAATTTCTTCCTTTCCAATTTGTAGCCCTTTGACATTTTTTGCTGTCTGTTTGCTCTGTCTAGTACTTCCTGTACTATACTTAATAGATAGGGTGAGAGTGAGCTGCCTTGTCAAGTCTCTGATTTTAGTGGGACTGCTTCAAGTTTATCATAATTTAGTTTGATGTTGGCTACTGGTTTGCTGTATATTGCCTTTCTGTGCTTAGATATGTTCTTTGAGAAAATCCACAAGATTTATAAGCCCTTAGCCAGACTAAAGAGATGGTGTGGAGAAAGTGTCTAAAAAAAAAAATAAAATCAGAAATGAAAGGGGAGACACAACAACAGAAACTGAAGAAATTCAAGAAGTCATAAGACCCTACTACAAAAACCTATACTCAACAAAATTTAAAAATCTAGAGAAAATGGACAAATTGTGAGACAGATATAAAGTACCCAAGTTAAATCAGGATCATATAAATCATCTAAACAGCCCCATAATCCCTAAAGAAATAGAAGTAGTAAATATAAAACTCCCAACCAAAAAAAAGCCCAGAACCTGATAGGTTTAGTGCATAATTCTATCAGACCTTCATAGAAGACCTAATACCAATATTCTCCAAACATTCCACAAAATAGAAACAGAGGGAATACTTCATTCTTCAAAGCCACAATGATGCTCATTCCTAAATCACACAAAGACTCTACAATGAGAACTTTATACCAATTTCTCTCATAAAATTGGTGCAAAAATACCCAATAAAATTCTTGCAAACCAAATCCAAGAACACAGTAAAACAGTCATTCACTATGATGAAGTAGGCTTCATTCCAGGGACGCAACAATGGTTCAATATACTGAAATCTATCAACATAATTCACAATATAAACAAACTCAAAGAAAAGAAATCACATGACCATCTCACTAGATCCTGAGAAAGTATCTGACAAAATTCAACACCCCTTCATGTTAAAGGTCTTGGTAAGATCAGGAATTTAAGACATACAAATTTCTAAATGTGTTTTTTTCAGATCCCCAATTTTCAATAGTTTGGCTAACAGCATCATCACTTGATCCTGGGAGTCTCTTATATCCCGAGGGTCTAAAACTTTCTAGCAGTTCTCTACACCAACTCTCACTGCTACATATTTCTATTCAATTTCTTGGCCCTCTGGGCTTCCTTTATGTGTCACCCCCAAACCTGATCCTGCCCCTTATTTTCACCCCCATCCCCTTTTGCACCCAGGTTCCTTTCTCCCTCAGCCTCCCATGATTATTTGTTTCTTCTTCTAAGTGGGATCGAAACATCCACTCATGGGTCCTCCTTCTGGTTAAGCTTTATTTGAACTATAGGTATTCTGAACATATTGGCTAATATCCACTTATCAATGAGTATATACCATGTGTATCCTTTTGGTCTGGATTACCTCACTCAGGATATTTTCTACTTCTATCTATTTTCCTGAAAAATTCATGATGTACTTCTTTTTAATAGCTGAGTACTATTCTACTATATAAATGAACCACATTTTCTATATCCATTCCTTTTTTGAAAGATATCTGGGTTCTTTCCAGCTTCTGGGTATTGAAAATAAGTCTGGTTTGAACATAGTCGAGCATGTGCCCTTGTTATATGTTGGAGCATCTTTTGGGTATATGCCCAGGATGGTATAGCTGGGTCCTCAGGTAGTACTATGTCCAATTTTCTGAGGAACTCCAGACTGATTTGCAGGGTTGTACTAGTTTGCAATCCCAGTAGGAATGGAGGAGTGCTCCTCTTTCCTCACATCTTAGTCATCATGTGCTGTCTCCTGAGTTTTTGATCTCAGCCACTCTAACTGTGAATCTTATGTGAATCTTATGGTTGTTTTGATGTACATTTTTCTGATTACTAGAGACCACCTCCGGTAGAGTGACATTACCCACAATTGAGAGATGGGGGTCACTTTTACCCATCTTAACAGTTTTGACTCAAATTTTTCCTGTTTAAATAAAATGCAGGGACAAAAAATGGAGTTGAGACTACAGGAAAAGCCATCTGAAGACCAGGCCAGCTCAGAATTTATCCTGTGTGCAGGTACCAAACTTCAATATTATTGCTGATGGCTTGTTGTGGTTGCACAGAGAAGTCTGTTATGGCTGTTCTCTGAAAGGCTTTGCCAGCTCCCGACTTAGACAAAAGCAGATTCTTACAGTCAACCATTGGACTGAGCCCTTCCTTTGGAAGAGTTTGGGGAAGGACTGAAAAAATTGAATAGGATAGCAACCACATAGGCAGGAGAACAATATCAATAAAATGGACCCTGAGTTTCCAGAAACTAAGCCACAAAACCTAGAGTATGTGTGGTACTCGCTGGTCCCAGCTGCATATGTAAATAAGGATTTCCTTATCTGATCTCAGTGGAACTGGATACGTGGAGGTTTGATTCTCTAGAGAAAGGAGATGTTATAGGGGTAAGGTGGGAGTGGGTGGGTCAGTAGAGAAACAGACACTTAGAGGTGAAGTGGAAGGAGATATGGTGGTGGGCTCGTGGAGAAAGAGGTAAGAGTGGAGACAACATTCAATATGTAAACAAATAAAATAATAAAAACTATATAAATATAAAGAACTAGACTGAAAACTTGACCTGAGCTAATCACTACTTATTTTATACCTCTTTTATATGCTAAAATTAATAATAATATCCTAAATAATTTATAAATATGTTAATTGATTATGCTTAAGAACCTAGACTGAAAAATAAAAAAGGCAGTATCTGATGTCAGGTCTGTTGGATTTTACATAGATAAGTAATACAGTGACTCCTTAACAGCCTAATGCTCTATGTTCAATTGTTAAGAAACAAAACAAAAAAGAAGAAGAAGAAAAAGAAGAAGAAGAAGAAAATACATAAAACACAGAGAACACAGGAGAGTGTTCATCCCACTTAAAATCCAGTTTTTCATTGTAGAAAGAAAACTAATAGCGCTTAATAAATTTGAGATCTTTCCCTAAAGATGAACAGGCCTGATATCAGATGTACCATTTTTTTTTAAGTGTAGTGACAGGCTTAGATAATAGCTGAACATAAGCTATGGAAAGAAAAGAAAAACACATAAAATCTATATGACAACTGATATGTACTTTCCTAGGAATAGATTTATTATTTGTAATACGTTTAAAATTCTTTACATAATTGAAAAATTAATTACAAGTCTAACATTCTTCTTGGAACAGTAAATTAGAAAGCTCGCATAAAATGTGTGTGTGTGTGTGTGTGTGTTTGCTTTTATGCTTTAGTGTTGTATAACTCAAACTAGTAACAGTTTTATTCAAATAAATAAAGGAAGTTGAACAGTTTTCCATTTATGATTTGGTAATTTTCTGACGATTTGCTTTGAGAAGTACTGTTGCTTCAGTAGGGTGAACCGCATTTAATTCCTTTAAAACATACCACTTGCAGGAGTTTACAATCTACCTTGGTAGAACAAAACTTGCTTTAGATCTAATTTTGGTTTTCAACATATTCTTTCTTTCGCAAGATTCCTAAAGGGGGTGGGATGTGGCAATCATGACAAGCTTGAATTCACAAACAGCTGAAATTTTATTGCCATTCCTTTAGAAGTAGTTTTAACTGGTACTTATCCCAGAGGGATATACACTAAAAGACAGATGTTAGCTGGTTCTTTTTCCTTTTGTTTCCTTTCCTCCGGCTAGAACTTGTTTGTTGTGTTTATTAATTGAGGCTAACACATGAGCTGAGTCATTACTACTCAGAGATTCTCGAGTATTTAACTTTTCAAAAATCCATTTCCTTAAAGTTTGTTTCATTTTAAAATAAGCAAAAAGCATCAGTTTTTTTTTATCACAGAGTAGATTTTGCCATTGAAGTAAGTAGAAAAGTACGATTTTTTATAATGAATTACTTTTATAGTCTTTTAGAATAAATGATATGGGATTTGCTTAGCTGAAATTTTCTATGCTCTAATTCAATGTCATTTCTTTATTCAAGAAAGTTATTTTGATGCTATTCCTTTAAAAGATGTAGAGAAAGTAGCGAAGTCCAATTTCTTGACCACCTTCTGTTTTTGAATATAATATAACTTTATATAAACATAAGCACATGTTCTCTGTCTCAGTGCATCATAATCTCTTAAGCTGCTAAACTAAAGTAAGTATCCTTTGCCCTTTAGGATGCTTGCCTAGGGTTTTGTCCCACTAAGGAGAAAAGTGACTAACACAGAGGCTTGCCAATCTTATAGAGCAAAGGTGCAATTATTAGCATATTTTATTTTTCAAGATTATAATTTTCTCACTTTGCTAATTTTTCCTAAATTTGTATTATTGCAATAATACAAATTTAGGAAAACTTAATTATTGTTGGCAATTTATGTAAATACATATTTAGAGCCTTTTACCATATAACCTTGAATTTTATTGTAATTTTCTATCTGCTTTTCAGTTAAAACAGTATTGATTGCTATTACGATGGTTTCTTGTCAGTTTGGTAGGTTCTAGAATCACCTTTGAAGAAAGTCTCCTGAAATGTTTGCATTTCTTAACTAGGTTAATTAAGAAGGGGAGACATATCCCTTATTTCTCTTCAGCTTTTCAGAGGTTGGGAGTCCCAGATTACATAAAGCATAGCATCTGGTTGAGAATGAATATTTCTTATTTTCTACCACCTAACTATGTATATAATAGAAACAGTTGCTTCAAACTTCTGTTATTATCCTTTTCCTGCCTTGGAAGACTCTATGTCCTAGAACTCTGTAAGATAAAGCTAACTTATTCCTGGACATGGCTCTTTATTAGTCAGTAGGCCATATCAATCCAAATAATAAGTAATACAATAAAAATGGTACTAAAAAGTGGTCCATTCTCTGTTATAGCTGGCTGTAAGTGTAATTAACCTTTTAAAATGGTTTTGTGGCATGAGGGTGTAGGAGTTTATAACTTTGGGCTATGGAAGCCAAACAATACTAAAATATGCAGTTTTGGGGCCATTTTGGTGGGTCTGTGGTTATCTAAGATTGGGGAAAAAGTGGGGAGAATATACGGTTAGCTAATGAAATTCCAGAAGGGCACAGTGACAGTCTTGGAAGTAGGCTAGAGGCCATTCATGTTGTACTCTCTTAAGGAATCTGGCTGCATTATGTCTGTTTCTTGAGAACTTAAGAAGACTGCATACAGGAGTTTGGTGATTAACTTGTTTTCTGAAGGAGATTCAGTACAGGACAATATTTAAACAACTTCTTACTGCAAAGACAGCACAAGCTGTGGGGTAGAGGGGAAAGAATAACTTTGTGCAGTTCACTGAGGAAAAGAGTGTGAGAAATCTTGACCATAGTAAAAAAACAAAACAAAACAAAACAAAAAACCCTCACATTTGAATGCATCTGTAACTTTAAAAAATTACTATCAGTAAAGAAAAATAAGATACTTTACCCAGGGGCACAAGGGAAAAAATGACACAGGACAAGGCCTTATCCATGGAAGATACTTGTTTGGAAAGAGAGTGATTGAACAAATAAATTACCTACAGGTTGGCACATTCTTTCAAACAAATGGCAGAGTCAGCATATAGAAGCCAAGGAAGACCAGTTGGTTGGGTATCCACTGTGTTCTGAGCTGGAGTAAGTCTTTTTTTTTTTTTCAACTTTATTTTTAAAAACAAAGATAAATGTACAGATTTTAAGCATTTATGCATTAAAGTATACAAATACATTTTTGTCAGTACTTGATTTTTTTAAAGGTTTGATAGTATGCATTAAAATATTACTAGGTACAATGAGCATAAAGTACATGTAAAACAAGATGTAACCTGGAAATAGTCAAAGTTTTCTTGGTGTGTAAATATTAAGCATAATGGTTTTTCATTTTCTTTTTTTTTCTTGAACTTCATATAGTCTGTGAGTTCTATATTTCTGGGGTCCTCAGAGCTTTCTGGGATTAGTATCCCATTATCAGTGACTGGATATTATGTCTGTTCTTTTGTGACTGGGTTACCTCACTCAGGATGATATTCTCTAGATGTATCCATTTTTCTTAAGAATTTCATAAGGTCATTGTTTCTGATAGCTGAGCAGTACTCCATTGTGTAAATGTACCACAGATTTTGTAGCAGCATGACTTACATAATGACCATTTTGCAAACACAGAAGATGAATGATTGTTGCAATCACATCACTTCAGATAGCCACCGAGGTCACTGAGGCTGCAGGGTTACTTAAAATCCTGTGACAAAAGCAGGAAAAGCAGCCCTGTGAGGCAAAGAAGGTGGTCCCTGACTGCAGTGAAGATTCCAAGATACTGCAGATATAAACCCATTTCAACATCTGTAGAGAAAATCTGTAAGCATGGAATGAATTTTGGACAATACATCTTTGAAACTTTTACATGTGTTTTCTTTTACTGCATGTGATTATTTATCTTTCTTTTTTTTTTCTTCTAGGTTTTTAAAGTCCAGTAATTTCCACCCTCCTGTTTTCCCCTTCCCACAGTTTTTTATTTCAGCCTTTCTCCTCCCCATGCCTAACCACCCCTGTCTCTAAGAGGCTATCCCCCACCCTACCAGGAATCCCCACTCACTGGGCCTTCAAGTCTGTCCAGGTTTAGGCACATCTCACACAGAGGCCAGACCTCACAGTCCTCTGCCCTGTATGCGTCAGGGGCCTCATGTCAGTGGTGTATGCTGCCTGGTGTATGATGGCTCAGTGTCTGAGAGATCTCAGGGGTCTGGGTTAGTTGAGACTGCTGATCTTCCTATGGGGTCTCCCTAGTCCTTAGCCTCTTCCAGCCATTCCCTAATTCAACCACAGGTGTCCCAAACTTCAGTCCAATGGTTGAATGGTTGTGTGTATGTATCTCCATCTGTCTCAGTCACCTGTTTATTGGGCCTCTCAGAGTGCAGCCATGCCAGGCTTTAGTCTGTAAGCACTCCATTGCAGTTGTTATAGCGTCAGGACTTAGAGCCTCTCCTTGACATGGATCCCAATGTGGGCTGGTCACTGGAAGGATTTTCTTTCAGTCTCTTCTCCATTGTTTCCTTGTAGTTCTTTTAGAGTGGAACAATTCTGGGTCAGAGTTTTTGACTGTGGGATGTCAACCCCATCAATACGATAGATCCCCTGTCTTTCTACTGGAGGGGGACTCGAGGAGTTCCCTCTCCCCACTGTTGAGCATTTCATCTAACATCCTTCCCTATGTGTCCCGTGAGTCTCTCACCTCCCAAGTCTCTGGTATGGTCTAGAGGATCCCCTACGTCCCATCCTCCAAGTTTGCATATTTCAATTCCGTCTGCTGCCCCCAAAGCATTTTCCCCTCCCCCCATATCTGATCATGCTCCCCCTTTTCCTTCCCATCACCTCTCACACCCTCTCTCACTCTGCCTCACATTTTCTTCTTCCTCCCAAGTGGGATTGAAGTTTCTTCACTTGGGTCTTTCTGCTAGTTAATCTTCTTAAATTCTGTGGATTATATCTGAGTATTCTGTATTTTGGGGGCTAATATCCACCTATTAGTGAGTATATAATATGCAAGTCCTTTGAGGTCTGAGTTACCTCTCTCGGTTTCATTTTTTCATGCTTAGTTTGTAGAGGTTTCTTTCTTTTTTCTTTCTTTTTTTCTTTCTTTTTTTCTATTACAAGTAAATGGTGTTATTTCAGATATGTAGCTGGCAAAGATATTTTTTCATTCTGTAGATTTCATTTTAACTGGAACAATGATATCTTTTGCTGTGTAGATTTTAATTTCATGAAGTTACATTTATATATTATTGTTCTTATACATAGTTTTTACAATCCAGCCATTGTCCCACACCCAGGTACCATCACTGAATTCCAAATTCCTTTAATTCTCCCCCTGTCTCAGAGAGGACACCCCCCAACCAGGCCTCCTTCCTCCCTGGGACTTCAAGTGCTCAATTATCTTGAGAGTTAGGCGCATCTCGTCCCAATGAGACCTAACCTGGCAGACCTATATTTGTGCCAGGGTCCTCAGATCAACCTTTGTATGCTCGTGGCTGGTGGCTCAGTCTCTGGAAACTTACTAGAGTCTGGGTGAGTTGAGTTTTCCTTGTTTGGTTTCAGTGTGAGTGGATATTCTTGGTTGTGTGGTGGCTTGATGCCCAGAGAACGGGGAAGTTAATGTGGTGAAATGGAAGTAGATGAGTGGGTGGAGAACACCCTCTTAGATGTAAAGGGGATTGGGGAGGAGGCTTATGTGACATCATTTGATATGCAAATAAATAAAATAATAAAAATTCTAAATGTAAAGAACTAAACAAAAAACTGGATCCCAGCTAATCACTAATTGTTTTATACTTACTATTATTTATTAAAAATTAGTAATAATATACTAATACACAAAGAAATTATCTGGACCTTTATGATGAAAGTTTGTTAGTGTTTTCAAGGAAAATTTATATATATTTTAAGATAATATTTGGGGTTGGGTTTTTGGTTTTGTATTTGAATCATTTTATATGCCTAATTACACTTACTTGTTTGCAATTGTTGAAGTTCTTTTCCATTAAATTATCGGAGACTATAATGATACAAAGGGATATATTTTAACATATATAACATATATAGCATGAATATTAGGTCATGATCATGAATGATTATATATAAATATATATATATATATATATATATATATATATAATTTTAAAGGGTCATGTATAACCTACATGACAGTATTATTAAAAAGCTCACTGCTATAAATAATTATCTCTCTTTGAATTGTTAAGAAGTGAGGTAATATAGACCTCCAAATTTGATATAAATTGCTAATATTTTCACCTTCCAAAACTTGGTGCTTTCATTCTGTTGGTGAAGTCAAAACATATTTGAGTCACAGAACACAGAGAAAGTAATCTGGTACTCACCTGTAAGTTTCAAGCCTATGAATTAGCTTTCATTCTTTGAACAGTACTGGACATACTACCTAAGGAAAAAAGTGCTTAACCATCTATGAACCCTATAGGTACAATTATGAGTACCCTCATAATGTCTTTTTATATAATAGTGGCAACATTATCATAGGAATAACCAACCACTTTCCAATTTCACTTTAATATTTTTCTACATGTTGAAGTCTAAACAAGAAATTAGCTATGCCAAAGTACTGTGATTATAATGGTCATAGGGGAGGAAGAGCCTGTCAAATTATTACTTTGATGATGTACATAATATTAAACAGAATCCTAATCACACATTTTTATACCTTAATAGCAGTACATCTATTAACTATCATCAGAGAAGCTTAGCTTTAGTAGTAAATGGAAATTAACAAAGAAACATAAAATTGATAAAGAGTGGTGAATAAGAGAATTTGAAGTTCTCAGCCACAAATATTATTTATATTATATGACAATTATGTCATACTATTGTTCCCCCAAAATAAGAAATCATTGTGAAATAAAAGATATAGAAAGATCATCAGGCACTGAATCAGTGGATGATGACAAGGCCCAAAAGTTTTTTAAGCTCAGAAGAGCAGTCACACATTTGATTTCAAAACAGTCAACAATATGAACTCATGCATATACAAAATCCATGGAATACCACGACATTCAAAGTCTCAGCATGGAAAGTGAAGGCAGGCACAAAGTCAAGCAGAGAAACTGTTTGCAATTGATTACTTTTAGAAAACAGAGATTTCTTCTCTTTCTTTGATAGCTTTTTAAAAATAGAGGCCACACAAACAAGAGTATATAGGCAACAATAATGGTATTTGACTGGTTTGTTTCTTGTATAAAAGTTAGGTGATTAGGGGAAAGGGTAGATATAAGAAGAGGTATGTGGGCATGTGTGTGTGTGTGTGTGTGTCTGTGTGTATATGTGTGTGTGTTTCTGTATGTGTATGTGTGTGTGTGTTTGCATCAACTAAATGCATTGTAAGATATACTTCAAGAACTAATTAAAATTAGAAGAATTAATTTTTAAAAATGTATATTTTCTGGTATTGTTATTTATCTTAGTTAGCTCTTATTAATTTGTAAATGCAGAACTCAAGTCAAACACTGTGTGGGATACTACAATGTTCTGAATGTCTTTGGAAGAACAAGCATTTCCATTTCCCCAAGCCTTAGATATTGGTTCCCCTGCTAATTTACCAGATGAATAGTATTAGCATTATCTACACAATATCTATCCACAATATAGACCTACAAAGGATAATAGATAGAAAACTCCACCAAAAAAGAGGGCAACTTCACCCTAGGAAAATCAAGAAACTAATCAGATTGCAACAAACACCAAAGAAGAAAAGCACACAAACATCTACCTCTAACAACAAATATAACAGAAAAAAACCAGTCACTACTCCATAATATCCTTTAACATCAATGGACTCAATTTCCTAATAAAAAAAAGACTATCAGAATGGATGTGTAAACAGGATATAGCACTTTACTGTATACAGGCAACTCATCTCAGCTGCAAAAACAGGTACTACCTCAGAGCAAAAAGTTTGGAAAAATCTTTCCATGCGAAAGGTCCAAAGTGACAAGCTTAAGTAGCCATCCTAATATTGAATAAAATAAAATTTCAACCAGAAGTCATCAAAAAGAGAAGAAAAAATACTTTTTACTTACCAAAGGGAAAAAAATCTCTCAAGATGAACTCTCAATCCTAAACATCTATGCTCCAAATACAAAAACACCCACATTCATAAAAGAAACTCTACTAAAGTTCAGAACATATATTACACTACACACAATAATAGTGGAATACCACAACATTCCACTCTTATCAATGAACAGATCATGGATGCAGAAACTGAACAGAGACACAGTGAAGCTAACAGAAGTTATGAACCAAATGGTTTTAACAGACATATTTAGATTATTTCATTCTAAAACAGAAGAATATATGTACCTTCTCCAAAACTGACCATATAGTCTGTCACAAAACAGGCCTTATCAGATACAAGAAGATTTAGATAATACCATGCATTCTATCAGATCACTGTGGACTAAGGCTGGTCTTCAATAACAGCAACAAAAAAAAAAAAAAAAAAAAAAAAAAAAAAAAAAAAAACACATATACATTGAAGCTAAACAATGCTCTACTCAATGATGGCTTGGTCAAGGAAGAAATAAAGAAAGAAATAAAAAACTTTTTAGAATTTAATAAAAATGAAGCACAACATACCCAAACTTATGGGATACAATGAAAGCAGTGCTAAGAGGAAAACTTATAGTGCTAAGCACCTCCAAAAAGGAACTGGAGAGAGCATACACTAACAACTTGACAGCACACCTGAAAGCTCTAGAACATAAAAAAGCAGATACACCCAACAGGAGTAGACAGCAGGAGATAATCAAAATCAAAGCTGAAATCAACCAAATAGAAACAAAAAGAGCTATGCAAAGAATCAACAAAACCAAGAGCTGGAACTTTGAGAAAATCAACAAGATTGATACACTCTTTGCCAGACTAACCAGAGGGCACAGAGAGAGTATTCAAGTTGACAATATCAGAAACAAAAAGGGAAACAACAACAGAAACTAAGGAAATTTAGGGAATCATAAAATCCTACTACAAAAGCCCATACTCATAAAAACTAGAAAATCTAGAGGAAACAGGCAACTTTCTAGACAGATACAGAAAACAAAGTTAAATCAGGATCAGATAAACCATCTAAACAGCTTGCAAAACTTAAAGAAACAGAAGCAATAATCAGAAATCTCCCAACCAAAAAAAAAAAAAAAAAAAACCCAGACTTGATGGGTTTAGTACAGAAACTATGAGACCTTCATGGAAGATCTAATACCAATACTCTCCAAGTATTCCACAAAATAGAAAAAGAAGAAAGACTTCTCAAGTCATTCTTTGAACCACACTTATGCTCATTCCTAAACCACACAAAGACCCTACAAAGAAAGAGAACTTTAGTCTAATTTCCCTCATGAATATTGATGCAAAAATATTCTCAATAAAATTTTTGCAAACGAATTCAACAACACATCAAAGTGATCATTCACCATGATCAAGTAGGATTTATCCCAGAGATGGGAGGATAGTTCAATATATAGAAATCTATCAATGTCATCTACTATATAAACAAACTCAAAGTAAAAAAAAAAAAAAATCACATGATTATCTATCTAGATGCTGAGAAAGCATTTGGGAAAATTCAACACCACTTCATCGTAAAAGTTGTGAAAAGGTCAGGAATTCAAGGCTCACACTTAAACTTAGTAAAATAAATATATAGCAAACCAGTAACCAACATCTAACTAAATAGTTAGAAACTTGAAGCAATCACACTAAAATTAGAGACTAGACAAGGGTGTCCACTCTCTCCCTACCTAGTCAATGTAGTACTGGAAATACTAGCCAGAGAAATAAGACAACAAAAAGAGGTGAAAGTGATACAAATAGGAAAGGAAGAAATATCACTATTTGCAGATGATATGATAGTATACTAAATTGACCTCAACAATTCCACTAGAGAACTTATACAGCTGATTAACACCTTCAGCAAAGGGACTGGATATAAAATTAACTCAAACAAATCAGTAGCCTTCCTCAACTCAAAGGCCAAACAGGTTGAGGAAGAAATTAGAGAATCAACACCCTTCACAATAGTCACAAAGAATATAAAGTACCTTGGTGTAACCCTAACCAAGCAAATGAAAAATCTATATGATGAGAAGTTCAAGTCTCTGAAGAAGAAAATTGAAGACCTCAGAAAATGGAAAAATTCCCCATGATCATGGATTGGAAGGATCAACATAGTAAAAATGGCCATCTTGCCTGAGGCAATTTACAAACTCAGTGCAATCCTCAACAAAATTCCAACTCTGTTCTTCTTAGAGTTAGAAAAAGCAATTTAGAAATACATTTGGAATAATAAAAATCCCAGGATAGCAAAAACCATTCTCAACAATTAAAAAAAAAAAAAACTTCCAGGGGAATCAACATCTCTGACCTCAAGCTGTATTACAGATGAATTGTGAAAAAAAAAATCCTGCCTGGTATTGATACAGAGACAGGCAGGTATATCAACGGAATAGAATCAAAGCCCCACAAATGAATCCATACACCTATGATCACTTGATCTTTGACAAAGGAGCTAAAAACTTTCAATAAAAAATGGCAGCCTCTTAAACAAATGCCATCTGCTTCAACTGGCAGTCAGCAGGCATAAGAATGCAAATTGATTCCTTCTTATCTCCTTGTCCAATGCTCCAGTCCAAGTGGATCAAAGACCTCCACATAAAACCACATTCACTTAAAGTGAGGAAGGGCTTAGAGCACATAGGTGCAGGGAAAATTTTCCTGGGCAGAATATCAATGACTTATGCCTAAAGATCAAGAATCTACAAATGGGACCTCATGAAATTGCAAAGCTTCTGTAAGACCAAGGACTCTGTCAAAAGAAGAAAAAAAAAAAAAAAAAAAAAAAAAAAAAAAAACAGCAACTAACGGATTGGGAAAAGATACTTACCAATCCTACATCTGATTGAGGGCTAGTAACCAACATATACTAAGAACTCAAGAATTTAGACTCTAGATATTCAAATCATTTTATTAAAATGCAGTACAGAGCTCAAAAAAAGAGACTTCTCAAATTAAGAATACTGAATGGCTGAGAAGCAACTAAAGAATGACTCTATATCCCCAGTCATTAGGGAAATGCCAATCAAAACAACCCTAAGATTCCACCTCACACCAATCAGAATGACTAAGATCAAAAACTCAGGTGACAGAAGATACTGGCGAGGATGTGGAGAAAGGAACACTCCCCCATTGTTGGCAGGGTTGTAAGCTGGAATAACTACTCTGGAAATCAGTCTGGTGGTTTCTCAGGAAATTGGGCATTGTACTACCTGAGGACCCATCTATACCACTTCTGGGCATATACCCAAAAGTAGCTCCAACATCTAATAAGGACATATGCTCAACTGCCTTCATTGTCACCTCTTTATAATAGTCAGAAGCTGGAAATAACCCAGAAGTCCTTCAGCAGAGAAATGGTTACAGAAATTGTGGTACATGGACACAATGGAGTACTACTGGGTTATTACAAACAATGAGTTCATAAAATTCCTAGGCAAATGGATGGAGCTTGAAGCTATCATACTGAATGATATAACCCAGTCACAAAAGAGCACTCATGGTATATACTCACTTATAAGCGAATACTAACCCCTAAAGCCCAGAATATCCATGAAACCATCCACAGAACTTACAAAGCTCAAAATGAAGGAAGACCAGACTGTGAATGCCTCAGTCCTTCTTAGAAAGGAGAAAAAAACACTGAGGGAAGGAAATACAAGGTCAAATAGAGGAGCAGGGATTAAAGATAAGATCTATAGAGACTGCCTCACCTGGAGAACCACCCCATATCCAGCCACCAAACCCAAGCACTATGACTGGTGCCAAGTAGTGTTTACTGGCAGGAACCAGATATAGATGTCTCCTCTGAGGCTCTGCCAGAATCATACCGATGCAGATGAAGGTGATTAAATTTAACCATCAGAATGAACCTCAACGAAAGAGCTAGACAAAGAACTGAAGAAGCTGAAAGGTTTGCAACCGCATGGGAAGAACAACATCATTAAACAGCCAAGGCACTGAGGTCGAGAGGGTGATTGGAAGAGGAAGCACATTCATGAAAGCAAGTTGAGGCTGAGGGGAAAGGGAAGTTGGGGGCGGAGAGTATAACATTTAAAATGTAAATACAGATAATATACAATAAAACTGAAAAAATGTTTTAGATAATTTTTGCAAATATTTTAAAAATTTTCATTATGAATATATCAAGAAATTATATATAATTTTAGTTCAAAAATTTTTAATTTGCTTTTAACTAAAAGTCCTCAATTATTATATTCTATTTGTTTTAATGTGAACAATTTTTTTACAAAACTATATAGTTTTAATGATATCCAAGACTTAAGTTAAAAGCATTTCTTTTAATTTCCAAAATCTCTGTCCTTCTGGTATTACGAAGAAGATACAAACAGAAATAGTTACCACATGTACATTAAGTATTTCTTGTTTCATTATTAAATCTACTATCTACTCCTGCAAAGACTTCTGAGTAAGTTCGAATGAAAACCTCAAAAATATATGCCAGGAAAACAGAAACACAAGAAATAATCACAAAGAATATTTAATGAGTTTCTGGATGGGAGGCAGTGTCTCACTGAATAAACCAGCAATTTTCATACAACCACAAAGTTCTCTTCAGAAGTCAATCACTAAGGTAGTCATGCAGATCTCTATCCTGGGAAGAAGAAAAAAAAACATACAAATAAGGAATATGCACAATTTCAATTTGAAATATCTTGTGATCTTTGGGGATGTTTCCCATCCATTAAAAAAATAAATAAAAAAAAAGAAAGAAAGAAAAACCAGTCATCTTCCGAGGCAAACAGCTATTGGGAAAAAGCACTTCCAAAATATATAATAGGATACAGACTTCCAGGAAGAGCTTCTAGCTGTCCCCAAACAGCATCCAGGTTAATATCACAAGCAGCTGTCCTGATCTCTATGGTCTAAGCTTTTAACTAACTTTAATTAAATGGAATCTTTGGTGTGCAAGAGTAGATATGCCTGGGATATGAATAAGAGAAACAAAAAACCGAGTCTGGCATATGGTTGCACACACGTGCATCTTCTGAGTTTTGATTTTTTTGAAAGTGTATGTTAACATTCATGAGAGGTTAAAAAAAATGCAAGAACTGAAATAGAACAGTCTCTCCGGACTTCAACTTTTTGCCTACTATTTGTACCATCACAGCTAGGATTAAAAACACTATGTCTTAATTGTCAAATGCACAATCTGCAGTGTTTAAATGGGCCCTGTGGAATTGGGCCCAGAACTAACCAAATCGGTTGCAAGCTATTTTTCTCCTATGTTAGATGTTCGGCTGCAGTATTTGCATAAATGTAGCTGCACTGTCCGTCTTTTAACTTTCACTCAATTAATTATGCTTCCAGCCCCCTGCTGATGGACAAAAATGAGACTTCATCTGCAAATAGCTTCGGCAGTTTACAGCTTATTAAATGCCAAAATCCAGTTAAGACAGTTTGAGAATTCTCATGTCAGGCATTTTAATATGCCGTTTTTAACACAAAATTCTTATTAAAAAATGAATCCACTACCTCAAGTCATGGAAAATAAAATCACTAGCATAAAGGTAATGAACAGAATAGAATTTCATACAAATTGTGTACTTAGCATATGTAGCTTACTCTGAACACACTTAATTGGTTTGCCTAATAATGAAGCAGCTACAAGAAGGACAACTAAGTTGGGAAGAAGATAGTTTGTCCAAATTACAAACAGCTTTTAACAATGGAAGAAGCTTTTATCCTATGTATAAAGGGTTATATGCAGCCTGAAGAAAGTAGGGGAAGAACAGTGACATGCTCACATATTCTTTTAAATATAACTTTGCTCTAATTTCCTATGGCAAGTTTTACATATTGCATCAAACATCTGGTGCAAACACAATCTCCTATACGCAGAGCTGGAAGATCACTTGAATAAGAAAGAGAAAAAGGAATACACCTATTAAACGTGAATGAATATATAAGAGTCCAGCATTTCATAATTCATTCTGGTGGGGCTGAAATAATTTCAGAATCTTCTGTGATTACTTGACCTTGCAGTATCTTCATGATCTATTAATATTTGATCAAGTTAAAAAATTCCCAAGAAAAACATGTTTCTTCCAGTGATATTGGGCAAAAAGTAATTAATTTTTAGGCATTTCATTTACCATTTTTATGATAGTTTTATTGGTGGTGTGTATCTATATCTGTATTGATATCTATCTACATCTATATGTATTCTTAGAACATTGGAAAGGAATATACTCCTCTTTATTTCTCCCTGCCTCCTCTCTCTCTCTCTCTCTCTCTCTCTCTCTCTCTCTCTCTCTCTCTCTCTCTCTCTCTCTCTCTCTTTCTTTAGCATTGAAAGACTCAAGATTTCCAGGGTGTTATGTCTAGTGCTGAACTAACTCATCTTGGGGATATTTAATCATGTCCCAAAAAGTGAAGTTATGCTAATTTCGCAATTGACAATTGATGATCACTCTCATGTATATACTGTTACTGGTTTTTTTCAACTATATTGCATATCATATGGCATTCTTCTGTTGGGAATTATGTTGACAAATTGTGTTTTCATATATGTTTTTCTTACAGTATATCAAGATAAAGTTGATTAAAACATGATTTATGACAAAATGCCATGGATTATATTTAAAGCACTTTATCTCTAATCATATACCAATTAACAACTTCCATAACAAATACTCAAACAGCAGTTGGCATTTGATCAAAAGGAGCATAACACATTGATGGGACTTAAGTATTTGGAACATATGAAAGAAATTTATGTGATATAGTCTTATGCAATTGTAAAAACATACATGGATGGTTCGGTTCTGGCAATATTAAATAAAGTGACTACATAGCCCTTATCTTCCTTCCTACAAAGTGTATTATACAAAGAGAACATTATTATTTACAACATAGATACATTTTTGGTTATGTGTGATGCACATGTCTTTAACCTAGAAGGTAGAAGAAGGTTGAACTTGATAGTTTGAGACTACCCTGAGCTACAGATCAAGTTTCAGGCCTGACAGGTCTAAATTGTTTGCCTAAAATAAAAGTACAAGGAGTTAGTAGGGCTTGAAATTATAAACGAACCAACAATAAAATGCCTTCAGTGTTGTGTTTATATACTTCTAAGAAAACACACACACACAGATATACAATAAGAATAAAAGATAAGAGATTATCAATTTGATGGGTGCCATGAAGGGTCTTAAGGTAGGGTGGCTGGAAGCAGAGCCTGAAATGATGAAATGGAAAGAGAATGTGACATAATTCTTTTTTTTAATCCCTACCTTTTATTTCTTAATTTTTGTTTTCTTCCTTGTTCTTTTTTTTCAGCATGTCTTGGTAGTTAGCTTCATTTTATGGCAGAACATATAGCATATTTTTATTGTAGTGAAATACTTAAAATGATTGGCGTCTAAGTTTGAAGCTTAGCCTGCAAGTAGACTCATTTTAAAAAGAATGATTGCATATTAGAAACATCCCTTTCATAAGTGATATTTATTTAATTGATTTGTTGCCATAGAGTATGTAGACAGAGGCAGACAAATCTAATTAAAGTCTGGCTATCACCCTCTTTGCCTAAAACATATTAAAAAAGAAAAAAAAATTAGGTTAAAAAAGAAAGGGACCTGGGAGGGAAAGGGGATGGAGGTGTGTTGGAGAGGGCAGCATGACTTGATACTGGGTGGGGGAAGGGACTGAAGCCCTGAAGGCAAGCAGAGAGAATAGAAACAGGTGACCTCAGGAGGTAAGATGTGTAGAGGACCCTCCAGAATGCACCAAAGACCATTGAGGTGAGAGACCCTCATAACTCAAAATTATGGATGATAAGTAGGGACGAGAGATGAAATGTCCTACAATGGGGAGAGGAAACTTGTAGCGTCCACCTTAAGCAGAAAGACAGGGCATTATGTGTAAAAATGGGGTGACCACCCCACAGTCAAAACTCTGACCCATAATTGTTCCTGTCTGAAAGAACTGCAGGGATGGAGATGGAGAAGAGCCTGAGGAAAGGAAAGTGTAGGGAAAAGCTCAAAAAGAAAGTTCAAAGGGATGGGGTACAGAGCTAAACAAAATGTTCTCAATTGACGAATATCGAATGGCTGAGAAACATCTGAGGAAGTGCTCGACATCCTTAGCCATCAGGGAAATGCAAATCAAAACAACCCTGAGATTCCACCTCACACCAGTCAGATTGGCCAAGATCCAAAACTCAGACAGCAGATGCTGGCGAGGTTGCGGAGGAAGAGGAACACTTCTCCACTGTTGGTGGGGTTGTAAACTGATACAACCACTCTGGAAATCAGTCTGGCGATACCTCAGAAAATTGGACTTAGTACTACCTGAAGACCCAGCTGTTCCACTTCTGGGCATATACCCCAGAGACACTCCAATATACAACAAAGATACATGCACCACAATGTTCATAGCAGCTCTATTTATAATAGCCAGAAGCTGGAAAAAACCCAGATGTCCTTCAGTAGATGAATGGATACAAAAATTGTGGTACATTTACGTAATGGAGTACTACTCAGCCATCAGAAACAATGACTTAACCAAATTCTTAAGAAAATGTTTGCATCTAGAAAATATCATTCTGAGTGAGATAACCCAGTCACAAAAGAACAGACATAATATGCAGTCACTGATAGTCGGATGCTAACCCCAGAGGCTCAGACTGCCCCAGAAACAACTCACAGACTGTGTGAAGTCCAAGAAAAAAACAAAACAAAACAAAACAAAACAAAACAAAACAAAAAAAAAACCCATCATGCTCAATCCTTACACACCAAGAAAACATTGACTAATTCCGGGTTACGCCCTGTTTTACATGTACTTTTTGCTCATTGTAACTAGTAAGACCTTAATGAAGAGTATCAAACCTTAAAAAAAGAAAAAAAAAAAAAAACCCAAGCACTGACACAATTGTATTTGTATACATTTATGCAAAAATGTTTAAATTTTTTTCTTTTATCTTTGTTTTTTAAAATAAAGTTTAAAAAAGAAAGAAAAGAAAGTTTAAAGGGAGGCCCCAAGGATTGACACAATTACTGAGGCTATTCAGCGATCACACGAAGGGACGAACCATGACTGCCCTATGAAAGACCCAAGAGGGAGCTGAAAATGTCAACTATTTACATGCAACCAATCAACCTAAGCTGCTTACCCCTGTGGTTGAATTAGAGAAAAGCTGGAAGAAGCTGAGGAGAAGGGTGACCCTGTAAGAGGACAAGCAGTCTCAATTAACTTGGACCCTGAGATCTATCAGACACTGGATCACCAATCAGGCGCATACACCAGCTGATGTGAGGCCCCCACCATATATATGGCAGAGGATTCTCTGGTCTGGGTTCAGTCAAAAAAGATACACCTTATCCTCAAGAAACTGGATGTCCCAGGGAGTTTAGAGTTCTGATAGGGTGGGTGGGGTAGGGACATTCTCATGGAGAAAGGGGTGGGGGCTTATGAGATGTGGAATAGTAGGAGAGTGGACAAGGAGGGGAATAAAATCTTGAGTGTAAAACTAAAATAAAAAAAGATAAAAAAAATATATAACTCAAATTATTTTCCTTATAAAGTAATGAACATTATTAGTATTTGTTAGATTTCTAGAGCTAGATTAAACTAGTTAAATTTATTTATGGAATTTACCTATATTGCACAGTTATAAAAATATAGATATGTACTTAGTATATTTTTCTAGAATGCTGTCTATTGGAATGTGGACCACTGTTATCAAATATAATTAAGTATTTTTCTAATGATTTCAAGGAGCACATTTACAGACATGTCCCAACAAGGTCAGAAACACAAGATCAATAAAGAGGACTCTGTAAATACAAAGAAAAGTATCAGAACATGTGGAATCCTGTGAGCTTTCAGTCTTCAACAAAAAAGCTGGGCTTAGAATTCCCCAGATACCATGCTCAAGGCAGAAGGAGACAGTGTCAGTCAACTGAACATGAAACATTAAGATAGAGAGACACAACTAACATTCCTGCTACTCTGAGGTGATGTTCACCCGCTCTTTGCCAAGTACATAATCATTTATGCTAGGATGCTTTCATTGTGCTATGTGCTAGTATCATATATTCTGCCTATTTCTCACAGTTTCTTCTCAAAGCAAGAAAGGACACTTTAAATAAAGATGATTGTGGCTCTGTTGCTTTATTTCATTATGCATTCCAATTAAAAACTAAAGACAAACAGACAAGACTGATGAGCTACATGTAACATCTGTGTATGAGGCCACTTTACTTAAGAACTCTGTCTTGATCTCTTCAGGACTGTTATTTCCTAAAACTTTTGTTTTTGAGAGTAACTCTCTGAGTGATATCAAAAAATGATGTCCAGTAGAGTGTCTGGAACATGACTGTCCAAATGTGAGCTAACCAGGCAACAGTGATGTTTAACTGGGTGGAGAGAAGCCCAATACCTGAACCTTATACATAAACCTATAGGCAACTGTGAAATGCTGCAAGTATGTGGGGTGGGGAGAGAAGAGAGGAGAGGCAGAGGTGAGAGAAAGAATGAATTAATTAACTAAATTCATAGGAGGAAAAATGTCTATTACCACTCAAATATGGGAGTGCCTATAGGAGGAAAACATCAAATAAATAGAACTTAAAATAAGTAGCATATCTGAAGTACAGCTTGTGGGTAAGGGAGGGACATTAGGTTTAAGCAAGAATTAAATCAGAAATACTTAATGGCAGTCAAAATATAAAATTAACTAATGGATTTTGCTGAAGGAAAGGAAGATATTATACCTTACATTTCATCTTGCTTTGATTATTTTGGCTTCATTCTACTTCCTTCCAGATCTTTACTTATAGCAAGAGGTTCTGAAACTTTCTAGCTCCTCATCTCATTTCAATGGCTGTTATTTTCTTTCATCACTACCTTAAATGAAGTCTGTATTTATTAGGTCTGTAGATCTCAGACTTATATACCATAAATCAAGAGAAGCTTGGTCAATACTCTTTTAACTGCTTGAGAGAGGATATTTGGTACAGCTCCTTTTCAAGTAATATTTCAAGAAATTAAGACTTCTATTTTTTAATACTTTAACCAAATGTTGCTTTCTCTTAACCACACCTGACCACATAGGCAGTGGGACTTGAAAATATCTAGAAATGGGTCAACAAAGATAAAGAATCATGCCTTGTTAAAAAAATTTATCAATGTCTACTGTCGCTACTGTCTCCTTAGAAAAGGAGTGACGACACAGCGTTCTTCTCAAAGCAATTTATTCAGGAACCTTACAGCTTGCCGGTGAAAATCTTTCTGTCTCCCCTTCTCTCTCTCTCCTCCTCTCTCTTCCCTCTGCCCCCAAGCGCAGTCCCTTTTATCCTCTCTCAACAACACCTCCTCAGTCCATGTTATGTGGCTGCAGTTCATAGGTCTGTGTCATCTGGCCTGATCTGAAGTCATGGGTGCACCTGCACAGCTCGCAAGGTGGGAGTGGCTAATCTGGGGGGGAGGGTTGTAGGGGCAGGAGGAAGTCAGGTGCTAATCATAAGACTTGGCGGGAGTCCCAAGCACCATCTTGGGACTGCTGCCATACCAGTTCTCTACAGTTTACACCAAGTTATATTGTGAATCTTACTTTGACAAATAGATCACAACCATCACTTCTTCAAAGGAAAAAAAAAAAACCTATGGAACAAAGTCCTATGGAATTCATCAATATAGTTGAATGTCAAGCATAATGTTCTTTATCCATCAACTCTGAATATAGGTCCTCAGATCCAAGCTAAAATGTTTATCTTTCCCCATACTTGTACTTTCAACATCACCTTTACTCCCCTCTAAAACATTCAGTAGCATTAGAAAGCAGTAGCAACAATACACAATTCAAGTTTTTATTCAGGAAAGGAAACAATGTAAGTCCAAAGAAGACATTGTCAGTAATATCAAATGCTGCTGTGTAGGCTTTGTAAAGGGCATTCTTTATGCTTTTAATGATTTTAGGTGATCAAGGCACATGAATCATACACAGAAAACCCGCTTAAATGTTCTATGTCCTTGTTTCATGTTGATACTAAAAAAAAAAAAAAAAAACAGTGTGATTTGAGAAACACTGTGGACGGTTGCTTGTTACAGGGGCTAGAATTTCTAATCCTAAACTCATCAGTGTAAAAAGCCATGTGAGGACATGACTGCAGCTATATTCAAAGGAGGAAGTATTTCCTCTCTGGGGCATAGCAGAGTGCTGGGAAGAAAGAGGGAAACAGATTGTGCAACTAATTCTGTTGACCAGTTTATAGCAAACTATGTCGTAGTTGATAAACGTTGGCATTTAATTTATTCAAGGACTATTCTGTGGTTTTTAAAGAGGAAATCCAGTTATTTCTTCAATGAAAAGCTTTCTTCTTCTTAGAGAATCTAAAGTGAGTTAATAAAAGTGATAAACATGCCATGATTAACTGTGGGTCTGGGGGTGCATGGAATGGTGAATTCAAGCCCTGGCAAATCAAAACTCTCTCAAGGTCAACTTCAAATTTATATGGTTTTTACATTTCCCAAGTTAATAAATAGGAACTGAAAATATTTTGAAAAGAACAGTCTGATAAAATGACTTTCAAAAGTACAGATTATTGAAATGTCATTCAC
Source organism: Micromys minutus (assembly GCF_963924665.1). Taxonomy (NCBI): domain Eukaryota; kingdom Metazoa; phylum Chordata; class Mammalia; order Rodentia; family Muridae; genus Micromys; species Micromys minutus. Next base: position 22,871,738 of record NC_137974.1, on the reverse strand, counting down.
ATAATTATGAAGTATGGTTTCTTGGATTAGTAGTATTATGCCCATCCTTTATAAACATTAATATGGAGGATTTCTATCAAAAGAGTTACAGGAGTTTGGTGGAAGGATTCTGAAAGGGAAAGGGAGTTAGCAACTTCAGTGCAACAGTGTTTCTGGACACAGAATGGAAGTAACATATATGAAGTAATAGACACTGTGAAGTAGGCAAAATGCAATCATCTGTAAGTTCAAGAAAAATCCTAGCCTAAAAGATTAATGTAAATTTGAATCCCCATTTCTATCTTAGAAATAACCTTTTTGTAAGCAGGTGGCCCAGGCTATGTTGGACATTACCCAGGGAATGTAGGCAGCACCAATTGGACTGTATGATTTTGAAAAATTTTCTCTAAATTGGTTTTCTATGGAATAGGGGATGATGAGAGAAGAGAATGTATATGATCAAAATACAAGGTGTTATTTTCTTTAATAATATATTTTTCAGAAAAAAAGTTATTGCCAAGCAGACTATTAAAGTCAAAATATGTAAGATACTAATTATAATTTTATCCAAATAAAGTACTGCTATTATCATCATTTAAATATATCCCTACTTTCAAACTATCCAGATTTTATTGTCACATTTATGAAATGAATGACCCCCTTTGGCATTTAAGAAACAAAGCATTTTAAAGACTGTCTCCTTCTCTGCTCCCATTTACCTATCCCAGTCATTTTTTTTAATTCCACATATTTTGTATATAGTAATTTTATGAATAAGCAATAGTGGTTATGAATTGCTTGATAGGTAGGCACTGTCATATTAAAGATTTTATATGTAACATCTGTGAATGGATATTCAGTCTTTTCTGAAGAAAATGCAGCTTTGATTCTAAAGAATAACATTGAAGAAAAAATTGACTATCTTTTAAAATGTTGTTTCTTTCTCGCTTGTCCAACTCTTTTTTCAGATTTAGATGTTTTGTGCTTCTGTGGATGTGAATTCTTTAGTGTGATAATACCTGTCTATACTCCTTTCATAACTACTGGTTGCACTTCGCAGTATCTTGATTATGGCATTGTATATAACAAATTTTTCGATACATATTTATTCCACGTGTAAGTTCTAGGCAGTAATTCTAATTCTGGATGCTTAATAAAAGTTCTATATAATTTAATCTCATTCTATTATATTCACTTCCTGTCCTATCTGCAAAACCCATGAGACATAACTCTAGGTCTGTGTCTTTTCTCTACCATATTAATAGCCACATTTCTCTCAGTAACTTTTGTAACTCTTCCAATTCACTATTAAACTTGTAAACTTCTTTCTGGAAGATGGAAGACTTACAGAAGATTGCATTTGTAACTTTGGATCCAGGAAGGAACCGCCTTATCTTGGTCACCACCAGAAGTTGTGTGTGTAGTGGATAAATGGCTGGATGTGAGCATGATTTTGTGGTGACACTCTGTTGGATAACTTACAATGATATAGTCAAGGCTAGTATAAACACTTAGTGAGACATGATACATTTAATGTATAAAGGTCAATCAAAAAATGAATTATCTCAAAGGACACACCAGTACACACCTATAATATATAGTCTTTCTGAAGTTCACAATGAAACGTTTTCTTTTTGACAAAATCTTTTCCAGTTATCAAATGTCCCCTACCTTGTGTGCTTTTGTTCTTCTATTTTACATGTGTCATAAGGATTAATTTGAAGAGATCTCCAGTCCAGTAGTATCAACACTGTACCTATAAAATGTTTCTCTTTTTGGAGATTTCAGTGATTCTCAAGTCAAGTCACTTGATGCAATCATGAGAGACATAAGCTAATATGTAACCCAGTTTTCTGTATTTGAGTCAAATATATTACCGTTCTTACAGTATATGTCACATATCCAAAGGAAGAAATTTAGCTTTATAAAATAATTGATTATATGTTATAATGGTATCTACTAACATCATCTAATTCTGCATTATATAGCAAAGGGCAGGTTATTCAATAAATTCCAGTATTACGTACCATTTTGTATATAATATACTGTAAATTGGATCATTAAATTTCCTCACATTTGATCTAATGATAAGAAAAATACAGTTCATATGCTAATAAATGTCCATTGTTGACTAGATATTTCCTTTTTCACAGAACATTTCTAAAAATTTGTTGAGGTTATAGTTTAATTTCAACAGTTCTACCTTCCTTTACTCATTTTAAACTCTTCTGTATATGGTTATCTGTTTTTTAGCCAAACATAAATATTGTGAATCTGTTGAAACAAACTTTCAGTTTGTTCAATAAAAGCCAAATGCTTAACTTCTTCTCTTTTTTGTTTACTTGTTTTCTTTTCCTCCTTTTTTTTTTTTTTGGAAGAGTTTTCAACCACTAAACTCTAGACTAGAGTTTGATGCAAGAGAGGATTTTTGTTTGTTTTTTGTTTTGTTTGTTGCCGAGTAAATATATTATGCTCTGATTCCAAGGATGTATATTCTATAAAGTTATTTTTGCCATCATTATGCTAGTAGATAATGCAAGTAATATAAATGCTCCGGTTGGTTATTATAACCATTTGAATATTAAATAACACTTCAACCTGTGATTTATGTTTTTTTGTAAGACTTAGTATTAGAAGTTAATATACTAAAAGAAAATGCCACTTGAATGTATTCACAGTTCTGAGTTCACCAACATTTCCTCAATGATAATAAAATCTTTGCCCTACTATCATGTGCTTTCATGGGCATGCCCATGAATGCATGTACCCTCGTGTGTGTGTGTGTGTGTGTGTGTGTGTGTGTGTGTGTGTGTGTGCGCGTGTGTGTTTCTCTTTCCCTTTCCCCCACTCCCTCTATGTATGTATGTCTGTGTAGTTACACAAGCAAATAAAAGATATATAAATAAATAATTAAATAAGAGGTATAGTTGGGGAAAACAATGCCTTGTCCACCATCTTAGAAATGTGTGTTTCTTTAATCACTTTTAGATGTGAGTTTTTAATAACCTAGAGTTTAAAAGATGGATATGTGACTTAAAGATAGCACTCTATGTTCACCTTAAAGACTTAATAGAACCATAGTCCTGTTTTCCTTCCTGTATTATATATTTCATTTCTAATATCTGACTATATAAGATCACCATGCCTTTGGAATAAATAAATTTATATAATTATTTCATTGGCACATTCCCCATCTGCTTACTAAATATATAATATCCCTATTTCACATAATCAGAATTTTGACCTTTTAGAAATCTTCAATATTTTTTTTCTTTTAGCATTCTTTTTTATTGAATGAATTAAAATAATTGCCTTTAATGTGGTTTCCTACACCAAACCAATAAACTACAATAAAATTTATTTTAAGAATGTGATTTCTCCAGTTCCCAAAAGTTTAAAGACTGGTGAGAAGGATATCTGGGCAGCCAGGGAGCAGAGAGATCTCTGCCAAGTGTGCACGGAAATCACGCCCCTGACCTGCCTGACCCAGGGACCAGGAACACAGCATTGTAACCTCTGTTTCCACCCGATGACTTTGGGGCACAGAACAGGGTTCGGCCCATCTGCCACCTGGACCAGCAGTTCCCAAAGGTTTAAATACTGGTGAGGAGGGGATCTGGGCAGCCAGGGAGCAGAGAGATCTCTGCCGAGTGCACACGGAAAGCATGCCCCTGCCCTGCCCAATCAAGGGGACCAGGAACACAGCATTGGAACCTCTGTTTCTACCCGGCGAATTTGGGGCGCAGAACAGGGCTTGGCCCATCTGCCACATGGACCAGTGGAGATACAGGTACACAGACCAGATACAAGGGAAAGGCAAGAACGTATCACTGACAACAAGACACTCCAATATACAACAAAGATACATGTACCACAATGTTGATAGCAGCTCTATTTATAATAGCCAGAAGCTGGAAAGAACCCAGATGTCCTTCAGTAGATGAATGGATACAAAAATTGTGGTACATTTACACAATGGAAATCTACTCAGCCATCAGAAGCAATGACTTAACCAAATTCTTAAGAAAATGGCTTCATCTAGAGAATATCTTCCTGAGTGAGATAACCCAGTCACAAAAGAACAGACATAATATGCAGTCACTGATAGTGGGATGCTAAACCCAGAGGCTTGCACTGCCTCAGAAACAACTCATAGACTATGTGAAGTTCAAGAAAACAAAACAAAACAAAACAAACAAACAAACAAAAAAGACATGCTAAATCCTTACACACCAAGAACACGTTGACTAATTCCGGGTTACACCCTGTTTTACATGTACTTTTTGCTCATTGTGAATAGTAAGACCTTAATGCAGAGTATCAAACCTTAAAAAAAAAAAGAAAAGAAAAAGCCAAGCATTGACACAATTGTATTTGTATACATTTATGCAAAAATGTTTAAAATTTATTTTCTTTTATCTTTGTTTTTTAAAATAAAGTTTAAAAAAAGAAAAAAAAAAGAATGTGATTTCTCTGAATTCTACAATGCTACAAGTCTTTAAAACATTCAACATAATTATAAGACTGAAAATAATACACTGAGTTTTGAAATTATTTAAGATAATGAGATAGTCAATTGTTTTCAATCAAAGCAAAGACTTTTCAACTATATCTGTAAATGTTTATATCCTCTTTCTGTAGTGACATGTTGAAACAATAGGAAATCAGTCAATCAACCATTAAAATCACATGTCTGGTGATGGTCGAAGGAATACAAGAGAAAAGACAGAAGAAGCAATATATCATATTTATGAGTGCAAACTATAAAGAGGTCTACCACCTTGGAATATAACTTGCTTGAGGGATTGCTTAGCATGCAAAAGGCACTGCATTTAATACTCAGTTGTAGATATACCAGGTGTGTTGGCACGTGCTGCTAACATTAATATTTGGGATGTGGATGTATACGAATCAGAAGGTCAAGGTCATGTCTGGCTATATAGCAAGTGTGAGGCCTAGTCTACAGTAGACCATGCCCAAATAATTATACCTATACTTATATATAAATAAAAAAGTTTATAATGGCAGGAAGAAATAAGAAATCTTTCTCCTCTATTATTAAACTTATATGCTTCACATAAAATAGAGCTTAAGTAATTTATGACATGTAAGATTAATACACATCCTTTTAAAAAAATTATCAAGAATCATCCTGATAGACTATAAACTCCTTCATATTGATTAGAAATCATACTGAAGTTCAATTTACATACAACCTTCTGACGTCATCATTCAGTACAGGTCACCTGTCTATCCCTGGCTGTACTGAATTCCATGAGTTTTTCTTCTCTGAATTATTGCCTTTGTTTCAGCTTTACTTCTTTTCCACAGACAGGACCCTTTATATGTTCTACTCATTCTCCAAGTTTCCTTTTTCTTGGTTTTAGGTTGCATTTCTTAAGAACATATCCTGAGGAAGAGTTTAAAGAAAGCAGTTTGGTGGAAGGGAAAGGAGTAGAATCACAAAATGAAATGTGTTCTAGAAGGCAAGGTGCTGTGTCATGTGGCATATGGTTCAGTGGGAAATGTGAAGCCAGGATAAATGTCACCAGAGGTGCTGCACCGGCCGTCGGTAAATGAGGCTGTGAGGGTGTTTATTCAGCAACTCCCAGCTGTCCTACTGTAGCCAGTCATTTATTTATTTTCAGAAGTATGTTTACCTTAATTATCGCTGTCAGGCCAGGAATATTTATCACCAGATTTTAGTTGACAATTTTTGTGTGTTTCACCTTGTAGACAAATGCTTAGATTTCCAAAAGTTAATAATTATGCTATTACAAAATAGAATTCTTCAACATGAATCTAAAAACTTTAATGTATATTAAATTTTAATAAATATATAATATACATGTATTTATATCTAACACTGTTTTAACAAACCTGCATTACAAAGATTTATGATGGACATTGTGAACATTCATGCATATAAGCTTTTATATTTTCTGTACAACTCTGGAAGATTAATTTGGGAGTGAAGTAAGCAATTTAGGCAAAGCTGCTGTTCATGTTTCTGTTTTGTTTCATTTTGCATCCTGAATGAAGACTGAGAAAAAAAGTTAATTATTTTAGCTTTCATCTGCATTTTACTGTTACATTGTCAAATATTATATAGTATATCACAGGAAAGGCGAATACGTTAACCTTACAACTTCTTTGAATGTTAATGATGATGTTTCTCATTATTCGGTTTTGTAAGAGCATATTATGCCATCCTAGGAAAACAACAAAGTTTGTAGAACACTTTATCACCTATTTATCTTAAACAAAAGTTCCATCATATTTCAATATGGTACAATATTGCAGTACAGAATTATGCAAACTAAAAGACATTTCCACCTGCAGAAAAGCTTGTTGTCATTACAGGAGCTAAGGGATGAAACACACTAGGAAAGTTTCCAGTGTCAGACTGAAATAATACATTTTACAACCACTTTCTATCCATTGTTTTTAATGGCTCAGTGTTGATCAAATATATTTTCATCTTGTGCAGATGTGCTGGCCAATATGACAACAAGCAATATGCTATTGATCATAATGGGAGAAAAATCAAACAATTGTAAACACATGGGAAACAAAAAGCTTTTCATTACTAAACAGCATTATTCAGAAACTATTTTTGAAATGCTTGAGCAAACATTGATCCCACAGCCATCTGTATTTATGTATCCTATTCAAATATCAATATATATCAAATATCAAATTCATCGTTGTTTACTCAAGATGACTGTGATCCTTACATTTAGAAATCTGGATGTTAATACTCAGAATGTGTTAAGTCTTTACCTCTCCAAAATTAATCATTGCTTAATGAACACAATTTCAGAGGGTGATACCTTCTAACAGGGCAAGAAAGGTACCCTTCACAGTTCTGCATAAGCATCTGAGAAATCAAGGTAGATATTTATTTTATAAATCCAACTTCAGGACCACTGTAATATACCTTGATGCTATGGTATGACACACCCCATCGTCAAAATGAGTTAGAAGAAAAATGTGGGAGGAAAAGAAATAAATTGGTTTGATAGGTGAGGTCTCTCAGGGCTGAAAAATGAAGAATGGTTTTATTACTTAGGTCAGCATTTATTGTCCAATACTGTCTTAACCATTTGAACATTAAAATTCCAATAAATAACTATTAAATACTAAGGGCCTTTCTGATATACTAATATTAATGTTGAATAAAATTTCCATAATATTGTGTTAAAAGAGATTGTATTCCAAATGCATTGTGAGTAAACTAGAATTGCACCATTTTGCAGAAGGGGGCAATAATCCTAAATATTTTCCATGTGCATTGATACTTTATAATTATTTTGTATCATCACTTATCTTGTTTTAGACATTGATTTTAAAATGCCAGACAAAGTTTCAATTCCCTCAGGGAAATTAGGTTGGTTTTGAAAAAGTGATTTTCTAAGAGCAGTGACTGTCTATAGTAATAATTTCTTATTGCCACCCATGGATTCCACCTCTAATTATTCTTAATTCTGATGTAAATTTAAAACTGGGGGCTAGAGAAATGGCTCAGGGAGTAAGAACACTGGCTGCTTTTCACCAAGGCTGATCTTCATGGCCAAGCACTACTTGTGAGTGGCCTGGGTAGCTTTTCTCTGGGAACCCAGGCGTGTGGTCTGGTAGATCGAACCGGCTCTGCCTTGGCATGCTATTGCTGCTGCCAGGCATTGATCCTTGCCTGTAAATAAATGTGATGCTAATAGTTTCTAAAAAGATAAAAAATAAAACATTTTTTCATACAAAAAACCTACATCTTGCTATAAAATAAAATAAAATAAAAATAAATAAATATAGGTAGTTTGAAAGAAAATAAAATGTGATATATTTCTCAGAAAAACAAACAAACAAAAATAAGCAGGCTGATCTTCAGTTCCCAGAAGTTATATGGGGGATTACAACCTTCTATATCCATAGTTCTGTTCCAGATAATTCCATTTATGACATTCTCCTCTGGCCTCCATGGGCTTCAAGTTCACAATTAGTCAGGTCAAAACCCGTCCATATACCAAAAAGTTTTTTTTTAATGAATTTATTTTATATACATAGAAATTAAAATATATGTAATGAATTAGAAGTTATGTAAGCTTACGTTTAAATATATAATAGTAGAAAACATATTTTTGCATAAATTTGAGAATGGTAACCATTGTATGTTTGTATTTTTACTTTGTAACAACTAAACTTTTCTGAAAACATAAACTATACTGTGACCAAGCAAGCTCAGTCAGTCAACAGGGTCTCAGTCAAGGGAGTGAGAATTGAAAAAGAAAAACAGTTAGACAAAATTATAACATGACTCCAGCCCTTACAGAGGCTGAAGCAGCTTCATTTCTCTCCTGCCTACTCCTTATATCATTCTAGGTATAACCACAACACACGGTCAGTTCTTAGATCAAAGCCAAAGTAAGCGAGTGAAGTAGTGAACAAGAAGATCACACTAGATAGTAATTAAGCAAAGAGATAACATAAGGAAGTAAATATACCTATATATCTATATAGATATGTGTGTGTGTGTGTGTGTGTGTGTGTGTGTGTGTGTGTGTGTGTCATAAAGTAGTAAGCTAGTAAGCAATCCCTCATGGTCACTTTTTCTTAACATTTTTATCTGAACCTACTACCTTGTTGATTCCAATGACAAATGACAAATTCCTATAAGCGGCACCAAAAGCTCTCAACAATATTGCTTAGAAAAAGCAACTATTTCCATGCTACATTTTGTTTTATATGTGCTTTATGCTCATTGTACCTAGCAAGATTTCAATGCATATTATCAAACCTTAAAAAATAAATCAAGTACTGACCAAAATATATTCATATAGCTTTATGCAAAAAGGCTTTTGAAATGTGGACATTTATCTCTGCTTTTTAAAATAAAATTGTTTAATAAAAAATTAAAAATAAAAAATGGAAAAAAGAAAAAGCAAATATTTCATTAAAATAGGTATAAAATGGGAGAATAGATAACAGAATTACTTTACAAAAAATTTAAATTTGGCCACAGAATCAAAGCAGGTAGTGACACAAGAAAAAGACAAGAATGGGGGAGGGAGGAGTAAACAGGAGAGGGAGAAGGAAAGTGACAGGAACAGAGACAGGGAGAGGTAGAAGGGCAAGAAGAGGGACAGGGACAGGGAGAGGGAGAGGGACAGGGACAGGGAGAAGGAGAGAAAAAATGGAAGAGGAAGGGAAAGAGAGAGACTGAGATTATATTATCTAGTATTAACCCTTCATATTTAAAAGTGTTTATATGTTCTGAAAAGTTCTTGTAGTCAGTGAATGATGTTTAGGAAATATAATGAATTTTAAAATATGACTCTATTGCTATTCTCTATTTGCTTATTTAATAATGAATATGTTATCCAACCATTAGATAGACTAGATTTATTTAATTTCTGTGACCTCAAACCCACTTATTTGATAGATACAGATTTTCTTCTCATATTGAAAGAATTTGGTCCCTGAAAAGCATGGGGTGTCCTGTAATATATAAGATAGAGAATCCAGCTATTTTTGATTCATACTTACTCATAATAATAGACAATAAATGTTTTTAGGAAGCAGAATTACACTTAAATTTAGCATGCAAAACTTTGCTAATTGTAAAAAACTTTTGTATAAGCACAATATTTAGCTTAAGGTAAATATGTATCATGTTATGATCAAGTATATTTCTCACCTAATGACTATAAAAAGAATTAAAGACATCATTATATTATCATTGTTATATAAAATCATATTTATAAGGGAAGAATGGATTTAATCCTTTTATAGGTAAAGAAAAAATTAATTTTCTTACTATAAACATATTGAGCTTTCATGAAAGAAAATACATAGCAAACTAGAAATGTTTGCATAAAATACATATAATTATTTTCAATTAGTGATTAACCCATTGTGCAGTCTTGCTATTCCAAGCATGTCAAATTCTATAGTTCTAAGAAATATAATATTCTTTTCAAACTAATCATACAAGACACAATTAGAATATGAAATAATATATCATTTCAAAAGACTCTCTAAGTGATAACTTGCTTGTTCAGTTTAATTTAAGATTGTCTTAAAAGAATTTGTGTATTATTTATGATTATTATAAAGGTGTCATTTCCCTGGTTTCCTTCTCAACCTATTTATACTTTGAAAAGTAAAAGACTATTGGTTTGTTTGAGTTATTTTCATATACAGCCACATTGCAGAAGTTGTTTATTAGGTTTAAGAGTTTTCTGGTGGAATTACTGGGACAATATTCTCAACAAATAGTGATATTTTGACATTATCCTTTCCAATTTTACCCTTTGACTTCCTTTTGTTGTCTAATTGTTCTTGGCTAGGACATCTAGTACTATATTGAATAGGTAGGAAGAGAGTGACCAGCCTTTTCTAATCCATGATTTGGTGGCATTGCTTCAAGATTCTCTCAATTTGTTTGATGTTGGCTACTAGTTGGATGTATATTGATTTTATCATACTTAGATATCAGCCTTGAATTCCTGATTTTCTAAGACTTTTAACATAAAGAGTGTGGAATTTTGTCAAATACTTTCTCAGCATCTAAGGAAATGATCATGTGTGCATTTTTTGAGTTTGTTTATACAGTGAATTCCATTGATAGATTCTTATATATTGAATCATCCCTGTATCTTTAGGATGCAGCCTACGTGGTCATGGTGAATAACTTTAATGAGTTCCTGGATTCTCTTTGCAATAATTTTATTGAGTATTTTTGGATACTATTCTTAAGGGAAATAGGTATGAAGCTCTCTTTCTTTACTGGGTGTTTGTGTGGTTTAGGCATAAGCCTAATTGTAGGTTCATAGAACAAGTTGAGTAGTGTCCTTGTGCTTTTATTTAAGTCTAAATAGTGTTGATATTATGTCTTCTTTGAAGGTCTTATACATTTCTGCACTAAACCCATCTGGTCCTGGGATTGTTATAGTTGGGAGATATTAATGACAGCTGCTATATCTTTGGGGGTTATTGGACTGTTTAGATTGTTTACTTGATCTTGATTTAACTTTGGTACCTGATATCTTTCTAGACGATTACCCATTTCATCCACATTTTCAGGTTTTCTTTTAGTATAACCTTTTGTACTAGGATATGATATTTTTTGAAATTCTTTAATATCTGTTGCTAAGTGTTCATTTTCATTTCTGATTGTGTTAATTTGGATATTATCTCTGTGCTCTCTGGTTATTCTGGCTATGGATTGGCCTACCTTGCAACTATTCTCAAAGAACCAGCACCTGGTTTTGTTGATTTTTTTATAGTTCTTTCTGTTTCTACTTGGTTGATTTCAGCCTTAAGTTTGATTATTTCTTAGTGTCTATGCTTCTTGAGTATATTTACTTATTTTTGGTCCAGAGGAGCTAAAATCACTCAGTGGAAAAATAACATTTTTTAAATTTTATTATTTATTTATTTATTTTAGAATATCAACTTCAATGCAAAATAAAATTAAATAATATTTGTAAGAAAACAATGAGTATGGCTTCTGAATATCATAAAGTTCATATCTGGCAATCGGTCAAAAAGTGCAAATATACAAACAAGAAAAAAACAAAAAATCAACACATTTAAAGGGGGAAATCAATTACTAGAAAACCTACAAGATATCATAGATTACAGAATTGGTAGAAAAGCACATTAAAAACAGCTATTACAACTATATTCCATATGGCCAAATTCGAACTAATTTAACCAATCTTGGCAATAATATTGTACATTAGATTTCTTTATTTTTCCTTTTTTTAAACTTTATTTTAAAAAACAAACATAAAAGAAAAAAAATTTAAACATTTTTGCATAAATGTATACAAATACAATTTTGTCAGTGCTTGGCTTTTTCTTTCTTTTTTTTAAGGTTTGATACTCTGCATTAAGGTCTTACTAGTTACAATGAGCAAAAGTACATTTAAAACAGGATGTAAACCGGAATTAGTCAATGTTTTCTTGGTGTGTAAGGATTAAGCATAACTTTTTTTGTTTTAATTTGTTTTGTTTTCTTTTGTTTTTTTCTTGAACTTTACACATTCTGTGAATTGTTTCTGGGCAGTCTGAGACTCTGGGGTTAGCATCCCACTCTCAGTGACTGCATATTAGGTTTGTTCTTTTGTGACTGGGTTATCTCACTCAGGATGATATTCTCTAGATGCAACCACAATTGTTGCATGGTGAGAAGAAGATGTATTCTTTTAATTTAGGATGATATGTTCTGTAGATATCTTTTAATTTCAGTTGGTTCATAGTCTCTGGTAGTTTCACAATGTCCTTGTTCAGTTTCTGTTTCAATGATCTGTCCATTGGAGAGAGTGGGGTATTAAAGTCTCCCACTACTATTGTGTGGGGTAAAATGAGTTTTTTGAGCTTTGGTTGGGTTTATTTTATCAATGTGGGTACTTTTGTATTTGGAGCATATATGTTAAGGATTGAGAGTTCCTCCTGACAGATTTTCCGTGTAATGACTAAAAAGTGTCCTTCCTTATCTTTTTGATAATTTTTCGTTGGAAATTTATTTTATTCGATATTAGAATTGCCACTCTACCTTACTTCTTGGGGCTTTTTGCTTGGAAGTTTTTTTCCCAACCTTTTACTCTGAGACAGTGTCTGTCTTTTTCTCTGAGATGAGTTTCCTGTATGCAGCAAAAGGCTGGATTTTGTTTATCTATCCAGTCTGATAGCTTATGTCTCTTTATTGAGGAGTTGTGTCCATTTATGCTAATAGATATCAAGAAATAGTTGTTTCTGTTTCCTGCTATTATTGTTTTTGTAGGTTGAGTTTTGTCTGTATCTTTCTTCTTTTGGTTTTCTTGTCTAGGAGTTTTCTTTTTTTTACTAGGATGTAGTTCTCCTCATTTTATTAGGTTTTCCACCTATAATTCATTGTAGTGTTGGGTTTATGTTCAGATATTGTGTAAATTTAGATTTGTCTTGAAATATCTTCATGTCTCCATCTATGGTGATTGATAGTTTTTCTGGGTATAGCAGCTTGGGCTGGCACTTGTGCTCTCTTAGGGTCTGCATGATGTCTGTCCAGGCTCTTCTAGCTTTCATAGTCTCTGTTGAGAAATCGGGTGTGAGTCTGATTGGCCTACCTTTATATGTTACCTGACCTTTTTCCCTTTCTGCTTTTAGTATTCTTTCTTTGCTTTGTGCACTTCGTGTTTTGACTATTATGTGTCAGGAGGAATTTCTTTTGTGGTTTAACCTACTTGGAGTTCTGAAACTTTTTTTATGCTCATGGTCATCTCATTCTTAAGGGTAGGGAAGTTTTCTTCTACAATTTTGTTGAAGATATTTACTGTTCCTCTTAGTTGATATTCTTCTCCTTCTTCTATTCCTATTATTCTTAGGTTTGGTCTTCTCCTTGTGTCCTGTATCTCCTGGACATTTTGGGTTAGGAGCTTTTTGGTTTTTGCATCTTCTCTGACTGTATTGTCTATGTTTTCAATGTATTCTTCAGCCCCCAAGATTCTCTCTTCCATTTCTTGTAGTCTATTGGAAATTATTGCATCTGTGACTCCTCATTTCTTTTTTAGGTGTTCTACCTCTAGGGTTGTCTCTTTTAGTGTTTTCTTTATTGTGTCAAAAATGTTTTAAATTCCTTCTTCCATTCATTCATCACTTTGGTTCTCTTTTCCTCTAGTTCTTTGAGTTCTTTGAGTGTTTTTCTTGTTTCCTCTTTAAAAACTTCTGATTCTTTTTGCTTTTCCTCCCATTCTTATTTAAGGATCTCTATCATCATCTTGAGGTATGATTTTAGGTCTGAGTCTTCTTTTTCTGGAGTGTTTGGCATTCTGCTGTTTGCTTTGATGGCAGAGCTGGGTACTGGTGTTGCCATGTTGTCTTGGTTTCCTTTGGATATGCTCTTTCACTTTCCTCTTGCTATCTTGTTGTCAGTAATATGTTCTTGCTTTTCCCTTTTACCTGGTCTGTGTCTCTGGATCTCTGTTGGTCCAGGTGGCAAATGATCTGAGCCCTGTTCTATGCACCAAAGCCACCTGGTGGGAACAAAGCTCCCAATGCTGGATTCCTAGTCCCTGGATCAGGCAGGGCAGGGTTGCTCTTTCCATGCTTACTAGGCAGAGATCACTCTGCCCCCTGGCTACTCGGATCTCCTTCTCACCAGGCCTTTGCCTATGGGAACTGCTGGTCCAGGATGTCTTCTTTTTCATTTCTGATTTTGTTAATTTGAGTACTGTCTCTGTGCCCTTCGGTTAGGTTGACTAAAGATTTGTCTTTCTTGTTGATTTTCGCCACAAAAAAAAAATAAAGAAAGAAAGAAAGAAAGAAAGAAAAAAAGAAAAAAAAACTCTTGGTTTTTTTTTTTTTTTTTTGATTCTTTGTATAGTTATTTTTTATTTCTACTTGGTTGATTTCAGCCCCAAGTTTTATTATTTCCTGCCATCTACTCTTCTCTGGTGAATTTGTTTTGTTTTAGAGGTTTTAGTGAAGTAGTCACCTTGATTTTTTCTTTCCAGATTATTTTTGTTTTGTTTTTCTTCTTTTGGTTTTTGTCTTTGTTTTTTTTTTTTTTTTGTTGTTGTTTGTTTGTTTGTTTGGATGCACAAAGAGCTATGAGTTTTCCTCTTAGCTCTACTTTTATTGTGTACTACAAATTTGGGAATGTGTGCCTCTTTACTTATCGAGTCTGTTAGTCTATGTCTTTTTATTGTGAAAATGAGTTTATTGATATTGAGAGGTATTTGGGACCAATGATTGTTGTTTTCTAATAATTTTGTTGTTAGAGATGGAATTATGTTTGTGTGGCTGTCCTCTTATGGGTTCATTGAAAGAAGATTAGTTTTTTGCTTTTTTTAGGGTATTGTTTCCTTCCTTGTGTTGGAGTTTTCCATTAATTATCTTTTGTAAGGCTGGATTTGCGGATAGTTATTGTGTACATTTAGTTTTGTCATGGAATACTTAATTTCTCCACTTATGTTAATTGAGAGTTTTGCTGGATAAGGAAGACTGGGTTTGGCATTTGTGTTCTCTTAGAATCTGTATCACATCTTTCCAGAGTCTTCTAGCTTTCATAGACTCTTTTGGGAAATCTAGTATAATTCTTATAGGCCTGCCTTTATATGTTACTTGACATTTTTTTTTTATTGCTTTTAATATTCTTTCTTTGTTTTGTTAATTTGGTATTTTGACTATTATGTGATAAAATTTCTTTTCTGGTCGAATCTATGTGGAGTTCTGTAGGCATCTTTTATTTTTATGTTCATCACTTTAGGTTAGAGAACTTTTCTTCTATAATGCTATTTAAGATATTTATTGCCCCTTTAAGATGTGAATCTTCACTTTATTATATCCCTATTATTCTTAGGTTTGATCTTCTCATTGTGTCCTTGATTTCCTACATGTCTTGGGTTAGGAGTTTTTTTTGCATTTTGCGTTTTCTTTGACTGTTGTGCCAATGTTTGCTATGGTATCTTCTGTCCCTGAGATTCTCTCTTCTACCTATTGTATTCTGTTTGTGATGCTTGCATCTATGACTCCTGTTTTATTTCCTAGGTTTTCTATGTCAGGTTTGTTGCCTGTGTGATTCTTTTTATTGTTTTCTATTTTCATTTTAGATCCTGGATGATTTTGTTCAAATCTTTTACCTGTTTGGTTGTTTCCTCTTTAGGGGCTTGTATTGGTTTTTCTGAGTTTTTCTATATTTCTTTAAGGAAGCTATTCATGTCCTTATAAATTCTTCTAACATTATCATGAGTTGTGGTTTTAAATCTGAATCTTGCTTTCCCTGTGTTTTGGGGTATTCAGAACTTGCTGTGTTGGAGGAACTGGGTTCTGATGATGCCAAATAGCCTTGGTTTCTGTTGCTTGGATTTTTGGACTTGCCTCTCATCATCTGCTTATTTCTGGTGTTAGCTGGTCTTGTTGACTGACTCTCCTCAAAGTTTGTGTGTCAGCAATAATGGGGGAATAGTTTCCTCTCAGCGGTGTCTGGGTATAGAGGGCTGTAGCACTATGACAGCTCAGGCTGCAGGTGGTAACCAGAAGTATATTGTCCCAGACTTCTCCTAGGTCGGTGTCCTCAGGGTTCTAGACCAGTTTGTATTGTGCCAGGAATTTGTGCAGATGTGGTGTTTTTACCTATTATCTCAGTTGTGTCAGTATTTCTGTAAGACAGGTTGTTTTCCAGAGGGGTCTGTTTACAGAGTGCTCTGGCACTAGGTCACCTTCAAGCACAGGTGGAAACTGGAATTTTAATACTTGTCTCCTTAAACAAAGCTCAAATCCAAGTGGATTAAGAAGCATGAAATGAAACCAGATATAATGAATCTAATAGAAGATAAAGTAGGAAAGAACCTTGAGCAAATTGGCATAGGAGAAAATTTTCTAAACAGAACATGAGTGGCTTACATTATAGATCAAGAATTGACAAATGGGACCTCATACAATTGCAAAGCTTCTGTAAGGCAAAGGACACTTTGAATCGGAAAAAATGGCAACCAATAGATTGGCAAAAGTTCTTTCCCAACCCTACATCCAATATAAAAAATAGAAAGTACTCAATAAGTTAGACTCTAAAGAACCAAGCAGCCCAATTAAAACAGAAGTACAGAGCTAAACAAGAAAAAAATCACAACTGAGGATTTATAAATCGGTGAGAAACACTTAAAGAAATATTCAACATTCTTAGTCATTATGAATTGCAAATCAAAACAACCCTGTGATTCCATTTTATAACAGTAAGAATGGCTAAGATAAAAATTTCAGTTGAGAGCAGATGCTACTGATGATATATTTATTGAAAGAGGAACACTTCTCCATGCCTGGTGGGATTGCAAACTTGTGCACCTCTGGAAATCATTCTGGCAGTTACTCAGGCCTAAGTACAGCAATCCGGGGCATATACCAAAAAAGTGTTTCAAAATATAACAAGGACACATGCTCAACTTTGTTCATAGCATCCTTGTAATAATCAGAAGCTGGAAAGAACCCATATGTTCTTCAACACAGGAATGAATACAGAAAATATGATACATTTACACAGTGGAGTACTACTCAGCCATTAAAAACAATGACTTCATGAAATCCTTAGGCAAATAAATAGAGCTATAAAATATCATCTTGAGTAAGGTAACTCAGTCACAAAAGAACACATATAGTATGCACTCACTGATAAGTGGTTATTAGCCCAAATGCTTGGAATATGCAAGATACAATTCACAGACCACATGAAGCTCAAGAATCAGGAAGACCAAAGTGTTGATGTTTCAGTGCTTCTTAGAAGAGGGAACAAAATAGTCACAGGAGAAAATTCAGAGAAAAAAGTGTAGAGCAGATACTGAAGAAAAGGCCATCCAGAGGCTGACCTACATGGGGATCCGTCCTATATACAGACACCAAACCCAGACAGTATTGACAATGCCAAGAATTTCTTGTTGACAGGAGCCTGGTGTAACTATTTACTGTGAGGCTCTGGGGGAGCCTGACAAATATAGAGGTGGATGCTCACAGACAACCATTGGACTGAGCATGTGGTCTCCAATATATGAGTTAACGAAAGGATTGAAGGAGCTGAGTGGCTTTGCAACCCCATAGGATAAAAAGCAATACCAACCAATCAGATCCCACAGAGCTCTCAGGGTCTGAACCACCAACCAAAGAGTACACATGGAAGGAACCATGGCTCCAAATGCATATACAGCAGAGGATGGACTTATCTGGCATCAATGGGAAGAGAGACCCTTAGTTCTGTTAAGGTTCAATGCCCCAGTGTGGGAGAATGCTAGGATAGTGAGGCAAATGTGGGTAGGTGGGTGGTGGAGTACCCTCATACAAGCAGGGGGAGGGAGGATGGGATAGGAGGTTTGTAGAGCAGAAAGCTAAAAAGTAGGTAACATTTGAAATGTAAATAAATAAGATATCCAATAAAAATGAATAACCCTGTGGCCCCATCTGGTGTTTCTTCCAAGTAGCAGTAAAAGCTTTCAAATGTCAGATTCAGTTGAAAATGCACTTTAAAAATGTGTAGTAATATGTATTTTATTTATGTTAATTTTTACCCAACGTTATTCAAATGAATGCATTTTATATGATTAGACCCATTTAACAAATGAAACCACAAAGATTAAATTACTTGTGTAAATAATAGCTTTATATTTGGCATTGCTTTTATAAAAGGACAGACACTTAAATTAAAATTTTAAATTTACTTTTAAATTGTCGATATAAGATTACCACATACAACAACTTAAAAAACAGTATTTTTTAGCATACATATAAAATGGTTTTGATTTCTGTTTAAGAATAGATGTTGCTTTTGTTTAGTTTTCACAACATACTTTAAAGACAAATAGATTTGGATCATATCACACTTACTAATCTTGAATATTTCTTTGCCCAAATCTGTTTCTTTCCCTGATTTCACTTCATTAATGTAAGCTATTACTCAAGAACACATAATTAGTTTGTTTTCATCTTATCATTTTCAGTTACCTACTAAAATAATTAGCTTCCTCTTTTCTTTTCATTTAGAAGATTGCAAAAAGATCAATGCACAA
Source organism: Micromys minutus (assembly GCF_963924665.1). Taxonomy (NCBI): domain Eukaryota; kingdom Metazoa; phylum Chordata; class Mammalia; order Rodentia; family Muridae; genus Micromys; species Micromys minutus. Next base: position 22,853,229 of record NC_137974.1, on the reverse strand, counting down.
TATGCCATTTTCTACTGTACAGCCCCAATTACTTTGATTGTCAGTATAAATTTATTGATTATTCTTATTAGTACATTATCATTAGATGTTCACAGCAGGATATTTATTAATTAGGGAGAATATAGATTCATTTGTGATTCATTTTCCTTTTTTAGTTTATCTAGAATGTGGGTTGTTACCATCATAGTTTTTAATAACAAGCAGAAAGGCATTAATAATTCCCTTTATTTCTTTTCCCAACATTTCTAATTGTCTTATTGTGATATGTAATCAGCCATAATGGTGATATAACAAATATGAAAACATTAGTTACGTAAACTTGAAAATAGGAAATATTCAGTTTTTCTTGTCTTTTCTCAGTGTGTTCTGGTTTTCCTCATAATCAAGGAGCACAAAACTAATGTTATACAGCTTCTCTTTAAAAGACAGAAAACTGCAATGTTATATTAAAGTCATAAAATTACAGATAACACATAACACAAAATGGTCATGGGGTTCACTTTGGTTATAATCCTTGTTTCCTACTACATCAGAGATTTCTCAAAGAGAAGGAATGAAAATTGAAGATGGACATAGAATAACTGAGCATAAAATTGCATCATCATCTTGTTGCATGGTCTCTGAAATCAGTTTTTAATCACTTAAGACATTCATGGTTGAGAAACTTACAGGCCAGACAGAGATATACAGTGAGAAATTACATAGATATTTCAATGAACATAGCAATTCAAACTTATTTATAAAATTAGTGTCAGCTCAGTCAAATTTAGATTTTTTTCATGTAATTGGGACCAAGATTCATATGTCATTTTTAAAAGAAATTAGAAAATGTTATTAATTAAGAAACTTGCCTTTCTTTAAATTTTAAATATATAGTTATTTACATACTGTAAATAACTTTAAAATTTTAAAGTACATAATAATAGAAGTAAAGTGCATATAGATACTCATGTATGGGAAAATAGGAATTTGGTTTATGGTATAATTGTAATTTATAAAACATATAAAAAGTGGATACGAATGTAGTCATAATTAAGTCATAATGCATATTTATGTCATTGTACTATTTCTGGACACATATATGCTCTTATATTGATGAAATATTTCAAAAGTCATGCAATAATGATTACAGAGTGAGTCTTATATGTACACTAACTACAGATGATTTTATTTATTTATCTTGGGTCTAAACAGTTGAAAAGTATTCTTAGTTACTGAAGGGGGATTGTTGAATTGATTATTGAAGAGGGATAGCATACTATTTTACTTAACTATCTCTGATAAGAACCCTTGTTCCAGCATACTCTTTTATCCATGTATGAGAAAGACTATACACTTAAACATCATAGTGTTTCAAATGTGAAAGGATGACCAGAAATAAGGAAGGGACTTGTTAAAGAGTCCAGTGAGAGATAGAGGAGGAGGAGGAAGAGGGGGAGGGGGAAGAAGGAGAGAGGGAGATGAATGGTGGTGAAGGTGAAAAATGATTAAATTATAACAATTCAAAACAAAAGTTTATGATTATCAATCATAGTCCATGGACTGTAATATGAAGAAATATGAGAAGCTGAGTCCAACCTGATCCTACCTCTGACCTGTTACCTATCTATATTCAGTCCTATTCCCCTTCCCTTGGACCTGTTACTTGTCTACATCCAATCTTCTTCCCCTCACTTTCTTAGATTCTGGACCTGTTACCTGTCAATATTCAGTCCCATTTCCCTTCCATTTATGAACTCTTACAAGTTTTTTTTTTTATTTTTTTGCTTGTAATTTTACAGGTTTTGTTTGGTTTTATTTTATTATTGTTCTGACATTTAGTATTTCTGTATTGTTTGGTTTTGTTTTGTTTTACTTCTTTTTGACTGGTTCTTCATGAGTCACTGCGTATTCAATGCACACCATCTTAAACTCATACTCTTCCCATCTCAGCTTCCTGCATACCGAGATAGCAGATCAGCATCATTGAGAGTGACCTTGTTGACTAACCAAATAAATGTTAAATTTATGACATGACATCAAAGTTTTTTAAAAAGCTATATTTCTACAATATAAAATAATTACAAATTCCAAACTGACCTTGTTAGAGCATTCAAAAAGAATTGCTGATGTAGAAATTTAAGGGAAAGAAAAGCTTATGGTTTTAACACTGAGCTGTGATTCAATTATTCATGTATTAGGAATGTTAACATTACATATTTCTTGTATTCACTAAGAATAGTAGGTTCCTTATGAAATGTTTTGAAAGTAAATGTTGTACATTACACACATACTTACTCCATTGATTTTCAATACTGTCTTATTTTTTTACTGTTCCTCCAATTATGTACAACTCGAGAAAAAAGGCCTAAGGTATAAATAAGTAGAAAATATTTTAATAGCTAATCATTGGTGTCTCTGTGTTTGTATGTGTATGTGTGTAAATTAAGCAAAAATTCATAAACTTGGTACCATAAGTATAAACTTTTTAATGAGTATGACAGTAACGTTTGATCAATGGATAAATATCAAGAATTCTTTTACTTCTCTAAAACAATTGTAAAAAAGAAATGCCTCCTTGCCCTGACTTAAATGATAGAAATTAAGTTGCTTCAGAGACCATTAGTTTGTTTGTCCTTGTGTTTCATGGGGTCATTTGTTGGGTCAAAGTGAAAAATCTTTTCATGTGTTTAAAATTATAGCTATCTTTCTCTTTCTTACAACTATAGATGGATCTGCATTACAATGGACATCTATTACAATTATAAATGGGTTCTGAATGCAAAACGTTTGCATGAATCAAGAGTGTAAAACTTCTTATTAAAAGAAATTCAGCAGTTGGCTTTTTAACATTGCACTTTTTGTTTCTTTATCTCTGAAATGGCTGTAAAATAATTACCAACTCATGTTTTTTGCATATTATCATCTGGCATTCTTAATAAATATTTCTGAGTATGTTTTTTCCCACCAGTGTTCTATATACCTTAGATATTATCATTTAAGAGAACCATTTAACACCGCTATGTGATTCCGATCACCCACTAGACTTTATGACTCAGGAATATTTAAAAGTCAGAGTATAGTCCAACTGCCAAACTGATCTCCTAGAAATCTCATCTGCTATAGGTTTTTGTCAAGTTACATAAATGTAAGGTATTTTCACATACTCAAATATGTTGTTCTTGTAACTTTTGTACTTTACCACTAGTATTCTATTACTGCAAAGACTCATCATCTCTCCATTTCTCATGATTTACACACAAACTCTGATATTTTCCTTCCTTATCCAATTATCATTTAGTTGGCATTCCAGTTTCTTGTATTTAAACTTTCCCTTGTTGTTATTCCCGAAGAAACATTTCAGGTCCCCCTGTCCCTTCTTTTACTCAGCAAACAGTGTCACATTTTATTAGCAGTTAAATGGCTGTGGCATAATTTAGTTTACTTTTAGATTTTTATTTCTGAGAAAGTAAGTCATTTTCCTACTGAGCTTACATTTCAGTTATGGTCTTTTTACACCTTTTCTTTTTGTGTACATTTCAAAATGTCCTGTTTGCATATCTCTGTCAGTGCACATACACAGTGAATCAAGTACCTTCTACAGCTTTCTAACATTTCTGATTTTTATGGAGAGCAGAAGATGTTTGCATGTCTGCTCTGTCTACTGACCAGTGTATTTCTCAAATTTTGAGATACCCATCATTCTAGTTCACTGCATTGTTGAATTTAGTAAAGTTGATTTGAGTTGCAGCAGGCATTGGGCATTTCTATTTTATTAGTCACACTCCATTGACTGTATTTGGTTGAGATATAGACATGTAAGAAAATCTTACATAGTTTTCTAAAAGAAAACTGGATTTCTAGATTTTCTGGCAGCAAGGCAATAAACCAGCATCACATTGTCCTCTCAGAGTTAAATTACTATGAGAGAAACCAAAGGGATCTGATGATCAGGAAAAGGAGAACTTGGAAAAGGGATTGCAAACAGATTGGGGAATTAAATTTATGACTTCTGATAACCAGAAATGTTCTTGAATCAACTAAGTAAATAGAACTTTATTTATTAAAATACATGTTTCATCTTTGATGGAGGAGTCAGCTTAAAATGTTTAAAGTTATGACAGAAAACAAATGCAAACGCTAGAGGGAACTTTATCCACTAAAGATAAATGTGATGGATTATTAGATGTCTATAACTAGAGGTCTGGTGAGAGAGGTCGTGGTTACAAGTGGTTGCTATTCTCATGGAGCACTAGGGTTTGTTCACCTGCACCTACACAGTGTTTCAAAATCACCTATAAATCCAGTTCCAGGGAATCTGATAACCTCTTTTGTGTGTGTACTATACACACACAATGCAAAACATATATGAAGGCAACCCAACTCATATACATTTAGTAAATAAATAATTAAAAATAATATAGCAATATTTAGTTTTAAAATTTTATTTAAAAGCGTTATTTGAAATTTATTTTAAAAGATATACATTTTACCTGTGAAGTATGTATCAAAATTGTCTTTCAAAGTAAAAAATAAAGATTTTTAAATTTTATCTTGAAGGACAATTTTGATACATATTTCACAGGTAAAAATGTATATCTGTGTATAAATTTGATTAATACTTTTTTATCAATTTAATTATAATGAATGCCTTTTTAGATTTCCCTACATTATCATTGGAAAGAGCTATATTATACTTTGTACATTAGGTGTATATAGTTAATTTAAGAATGCAGTTATTTAAACTTAGAACATGATTTTAAAATATACTTGAGAAGTACAAATTAACAGTACAAAGCCTATTATATATAAGACAAAGGTCCGTAATACCATAAAAATCCATGTGCTTTGTTTCTGATGATCACTTCCTTCAAATAACGGTTTATGCTTCCTTTTCTTTTGTGGTACAATCTGTTTGTGATAATACGGTAAGTTTCAAGCCCACACTTTATCTTACAGTGGTCAAAGTTTTGTTCTACCCAGTCCCTTAAAAAAGAAAAATCTTTCTTTGTGCTGGACAAGGGAGCCCATTTTCTAATAAAGCTGATAGGGTCCTCTCCTGTGAGCCTGTGTCTTCGGGCTGCGTCAATCTAGACAATTAAGATGGAAAACGCATTTACATGAGAGCAGAAAATTGTGATTAAAGAAAGCAGTGTTAGCTTTTGTTATCTTAGTAATATTATAAATTTTATTTGCTCTACTTGTCAGGCATAGCCTGAGTTCAGGGGACTTTTTTTTTATAAAGTCAATTCACCTGCATGTGAGGTCGATTTATTTAAGAGACAGGAAGAACATAATTGACGGGGCCCGTGGCTCTGCTATCTATTTTGTATGCTTCCACGGTTTTGTAGGGTTTTCCACTAAATGAGTGGCGTTTTGAAACGGCTGGGGTCAGGGAAAACAGCAGGGGAGGTGGGAAAGAAGTAGAAAAATGTGAAAACTCACATAATCCCACTGGAATTATTGCCTCTGGATTATTGCCAAACTCATTTGCATGAGACTGACATGTGGTTGCATGAGGTTTATGTTTTCATTTGAAGTGAGTCTACAGTGTTCTGAACAGCTGTAAAATGTAGGACTTAAAGTGTAGTTCTTTGTATCTCTGTCTCTGTGTCTGTCTATCTGTCTCTGTCTGTCTCTGTCTCTCTGTCTCTGTCTCTATCTCTGTCTCTGTCTCTGTCTCTCTTTCTCTCTCACACACACACACATACACACACATATACACGTTTTTTTGTTCATTGAAAATTTTCTTTACTTACATTTGAAATGTTATCTATCCCCTTTTCCTTGTGTCCCCTCTGAAATTCCAATTCCCTTGCCCTGACTCTATGTGAGTGTTTGCCCACCCACCCACCCACCCACCCACCCACTCCCGCCTACCTCCCTGCCCTAGCATTCCTCTACACTGGGACATTGAGCCTTCACAGGGAAAAGAATCTCTTCTCTGCATAATGCCCTATAAGGCCATCCTCTCTTATTTATGCAGGTGAAGTACAGAAGTGCAGAATTTTCTTATCTTACAACTAATATTATTTATTTATCTATCTATCTATTCTATATTATCCATCTTTCTGTCTATCTATCTATCTGCCTATCATTAGTCCACAATCTTCTTGCACTGATCATTATATTTCCAATGTATTTCCTTTTGTTAAAAATTTATATAACAACAAATATGAGAACCACTTCCATTTAACGTATATCTATTTTGTAAATGAGTAGCATATTTCCAAAGTATGAATTAAGACATCCTGAGTAGTTATTTTTTATAAGAAAGCACTATAACTGAAGATGACTGTCTGAGAGGTATGTCACAGTAAATAGTTAACCTTCAGTAATAATTGGGTTTGATTCTAAGAGATTTTCTAGACAATGCCTTATTTCATGTTGTGTTACTATAAAAACAATTACCCTGATTAGCTTTATTAAATAACAAATTTTATTCATTGAGCTGTTTACTGAAGGTTAAGTGGTAGAGTTAACATTCAGACAGACTGTTCTAATATTTAATATAATTAAAATGTATGTCTATAATTGCAAAAACATGTTGTTAAGAGAACAATAATAAGAAAGATCTTTATCCTAAACACAGTAGTTTTGGATGTTTTCAATTGCTAGTTAGTTGGATCTATCAAAGAAGAGACTAAAGATATTGATAACTGTCTAGATTTATTGTTTGGTCTTATTACTATAGGGTAGAAATTACTAATCTTAATAGTTATTAGGGACTTCTTCACTTCTTCATATTAAAAAATAACATCCTTTTAAAAATTAGCCTATTTTCATGAACATTCAGATCTTTTTATAATATGCTTTCACGGATGTTTCTCATAGCTGTGTAATACCACTATATTTCTAAATCAACAAACTAGACTACTCCCATTATATATCATATTCATCAGTGGTGGGAAGTAGATTTATCTAAGTCTTAAATTAAATTTTAAATTAAATAGACACAATAGCATAGCTAAAATCAAACAAACAAAAACCATTTCCCCATCCAAATAATACAAATATTATTATTTGTGTGTGTGTGTGTATGTGCATGCATGTGTGTGTGTGTGTGTGTGTGTGTGTGTGTATGTGTGCGTGCTCTGTGGCAAACATGTAGAGGTCAGAAGATAATGTGTGGGAGTTGGTGCTCTCCTCTCTTCACTAGATTCCTGAGGATGTAATCAGGTCATCAGGTTTGGCATCAAATGCCTTTACCTACTGAGTTATCTCACTGTCCCTTACCAGTGTTTCCCCCACTAAGGACCTTGTGCCTCTGATTATTAGGTCTATAGTTTTTTTCATCAATGCCTACCTCACAGAGTTTGGAGGAGAGGCTTTCTCCCCAGTTCTTGATAGTTTATGAAAGATCACTGCTAGTTTCTCTCATGGAAGATGTTTCCATTACGATTCAAACTCTTTGCTTGTTCTGTTGTTCTGTTTGTTTGCAATTCCCTCTTATAAAATTGTGACTATCCAAGAATTCATTCGTTTTTATGGACTTCTTTGGGAGTGGATTATTGATGATTAATTGTTTATGGTGGGTTTATGATTCTTTGTATGTCTATAACCACTATGTGTGTTTTTTTGCCAACTATTTTTTCAACTCTTCTACTTTTTCTCTTTTACTTAGTTTAGCTAATATTTTCTCCTTACTGCTCATAGTCTCAAAAACTGCTCTGGTAAGTTGATCTGTTGTCTTTCTTCTTTTTTTAGACATTTTTTTTCTCTTACAACTTTATTTTTTTTAAAAAGAGGAATACATATACAGATTTTTAAAGGCATTTTGACATAACATTATATGAATATTTTTGTCATTACTTAATTCTTTTAGAGGTTTGATAGCATGCATTGAAATCCCACTAGTTACCATAAGCATAAAGTACATGTAGGACAGAACGTAACATGGAAACTGTTTTCTTGGTGACTATAGATTAAGCATAATGATCTTTGAATACCAAAAATTGCTACAAGGCTATATTCTTAGCTCTTGGATTATTAGTGATTTAAGGTCCAGGTGTACCACACTCTGAGAGGGTGCTATACATTTTTTTTTCCTAAAAAGGACTGAGGCTTTCTTTTTTTTATCCTTTGTTTTTCTTGAGCTTCATATGACCTGTGAGTCATTTCTGGGGTGTTCCGAGCTCCCTGGGGTTAGTATCCAATTATCAGTGACTGCATATTATGTCTGTTCTTTTGTGACTGGGTCACCTCACGCAATACAAAAATTTTACTGACAATTGTATGATTTTTATATGTCACATGAATATCAAATGTTCATAAATTGTACCTATTTATTACTAAATCAATGTCAATTGTATTTATTTTCTTTCTATTATCCTTGACATATTGCCATTGTTTTTTTCTGTTTGGATCCAGAGCCACCAACTGAAACATACTTAAATCTAAACCATAAAACGATACCTCTGTGACTTTTAGTGACTCACTGCTTTTTTTCTACCTAGAAATACAGAAAACCTCCCCAAAGCTGTTACCAAACCATCATGATCTAACCACTAATATATCCCTTCTCTAGTTTCTCACATCCACACCTATTTCATGAACTATCATGTGTAACTTGTATTGTCTCTTATCTCAAATGTATGTATTCACTAAGAACATATATAGGAAGGTGTTACATATACTTCTGGTTTCAGGCAGAATATAAGTCAATGGGAATGTGTAGCTTCAACCTCTTACTAGCTCCATAGCAAATATTCATGATTTCAGCATCTCTTCAACACAAAGAGCCTCTCTTATGTGATATTTGATGTAGAGATTTATCAAGGGAACTCAAGTGCCATTAATTTGTATTTTCTCCATTTTTCTGTGTTTGTAGTGCATATATTTATGTTACTGAATATGTTGTTAGTATGTTAAAACCCAGAAATACATGTAACTCATTATTCAAAACTTAAGTGATCTTTAATATTTGAATAAGAATGAAACATATAAATAGTTTAACATTTTATTATTATAATAAAATATTTTATTAACAGTTCTGTGCAAACTTTTGTTTTCTTTGTTAGCACTGCCAACTTAGAAACATTATTGAAATTCCAACAGTTTCTATCAATAAGCCAAATATAATTAATTCAATATAAGTAGTTGACTTTCACTGAATTTGTTTCTTATGATAGTAAATAATGGTAACAATAAATGCTGTCCATGATTTTAATATGAATACCAAATAAAAGTGTGTGCATACATATTTTAGTAAAGCTAACTCATTATAGAAATTTTATCCGGTATTTTTTGCCAACATTTTAGGGAATGTGGCATTTGTACTGATGGAAGCCTTTAACATTCCCCTGTGTTTTGATAGTTCTCACGTAACCTATACCAGAGTCTCCTACCTGCCCTGCATGTCTGACAAATTTTAAATATTTTTTCTGCAGATATGCATAAACCTAATCTATAATTTTATTTGTGGGGGAAACAAACACTTTTATCCTCTAGGAAACTAGAATATTTATGCAATATCTGATGAACAAGGCCATGATAATTCATGGGCTCCTTGTCTTAAGGTGAGGCCAACTGAGATGGAATTCATGACCCAGCACTTGATAGAACTCACTAGTAACATGTTCAGCCTTTGCACCCTCCTGTTCTGCATCCCACCTCATTTTCCTAAGATCATGTTCTAAACAAATTTTATTTTCCCAAGTTCATGACTCATGACTTACTTCTAGAAGTTAAACTTAAATCACATTAGTGGTTGTGTTTTTTTTTTTCCCAAGACATACTTTATGAAGCCTTATTTGGCATGGAACTCACTGTCAACTAACATACCTCGAACATACAAGGATCTACCTGCCTCTGCCTCCTACGTTCTGTCATTAAATGTGTGTACCTTCACATCAGGGTAACTTGTTCAATAAAAACTGAATCAACCTTCAAGTGAAAACAAGTTATAAAGATTATTCTGTAGGGAGAATGACTAATTTAAGACATTTGTGTATGTGTGAATACAACATGACATTTATTTTGGAATTTATAACAGGTATGAGTTATTTACCTTCATAGATAAAATCTTAGGGAATTCTCTCTTTACTTCACTTCTTTTTTCTGTGACCATAACATGGACAGGAATATATTAAGATAGTACTGATATCATGAGATGATGTAAGCTCCAGCCTCTCCTTCTGTTTGTGGTTCATCATTGATTGAAAGAGCTTCAGGTGGCATGTACTCTTCATTTGTTCCTAAAAAATAATCTTGTCAGTCATGTAAATAATCTCTCCCATCTTTTCCAAGACTATAAATTGAAAATGATATATGTCATAAATTAAAACATACACAAAAATACACTTTAGCTTACCTCTGTCCATTACTCGATAGCTGACAAGTCATTCAGGAATTGCTTCTGGGATTCTCATTTCACTACTGGTATTAATGAAGCTATGCCTTTTGTCTAAATGAGAGAAGAATAGTAAGAAAGAAAATTCCTATGTTAAAAATTCACTTTATACAATGTTTAATTTTATAATTATTTACTTTACCAGATCCAAAATGTAAAATTTACAATATTTTCCCCAAAAAGATTACCAAGTAAACATAGATGTGATCAAAAGAGAAATACAAAGCCTCCTTCTTTTGGTGAATAAAATCTTTAAATATTCTTAAAATGTTGCACTAAGAAAGAAAATTTTATTGAGAAGAGTATTTTAGGTTTTGTTTATTTGCTTTTAAAGCTTCCTTCAGCCTTGTGCCTATTTGTAATTAAGTATTTAAACCTATTATCCCTGATTTTGCAAACGCTTTTTTCTCATCTTAAATGATTTAAGGTATCTAAAGAGTTCTGCATACACTCAAAGGACACTAGTTAGAAAAACATGAAAACCTAAAGAAAGATAACATAAATTCATGAATCAAATATTCCCTTAAAGTAAATTCCACAATATTAAAATGTGCCTTTCAACACAAGCACACAGCTAATTCCATTATCATAATTTATTAAGCAGATCTCTTGTTCTATGTAGTAATACAATGAGTTTCCATGCTGTGTGTTTTTTATCCAGTGACCTAATTTGCTTAAAAGGAAACTCTTAAAACTCCCCTGTTGTAATGAATAAAATGTTAATGAAGAACTACAGAGAAATCCCTTCAGCATTAGTTCCATATTCCCGGGAACATCATCATAAATTTGTTTGCCTGGTTATGACAATGGAAGTGATGCTCAAACTGAGCAGAAGCAAAGTAATGCTAAATGGTTCTGACTGAAGAGTTAAATATGTTCAAGGCATTGCCATCTGGGAAGGACTATTGGAAGAATTATTTTTGAGGAAGTATTTAATGCACTTGACATTCATCCAATTATATTTTGCATTTATTATTTGCTTTGGTAAATGCATTAGTAATTTTTTTCTCTAAAAATTTGAATGTATTCAAGACAATAGATGCTTATCCAAACATGTAGTGTTTTAAGTACTTTTATAATTTCACATTGAGAAAGTCTTTACTACTTTCTTATGTGGATAGAAATTATGTGTATATGTAATATGTACTTATATATTATATATAATCAAATGAAATTTAGATTTATTATTGACAATATAACTTAAAACAATGTTATATCTTGTAAATGGCCAGTGCACTATTAATAATTGTGATCATATATTGTAAATATTAAACTGTAAAATCAATTATGCATTTTTTAGTTAGGTATTCAACAGTTTAGATAAATGTCACATTGAAACTATTTCCAAGTGCACATTGGAAAACTAATACTTCGAAATATGAATGTTTTAAATCTACCCAAATTCTGCACAATGTTTTGCTATCCAGAATATGTCATACATTATGTCAGAAATATTGAAACATTAATATCAGAATATGCTGATGTCAATTTAATTCTTTCTGAATGCCAAGCAAATTAATATTATATATATTTAGATTTTAAATATATGGTATTATAGGCCAGAGATTTTTTTCTATTTTTAATTATTTATCTATGAAATATAAAGCTAAAATACACTTTCATTTTGATTCTATTTCTATCAAAATTTCCATGGTAGCAATCAAAAGCCTCTCTCCTCACACAAGTGCTGCACAGTGTTTTCCAAAGCTTCAAAGAAAATGCCTTGTTTATTTATTTTGATATACATGTAACATAAATAGCAAACAATCTATGCAGTAAGCAAAAGACTGCCTGTCAAATATTTGAAAACCAAATATTTCCAGACCTCATAAAATAATTACTTTAATTAATCATCATTTGTGTTTAATTTCACATGATGTATGAGCACAAGAGAGTTAAAAATAATAAAATTAGTTTAGTACTGAACTACAATTCTTCATAAGATAATCTCCACATTCTATAGATACACTTAGAAATTCTTAATCTTATCATTTATAATAAAACATGAAGAGGATTAATTACAGTAGAAATTCAATAGATAGTAAGAATTGTTAGTTTTGATGTACCTTTAAAATACCTTTCAAAATGATCCTTTCATAGAAGTATTGTTTTACAGCAGGAACAACCTTGAAATTTATGAGTACAGATGATTTACAGATCTTATAATGATAATTAGTACATAAGTATTCCTGAGTCCAGAACTTTTTCACTACTTGATAATGTAAAGATACAGATCTTATAATGATAATTAGTACATAAGTATTCCTGAGTCCAGAACTTTTTCACTACTTGACAATGTAAAGATATTCTTAACAGGAATGTGACTTTCAAATATTTTATATTCTCATTTTTATAGTAAAGAAGCTTAATTTTTCATAAGAATAAATTACATAGGACTCTAATTTATGGAAATTAAATTTATTGATGAAATTTGTATACATTTCACTACTATGAATGTTCAGTTCTCCAATCATCATATTTATCAAGTTGTAATTTACAAAATTGCTTTAAAGTGTACATCAAAGTGAAATTATGATTTTTATTTTTTAAGAAGAACTTTTGACGTGAATTTATATACTCATGGACACTTCATATTTTCAGAAAAAAAGCAAAATTAGGCAATGGAACAAAGAAAGGATCTTCAGCAAATGGAGTTTGTCTGCCTTGATGTCAACATTTAAAAAATGAGTATAGCTATTTGTCTATCACACTGTATAAAACTCAAGTTCAACTAATCAAAGACTTCAATATGAAACAAGATACAGTGAAACTACTTGAAAAGAAAGCAGACAATAGCCTAGAACACATTGACAAAAGATGCAATTTGCTGAACGTAACACAAGTAGCACAGCCAGGAAGAACAATAATCAGTAAATGGGATCTAGTGAAGCTGAAATCTTCTGTAAGATAAAAGACATCATCAATGGGGCAGAATGGGAAAAGATTTCCACCAACTCCACACCTTCACAAGGATATTACCCAAGAAAGTGTAAAGAAACTAGACACCGAGAAACCAAACAATCCAACCAAAATTTTGGTACAGATTGAAACAATTCTCAACAGTGGCAGAGAACATTTTAGTGAAAAGTTCAGCATCTCTAGCCATCAGGAAAATGTAAATCAAAACTACTTTGAGACTCTATCACCTGTCAGAATGACTAAGAGCAAAACCACAAGTGATTTCTCATAATACTGAATATGTGGAGCAAGCTGCTTCACCACTGGTGGGGGTAGAAACTTGTACAGCTACTATGGAAATCTATATGGCAGTTCCTCAGAACATAGGAAATCTACCTACCTAATGAATCAACTATGCCATTCATACGTGTTACTCTAATGATACTTCTTACTACCACAAGAACACTTGCACATCTATGTCCATAACTTTATTTGTAATAGCCAGAAAGTGTAAACCTAGACTTCCTTCAACAGAAGAAGAGATAAAATCAATATAGCATATTTACACAATGGAGTATTACTTAGCTGTTAAAAATGACATCATGAAATTTGCAGGCAAACAGAAAATATTTAAAAAAATAATCCTGGGAAAAATAATTTAGATCCAGAAAGACAAACATCATATTGACTTACTTGTAAATGAACATTAGCTATTATGTATAGGATATTAGCTATTAAGTATAAGTATATGCTGAAGGGATTTCTCTGTAGTTCTTCATTAACATTTTATTCATTACAATATAAAAGTATACACAGACCCAGAGAGAGTAAGTACCAAGAAGAGCTCAAGTTGAGACAAATAGATCTCCCCTAGAAAGAGAATTAGAATAGATTTTGTGGGTAGATTGGGGAAGAAACAGAATGGGAACAGAAAGTATCAGGTCAGGGGGTCACAGAGGGAGAGAGGACTGGAGATGCCACTGAAATTAGGGCGCTTTGAGGAAGCAATTTGGAAAACCTAGTGCACTAGAAACTCCCTGGAGTCTGTTAGAGTGACCCTAGTGACGTCTCCCAATAATGACAACTATGAAGCATGAACTGGCCATTTTCTAAAACCAGGCAAGTCTCCAACATGCGGGACCGGGACATCAACCCCTCTACAAAACCTTGACCTATCCCCTTTCTTTCTATAAGATGCTATGGGGTAATTAATGGCAGTTAAGAACTATGGGAATGGTTCCCTTGGTATTCTGGAACACATATCTCTTACCCTTTACATGGTGTTCTCTGAGCTAGGGATGTAGGAAATGTTTTAGAGATATATCTGGACCCCCAGATGCTTCCAACCTTGACATACGTAACATACAAATAATAATAGCGTCTAATGTCCAAATGCTTCACCTACCCAGAACACTAGCCTTAAAGTATGTCTTAAGCCCTCTGATTTTTTAGTTCATTCCTAAGGTCTTTGATCCTTTCAGTCATTCATTACTACATGATTTTTTCAAACCTGTTATTAATTTAATCAGTTTTTCTTAAATTAAAATTTATTATCTTTTATTCTCCTGATAAAAAATTGACTTATAACATGAAAGAAGAAAATTAAGAGTATTTATTTACCTAGAAGCATCATGCAGCTTCAAATAATTTTTTCCACATTATTCATATCCACTTAAAGAAAAATTGCAAGACTTGAAATAGTATAACCTTGATTGTCAGGCATCATTGAAAGCTAAGGAAAGTGAAGCTCAGTGAATGACTTATTAATCTGACTTTATAATGGATGAATAATATACCCCAACCTCTCTGACATATGGTAAGGTTTGCAGCGAGTTTGTCATAATGGTTTCAGTTAATAAACAGCTGATTAGCATTATATAACAGGTTTCAAGTGCACAGAAAGAGTCAAATAGCAACATTCTGCCTAGTTATTTCCTCATTAGCAGACTTACAGTCCCTGTATTTGACAGATTGTATACCAGCAGTGACACAAGGTGACCTCTTGCTTGGACCTGTTCATCACCTTCAGTCTGTCATAAATGAAGTCCGTATAAATGTCAGAGTAAAAGCGGCATCACCAGAGACTTTATCCAATGCCTTGAAGCATATTATTGTCCCAATATTATTATTTCTGACACAGCCAAACTATACATAGCAAGAAAAATATGAAGAATAGCAATGTATATATATATATATGTTCTTTATTAATGCTCTTATAATAAAGAATGTCACCATACAGTAAGAGTCATAAACATTTATTAAAGTCACTTCATATCAGATATATATAAATTGTTTAAATTTCATCCAGGATGGACCACACATTGACTTATTAGAAGAGCAGAAGAGAAACTTAATGCTTTTTTCCCCTAAGAATATGCTCCTGTTTTTCGCATATGTAAGTCATGTTTACTTTACAGCTTATTTTATTTTTGAAAAATAAAAAAAGAAGACTTTGAAATAAACTTGAAAGATTTAAATTTATGGTGAGACCCATGGCTCCAGATGCCTATGCAGCAGAGGATAGCATTCTCTGGCATCAATGGGAGGAGAGGACGTTGAGCCAGCAAAGGCTCGTTTTCCCACTGTAGGGGAATGCTGAGGTAGGAGAGTGAGGTTGGGAGAGGAAGCAACTTCATGGAGGCAATGGGAGGGGAGTGAGATTGGTGGAGAGGGGATATAAATTGTAAATACAGAGAATATACAATTTAAATAAAAGAGTTATAACACAGCTAGGCATAGTGGTGTATGCCCTTTCTCCCAGTACTTGGGGGACAGAGGCACATGGGTCTCTTGAGAGTCAAGGCAGGCCTGGTCTACAGAGCATCTTGCAGAACAGTGTTAGCTGCATAAGGAACAACCCCCATCCTCAAGAATTAAAACTCATGTCCAATATATAATAAACATTATGTAACAGAAAACACAAGAGAGGATTCAATAATTGTAAAAATCTTTGATCATTATATCCCTGGATCTTATAAATTCCACACTCAATCAGGATATTCTCAATTTTCCAAGGAAAGCCTTATTTACCACTTTCAACAATGTTGATAAATTATCTCTACCAAAGAACCCTTTGTTTGAATCACAGAATCAATTATACAATCGCATACATTTGTATTCTTCTGGTTGACAAGTGGAAATTGAACTGGTTTCAATTTATCTAAATGAAGTTTTGATTAATGCAATGTGTTATTACTAACATAACAGAATAGATATTTTTCAATGCATATTTAAAAATCTCAGTGTAAATTTTCAACAAAGGAAAAGTTGACAAATATTATCCCTGAGATATCTATGTAAAATGGAAGGGAATATTGATGACAGAGGGCTATATTGCATTGGGAGCAAAATCATCATCTGAGGAAGGCTGATCATGGTGTACAGAAAAGTTTAAAAGAATGCCAAGCTATTTGTTGTGCCGCAAATATTTAGAATCAAGAAGAATGAGGATGATTAAAATAACAATAATGCCAGTGTAAATGCTTTTAAGACATAGACATTTACATATCTAAATTAGAAAATAATTCAATTTAGTATTTAACTTTTTGTATTTACTTTATATATAGTATTAATATTTTTCTCACATAAGTCTTGCAATGCTATATAGCACTTAAATTCATTACGATAACTTTAAGTAAGCTTCAAAACTACTATTGATAGGCTATATTCCACTTATTTCCTAATACAGCTGCATTATCCAATCTAATTTGATATATTACAGTTCCTCTGAGTTCATGGTAGGCAATCATTGTAAGCAGGATAGACATTCTCAACATTGCATAATAAATTAGTAGTTAAATATGTTATTCTTGAAAAATATCTTCTTATCAAACCTAATGATTTTTGTACCATTGGGAAGGTAGCTGAGGCTCAAGTTTTAAGCATTATATCCAGGGTTTTAAAACTAGAAACTAACAGTTTTGAGAGTTTTTAAATTTATTTTCATGTAACTAAAACCGTATGGCTATAGTAGATCTTTAACAAACACAAAGCAAGCTGTTCTTATATATTTCCTGTAGCTCACTTCTTTTGTTATGGCATCTTATCTTTTTCTTCATTGTTGTTCAGTAATTATCTAGTATTCTTTTGGTACCAGTATTTCTGTAATTACCCCACGGCTTCATTTATATGCTCATCAAATACACAGAGTTATTTTTTAAATCATTTTATGTTTGTTTCTCATTCATAATCTATAAGCCTCTTCCACTGAATCAACATCTTTCTCTGTCATCATTAATTGCATAGAGTCTGCGTTTCCTTCGTATAACTAACTAATTTCAACTGATGTGGTCTGTGGGTTTACAATTTCCTTAATAATCCTTGATATATCACAAAAGGGGCAACTGACCTATAGATGCTCATTTTTATCCAGCAACACTCCCATTCCCTTATGTGACTTAGTCAAATGTCGTTCATGAATGCTTTCCATTATATTTGTAATTGTCTAAATGTGTTTTATTCATTTTTATTTTCAAAGACAGGTTTATTTATAGCAAAGATGTAAAGATATGAAGTATGTGATCCATTAATAATGTTGCTGAAGGAGTTGGGTTTTGTCATTTTAATAGTTATTTACTTTTTCAAGGAAATCATTTTGTCCTTTTTATGGGATTCAAACTCTAACATACATAGGAACCATTCTCTTTTATACTTGCCAGGGCAGTGTCTCAAACGCCCTACTTAAATACTCAACAAATAAAGTGCAGCTCTAGATAAAAACATTTCAAAACCAACCACTAAGATGTAAATATAAAAAAATGAAATATTTTTAAAAACAGAAACACAAATGAAAACACATTTTATATCTTCAAATCCTTAAGTGTCAAATAATAATAATACTATTGTTTCGGTAGATTACAACAAACCAATTTATAAAAAGCAGTACTGTTTTGGGCACTGTTTAGAGACTAAGGTAGTTCTCTTTTAGCTCTTTTAATAGAATGAGAAGCAAAATCTCCTAGGAAAAAAAGGGTTATTTCAGATCATATGTTAGTTCCGTTTGTGAGGGAAGTCAACGCAGGAATCCAAAGCAGTCTGTTGAAGCTGAAACCAATGCCGGTTGCCTTGTGACCCCTGAATTGCTCAGATGCTTTCTTATATTGCCAGAGCTGTCCTTAAACTTCAAGAATACAGTCAGTGAAAACTTCTGCAGCTGGGGATGTTGTACAGTTAAGTAAGTAGTGGGCTTACCATGAAACCCCATATTCAATTCCTGTGTTGCTCATAAACCAGGCATGTTGACTTAGGCTCATGATCCTAGAAGGAAAGTAGATACAGGAAAATCTCACTCAAGATCATCCTCAGGTACATGGAGGATCCAAATGAGCTTGAGACAACAGATACCCAGTCTCACAAATAAAATGTTGGTCAGTCCTCTGGAAAATTTCTCTATAAGTACATAGTAATTAACATTTTTACTCAAAGTTAATGTATTTTAACTTTACTCTACTCAATAATAAAGACATAATTCTGAACCTGCTTTACTACTGACCAGCTCTGTGTACTGTCAAGTCACACCCTGTGATCTCTTCGACATGTGGATCTAGCATGCACACAATGTTTCTAGTATCTCGGAGCACTCTTAGTGTCCCTTTCTCCAGTATTGCGTTTCTTCGCATATTTCCTCTCTCATAAAATTAAACAGCACATTGTGTAATTGTTTTACAGCTAATTTTGGTTAGTGCACTGTGAAATATTTTTACTTTAAATTTACAAAACAAAGTTTTATTTTTCTTCTTAATTTTATTGGATATTCTCTGTATTTACCTTCCCCTCCACCCCTGTCCCTCCTCCTTCTTAACTTGATTCCTTGAAGGTGCTCCCTCTCCCAACCACCCTCTCCACCTCAGTGCCTTGGCTGATAATGATTTTGTTCTTCCCATGAGGGTGTAAATCTTTCAGCTCTTTCAGTCCTTTCTCTAGCTTTTTCACTGGAATCCCCCTGTTCAGTATGATGTTTAGCTTAAGCGCATACTTCTCATGGAATCTTTGTTGTATCACAATCAAGTAATTGAATTAAGAACACCGCAATCTTTGTATGTACAGTGGATTCCTTCTCATACCTCCGGCTACATGTTTACTAGATTGCTATTTGCTAAGTGCTGTCAAAGTCCCTCAGTAATACACCAAAAGAAAACTTCATAAAATATTTTTCAAAATTTAGATGACAACAGTGGTTTAAAATTGCCGAGGTATTCAAAGGTTTGTTTTTGGCACAGATGCATGTGGGAAGATCTCTGAGAAATGTTGAACCATTTTGGATTCCCGTGACTGTCAGTATAGTGTGAGCCATTTATGCACACAATGAGGCTTGAGCATTATGAAGTATTATTCATTTCTAATTTATTGCAACAATGATCTCTTAAACTTGCATATGTGATGGATGGCAAGAAAGCAGGTATTCACATCTAATTATAAAGGGTTTTCTTTGTGCTAAAGTGGACTCTATTTGTCTGTCAGAGCTATCAGCCTCTGCATTTTTCTTTGTGTCTGCCACTGCACTACCTAAGCACTTAGCAGAGATATTAAATTAACCAAAAACTGTAGAGTGGGATGTTTTCCTTGTCTTCACTACAT
This sequence comes from Micromys minutus, assembly GCF_963924665.1. Taxonomy (NCBI): domain Eukaryota; kingdom Metazoa; phylum Chordata; class Mammalia; order Rodentia; family Muridae; genus Micromys; species Micromys minutus. The sequence goes on along the minus strand of NC_137974.1, from coordinate 22,833,425 downwards.
TTATCTAAGCCAACCAAAAGCTAAGCAGACTGTGACTAATATTGGAGGTCTTATTGTTATTGCAGACAGAGTTGTTTTCATTCTTGTTTTTATTAATTGGTTGAGTGCCAACAATATATCCAGTATAGGACATAATTGCACAATATGTTCTTTCTCTTGGAACCTAGGACAGGATCAACAGCCTTCATCTTGTAACACTGATGCCCAAGTGACGAATTTCCTTGTAACCTAATTTTCTTTCCTGCCTCCTCCTATCTCGACTGTCCTCAGCAGTTTTTGGTTTGTGAAAGCACATGGAGAGATACCTCTTTAGGTCTAAAACATATATGTTCAGATGCTTTTCTTAAATGCTAACATACACAAAATAAGTATATATTTGTTGAAGTTTATATGTAATATGTACTCATAATTCTTACTGACATTAACATAGAAATACATATTGAGGTAAATTTTCTACAGAATTATGCTGTAAGCATTTGTATATTAAGTATAAGATAGATTAAAACATGAGTCATATTTGAAATATTATACATAAGTATTACATGTATAGACATTTTATAGTATCCTCCAAGAGAGATTGATGATTTTTAATATGGCAGAAATATTTAAAAATATGTAAATCTTTCAGAAATCTGTATATTGTATCTAAGATGAAGTTATAATGGTCTCATGTGCCCAAATTTAGGTATATATGTTAAATTTTATGTGTTACTGCTTAACAAGAGAATATTATAGTAAGTAGTTTTATATAATTATAACTGGTCTTGAAAATCAGAAAATTTGATTTATCCATTATATTTCTCCACGTGGAATTTCAGACTGGACTGATTCACAGGAAACTGACTGGCAAAACAAAAATAAAAATAAAAATAAAATGAACCTAAAGGGTTTTAAGCATGCATAGTTACAGAAATAAAATTCAAAACATCATCAACCAGCCCAACTTGAGATCTATCTGAAGGGAAGACTTTAAAACCTGACGTTATTTGTGATGCCATGGTGTGCTTACAGGTAGGAGCTTTGCATGGCTGTCTGGTGAGAGGTCTGACAAGCAGCTGACTGAGACAGATGCAGAACCTTACACAGAACCAATGGACAGAAGCTGCCAACCACTGTGGTTAAATTAGGAAAAGGCTGAAAGAAGCTAAGGAGAAGGAAGGCCTCGTGGGAAAACTAACAGCCTCAACTAACCCAGACCCCTGAGATCTTTTCTACTGAATCACCAACCAGGAAGTATATACTAGCTGGGAGGCCCAGACACATGTATAGCAGAGAAGTGTCTGGTCTGTCTTCAGTGGAAAAAGATGAGCCTAATCCTTGAGAAATTGGAGTAGAGAAGCCTGGTAGGGAGGATTGGGTGTGTGGGGGCATCCTCTTGGAGACAGGGGTGAGGAAGAATGGGATGAGGATATGTGAGATGGTGGAACAAAAGGGGTTAATGATAGGAGTGTAAAAAAAAAAATGAAAGCAGTGAAAACATTATATAGGCAATGAGCATGTAATCAGTTCTGATTTGTATAAAAACTATAGCTTATGAAACATTTTCTATAATGTTATAACTATATTTATCTAAATTTTATGGCAGTACAATATGGGTCTTAATACAGCCTGGATAAGGAATTCATGATAACAAATACTAGACTCTGTCAGAACTGATTGCAATACATGGTGGAAAATGGAAGATACAGGATGGAAGGAGAAGCAAATAAATGAATCCAAGAGCTGTTCCCAGTATTAACACAGACATGCATAAAGGAGCATCCAATGTGTGCTAGAATACAGTATTATAAAAATCACAAATTACACGAGTGCAAGAGAAATTAAATCACAAATCGCACAATAAGGAACCTGCAGGGCAAGTAAGAAGAAATAAGTAGTTATAATTTTCATTGTAAGCCATAAATTGATTCACTGGTTAAATTAACAGAAAAACTTAAAAGTATTACAATGTAAATAAATGGAGAAAAACTTGAAGCAATGACAGTAAAATCAGGAAATAGACAAGGTTGCCCACTCTTTCTTTACCTATGCAATATGGTCCTAGAAATCCAAACCAAAGCAATTAGAAAACAACAGAAGGACAATGGGATACAATTTGGAAAAAAAGAAGTCAAAATACTACTCTTTGAAGATGGAAAGATAGTATACTTAAGTGATCCCAAAAATTCCACCAGGAGAACTACAACAGCTGATTGACATCTTCAGCAATTTGGCTGGCTATAGAATTGTTTCAAGCAAAACAGTAGCCTTTTTCTAATCAAAAGATAAACAGGCTAAAAAAATAGGGAATCGACACACATCACAATAGTCAAAAACAATATGAAATACCTAGGTGTGACTCTAAGTAAGCAAATGAAATATTTCTATGACATCTCTGAAGAAAGAAATTGAAGATCTCAGAAGTTAGAAAGATCTCCCATGCTCATGGATTGACAGAATTAATATGGTAAAAGGGCCATCTTGCCAAAAGCAATCTACTGATTCAATACAATCTCCATCAAAATTCCAACTAAATTCTTCATAGTGTTAGAAAGCACAATTTGCAAATTCATTTGGAATAACAAAAAACACAGGATAGTGAAAACTATTCGCAGCAAAAAAAAAAATATATATATATATATATATTCTAGGGAAATCACCATCCCTGACCTCAAGCTATATTACAAAGCAATAGTGATTAAAAACTGCATGATATTTGTACAGATACATGCAGGTATATCAATGGAATGAAATTAAAGAAATATGCATGAATCCACACACCTCTGATCACTTGATCTTTGGCAAAGGATCTCACACCATCCAGTGAAATAAAGGCAGAATTTTCAACAATTGGTGTTAGTTCAATGGCTGGTCAGCTTATAGAAGAATGCAAATCAATCCATTCTTATCTCCTTGTACAAAACTCAAGTTCAAGTGGATCAAGGATCTCCACATAAAGCCACATACATTAAAGCTAATATAAGAGAAAAGGGGGGAAAGACCATCTAACATATAGGCACAGGGGAAAGCTTCAACAAAACACCAATGGCTTATGCTATATGATCAAAAATCGACAAATAACTTAAAAACTTGCAACACTTATGTAAGAAAAAGTCACTGTCCATAGGACAAAATGGCAACTAACATATTGGAAAAAGATCTGTATCATCTCTTCATCCTACAGAGGGCAATATCCAAAATATACAAAGAACTCAATAAGTTAGACTCTAGAGAAACAAATAATCCTATTAAAAAATAAGGTACAGAGCTAAATAAAGAATTCTCAACCAAGGAATATTGAATGATTGAGAATCACGTAAAGAAATGTTTTTGGTTAGGAACTTTTTAAAGTTTACATTTCTTCTGACTGTTGTGTCAGTGCTTTCTATATTATCTTCTGGCCCTGAGATTCTCTCTTCCATCTTTTGTATTCTGTTGGTGATGCTAGTTTATGACTCCTGACCTCTTTCCTAGGTATTTTATTTCCTGGGTTGTCTGTCTTTGTGTTTCCATTATTCCAGAGGAGTGCCAAGGCAGAAAGTTGGGAGTGGGAGGGTGGGTGGGGAGAGCACTCTCATATAAGCAGTAGGAGGAGGGATGGGATAGGGAAATTTCCAGGGGGAAACCAGTAAGAGGGATAACATTTAAAATCTTAATAAATAAAATTTCCAATAAAAAAGAATAATAAAGTAATTGTAACACATATTTTATTTAAAAATAGAAAGAAACTTAATTCAACTTTTTATAAAGACAATCTGAGAGGACCCAAAATGTAAATCTATTCATGAATAAAATTGCATCATACTTAAATATTTGTACACAAATTCTTAATTATAGGAGTATATAATTTTATGTGTTTGCCAATTTTAGACTATTTCAATACAATTTTCAGATTTTTAACTGTAAAATTTTCTTCTTTATAGTGTAACTATAATGATCTGGTAAAGGTATTGATTTGAACCCTTCCACGGTTTGTATAAAGGGGCATCTTCCAATCTCAATCATAATAAGTGAAATAAAAAAAACTTTTCATTACAAAATCATAGAGCATGATTAACCTACTCGTTTAGATTAGTTAAATAGGCTACAATTTTAATACAGACTACCAAAAAAGAATGCCTTCATTACAGCAGTGAAAATTCTACTGCTTAAAATATTTGTGAACATATTAAACATTTTTGCTCCATTAAAAATGGTCTTATAACTCTGGAGAGATGACCTGCATCTTCCTGTTTTGAGTTTTTGTTTGTTTGTTTTTAATGTATGTTTTAAAATTTCTTCCTTCCTTCCTTCCTTCCTTTCTTTCTTTCTTTTTTCCTTTCTTTCTTTCCACTCCAAATTTTACAGTCAGCCCTCCAACTGTCCCATATTCCATACCTTCTCCCCATTCCCCTCCCCACCCCTGTCTCCATGAAGATATCACTCCAACTCTCCCACCCTACCAGACCTCTACACTCCCTGAGACCTCCAATCTCTTGAGGGTTAGGTGCATCTTCTCTGACTGAACACAGATCCTGAAGTCCTCTGCTGTATATGTGTTGGGGGCCTCAAATCTGCTGATGTACGCTGCCCGGTTGGTTGTTCAGTGTCTGAGAGATCTCCAGAGTCCAAGTTAACTGAGACTGCTCATCCTCCTCCAGGGTAGCCTTCCTTCTCATCTTCCTCCAGCTTTTCCCTAATTCAACCACAGGAGCAGCAGCTTCTGTTCATTGGTTGGGTGTAAGTGTCTGCATCTGACTCTTTCAGCTGCTTGTTGGGTCTTTCAGAGGATAGTCAAGATAGGTCCTTTTTTTGTGAGTGCTCCATGGCCTCAGTAATAGTGTCAGGCCTCAGGGCCTCCCCTTGAGTTGGTTCCCACTTTGGGCCTGTAACTGGATATTCTTTTCTTCAGGTTCTTCTCCATTTCCATTCCCGCAGTTTTTCAGACAGGGTTTTCACTGTCGGATGCCAAGCCCATTCTTTACTTGATGCTGGAGGTGAAACTGGAAAGGTTCTGTAAGGCAAAGGACATAGTCAATAAGACAAATTGGCAGCCTATAAACTGGGAAATAATCTTCACTAACCCCACATTCGATAAAGGGCTAATATCCAAAAGATATAAGGAACTCAAGATGCCAATCACGAAAAACCCCAAACAACCCAATAAAAAATGGGCTATAGAACTAAACAGAGATTTCACAGCAGAGGAATCTCAATGCGCTGAGAGGCACCTAAAGAAATGTTCAAAGTCCTTAGTAATCAGAAAATTGCAAAGGCAAATGAACCTGAGGTTCTACCATACACCAATCAGAATGGCTAAGGTTAAAATCTCAGGTGACAGCACATGTTGGGAAGAATGATAAAAGAGAACACTGCTTCATTGCTGGTGGGACTGCAAACTGATACAACCACTCTGAAAGTCAATTGTGAGGTTCCTCAGAAAATTGGAAATAGATCTACCTGAAGAGATTCTTTAGTTTTTAAGCACATTGTTGGTCTTTTGGAAATTCTTATCCTAGTACCAATGTGTCAGCTCACAACCATCCATGATACCAGATCCATGGAATCTGACATCCTCTTCTGATCTCTACCTGCACAAGGCGTGCATACAGTACACAAACATATATAGGCAAAATAAATATAAAAATTATTTTGAAAAGTTTAGATAGCACCATCCACTTTCAGATTACTCAGAAGTGACCTGCTTAATGTGACAGTTTTAAATCAATAATCTTTATTAAACACAATAAGCACAATCTGATGCCATTTCCCAGATCAATAAATTTCCTTTGAACCTTCCTTCCTAACATTTAAGCACCTTAGAAACTATGTAGCTATTGGAATACTAATTGTGACATTGAATCTTACTTTTATATTGATTTTCACATCAGCAACATTATGCTTCTTTCTGTGAAACCCAACAGGAAAAAAATGATTTTAGTATAAAATTATTTAGTTCATTCTCCTTATTTCGGGACAAGACACATGAAAGTTCATTATGTCCAAAATTAGAAACAAGGTTCGACAAAAGTGTCAGTCGGCTGTATTCAATACACAATACTCAGAGTGCCGTCATTGCAACCGCCACTGTGATTTTATTATTAGCATATCTTGCCCTGTGTACTTCTTTAGACTTCCTTTGGACTCTGCAAATTTCATGGCAAGTTTATTTCCTCACATACATTCCTATCAGTTCTTTATATTTGCATGGCTTCTACTTGAAAAAGATTTGCATGTCAGGAAATGATAACTTCATTATAGTCATGGTGTGCTTCTCCTGGTTTTCAATCCTCTATCTTGTTCTACACCAAGACTCCACAAGTCTGAAAGTTAAAGACTAGACTATTTTATACATATGTGTCACTCTTCTCTGAGCACCATGTGTTAAACAGCAGTTTCTTGCAAAGAAAACCTGCCAAAACAGAGTATAAAAGAGTAGTATTTTAAAAGTATAAAAGAAATTTAAAAGTATAAAAGAAAAGTATTTTAAGACACGATGTTTACAAGAAGGTGAAATACCCCATCCTTCCAGGAAGCATCTTATCACAAGAAATAAGCAACTCAAAATAGTTTCAGCGAGTTCTGAAAACTGATCAGATTCACTAGGGTCTTCACTCCCCAAGAAAATGAAACAATTAAAAACTGCAGAATATTCACCATATGACTGAAGAATCCTAGAAGAAGCAAAGAACAGCCAGGCTGTGTGGAAGAGGCTTAGACCAGTTGACCCACCTGGAAAAACTCCAATCATTGAGCAACATGCAGTCTGTGTAGTAGATCCCAGGTTTTCCTAATTTTTGATCTTGTAACTCATAAAACACATTCCTGTATGTAATTCAAAATAAAACTCATTGGTTCATCAATTGGGATAATGGCACAAAGATATTTTTTGTGGTTTGTAGATTTGCTTTCTGGAATGAGTTCTCATGTGTATGTTGAATCTCCCACAAAAAACTGTTTGTAATACAACACTAAGGTATATATGTAACTTCAAAGACCACAAGGTTATCAGGCATGATTTTGTAGCTTCTCTACTTAATAAAATATTTATCATTTAAACACATAATTCATTATTTTCACTCTTTTCATCTTTAAAAGTACCCTGTAAATAATTTTATAGTATTCTAAGTATTTAGAACTGTCAGAAGTATTATTGCTTTCTCTTGATGAGTTGTATGATATTAAGAGATTAACCAGCTTGTCTCATGTTTGCATGGAAAGAACAATACATACATTCATTTCAAACTTTAGAACTCCATTTTTTATATGATGTTTAGGGACATTATTTATTTTCATGAATTATTTCTCTGCTATATTATTGGAAATTTGTTTATTTTGTGATACATTTTAAAATAAATTATTAATAAAATTTAAAATACTGCATTTGGGGATTATACATTAGAATAAATATTTTTCAATTAAGATAATGTGTGATTGTTTTAGTTGATGAATTTCTTGTTTTGTACTTCCTCTGTAATTCTCTACTGATCATTTAACATAGGGCACATGACATATTTATCAATGTGAAATGGAAACACTAAAAGACATACTTTATCTGATAGAGATTAAGACCATTCCAGAAAACCTCAGTAATGAAAGGCAGAGCACTGGAACCAGGTCCTAATAGTTATATCTCAAAATCAACTTTTATACTTAAGGCTCAGAGAAAACTATGGAAGATGAAAACAAAGATTGTAAGAATCAGACTGTAAGAAAGTTGGCTATGAAATGGTCTTCTAATAATGTTAGAAACTAAACCCATAAAACCTCACCAATTTGGCTTTCTCCAGAAAAACTCAATAAGAACAACAATATGCTTTCCAAAGTGTTGAGAGGAAAACCCACCAAGCTCTAACACTACACATAGAAATGTAAGCAGCTAAGAGTAGGAGAAACACACTACACTAGAGAAGAGCATAAAAATTTGCATACAATACAAAAATATCTAAAAGCATGTATAGAATGTACACAGTATAGACTGAAGAGTTTATATTTAGGTATATATACAGGCATATGCATATACACACATGAAGGTAAGAAATAACAAATGAAAATAGAGGTCATGAATGTGATTTGGAGGAAGGAGATAGGAGAAATTATGTACTTACATAGTACTATTAAAACTAAAAATAATGTATGTGACAAAAGTAATGTTTACAAAAGTAAAAGTTACATATGTAAATAATAAGCATGAAGACCATTGTTTCTTTGCATTAATCACATAAATACAATTTATTCACAATTTTAAGTTATATAAGACTGAATAAATAACCTAATATAAACTATAGTGAAGTGCAATGTCCAAATTCTATTTATCTCAAGTACAAACTTGAAATTTAATTGAGGTTCTACATTTATGTACTAGTTTATATTCTAAAGTGGGACTTTACATTATTTTTATTATATGTAAAATATGAAAGAGACATTGATGCATACAAAATTTGTATTGATAGATAACTGTTCTTTTGTTTTAGTAAAGCATTTTTTAAAGAATCATAAAACATCATGTGTATAATATTCCCTTGGCTTTCAGTTGTCCTGAAAAATTATTTATTAATTTTTCCTTTCAATCCTCATAGACTCTTCAGAACTATTGTGCAAAAAACATTATGATTTTATTGATATTGCACAATGCTTTAGAGGGTTATCTTTTGAAGCATTGTTTTCTAGCTACTTGTAATAATGGCTACTATCAGCTGCTATACAAAGCAAAATTTTGAAGACATCATTTTTATTGCCAAATAAATTGTATTTTGCTAATACCTGCTTTGTGCTCTCACCTTGAGGATACTATTTTGTTGAATAATTCAAGCCTTAAACAAAACCTTTCAAAATGTTTCTTTTCCCTTCAATACTGAAGCAGTTGCCAAGATATTAATGTTGTGCAGCAACATTCAAGTTCTTCATTACAGTTTCTAGAACACAAATGTTTTCACAAATAAAAACTCCTCTAGGATTTATGAAAACTACTCTGCCACAATATTTTTTATAAATAGATACAATTTTCTCCCAAGGAAAGCTAAAGACAAGTATTGGAGATGCCATGACCAAACATCTTATATTACCAGTATAATCAGATTATGATTTTAAAAGACTTTATTATGTATAGATAAATATAGTATAAGAATATCAGAACTATCTACACAGGGCAAACATATTTATTAATTTCATGGAAATATTTAGACAAATGTTGACAAAATGAATGATTTATATGATATCAAATCCACTACTATTAAGTTATATTTGAATCATAGGACTGAAATGAGTCAAGAATAGTTGTCTACTCTTTACTATACCAATAGCAAAATAATTATTTATATATTAACTAAAAGTTAGAAGTGATATAAAAGAAAATATAAATTGTGTCTTTTCTTTCCTTAAACTGAAATAAATCAGTTGTTTTCATAAATATCACTACAAGTCCCAATATGAAGGATTTTGTTATTTTACTAAGATTAAATTTAAGTTTTAAACTAAAACTTCTCCTCTGAGTCCATGGTCATCCATCTTGAACTCCGATCATGTAGGAAGACATAGGTAGAAGTATATTAAATCTGACAAATGACCTCCCATGTGCAAAGGAGGAAATAAAGATTCATTCTCTGTGTTTGTGAGATCATTTTGATGAAAGGAAGGCTAATTGAGGATGGCATACATTCTAAATCTAATTCAAATCAGCATTTTTACATGAAGACTCATCACATTTCCAATGGTATCATAAAACAGCTTAGTAAAGACATTTGGAATTTGATACGTGGAATTTTTTTTAATGCTTCATCAGAACTGACATTTTTAGTGGTAATGACTTTCCAATCTCAGTATTAGTCAAAGTGGGTATCTGTGGTGTTTTATACTTTTTATTGAAGACGAAGCTTTTGTTCTTTAGCATAATTAAGTCTTATGTTGCAGAGAAAATTGCCACTAATACATGATTATGCTCAGGAAATGTAGAGAAAGTGCCAACACAGGGTTTCTTACAGTAAAAGAAAATCACCTTGAAATGATTAAAATGTAAAATTATGAAGGACTCATTGCATGGCATTCAAAAATAATCATATTCCAAGACCAAGAAGCACTATTGTTGTTTTTAAAATGAAAAGGTGATTGCTAACTCTTTTCTCTTTAAATGCTCCAAAATCAGCATTAATGTTATCTTATTAACACACATTTACCAGCTCAACTCTTTTAAAAGACAACACCTCATCTTTCATTTAGAAGAAAGTTTTGTTAATTCTGCAAATTTCATAATATGAATGTCATTCATTAAAAGTCAGGGTTACTATTTTTATGTGTAGATCAAATTGCATCTGATTGTATTTATCCAATGGAAAATCCAACCATATTAGACATTGACTTACAAATAACCAGAACGAAAAAATATCCAGTGACTCTTACCTTAAAAATTATATCAGACTTTTACTTATCTTTTAAAGCAATATTTCCATGCTAACAAGCAGTATGAATATTCCATACACACCAATCATAATCATGAACATAATCATGAGTGGAAGTGTATTTTCATCTTTGTCATGGACATCTGGAGTTATTCCAAAGATAAAAAATAATATAATACTTGGCCACATAAATTTGCTTTGAACATTGCATAAGGATGTTGTTCTTTTTTAACTTTCAATTTAAAACTCAAGAAACAATTTATTTGGCAAATATCTTTCCATATTGATATGATCTGGATTCATAACTGTATAAAATCTCAGCTTTTCCAGGTGACAGGATTCATTGCCTTAAGAGGTAACATTTGTAGAGCACAGAGCTCAGTACACTGATGGTTTGTATCTCTGTAGTCCTGTCAACACTTCCCATATCCTATGAAAAGGGGAAGTGGAGGGTTATGTCATTTGTTTAATAGAAAAGCAAAGAAAGGAAAGGAAAGGAAAAGAAAGATAAGAAAAAAAAGAAATGAAAAGAAAAGAAAAGAAAAGAAAGAAAAGAAAAGAAAAAGAAAAGAAAAGAAAAGAAAAGAAAAGAAAAGAAAAGAAAAGAAAAGAAAAGAAAAGGGCTGTTTCTTTGACATCAGGATCTGACCACGGAAGACTGAGGTCAAAGATCAGTCGCACAGGCATTTTTCCACCTGGACCAAGGGTAAGCCTGATGCACAGGCCCCAGGGAGGGAACAGCAAAAGTTCTCAGAGAACAGGGAGCACGGGGCTGTCTGGAAAGGGGTACTTCCAGGCACACAGTGATTGCCAGGTATTCACCACCCGGACTCAAGATCTGCCCACAGGAGGCTGAGCTCCCAGACAAACTGCACAGGCAGCTTTTCTACCTGGACCAAGGGTGAGGCTGATGAAGAGACCCGCTGGATGTCTGGCAAGGAAACTCATGGAGTCCTCAGAGTGCAGGGAGCATGGTGCTCTCAGGACAAGGGTCCTTTTTGGCCAAGAGAGAGAGCTGGGCCTCTGCCATTAGGATTCAAGAACTGTGGGCAGAGGACTGAGCTCCCAAAACAGCCTCACAAGAGCTCTCATACCTAAGCCCATGAAGACAGAACTGAGTTGCTGTCATCAGAAATCACTGCCTGCCCTCAAATAGCCAAACACTTAGAAGCAATCTCCCTCATGAGCTCACGGGCCTTCAGAATCACAGGACAGACAAGCACCGGTCAAAAAAAAAAAAAAAAAAAAAAAAAAGATCACCTACAATATGATGGCAAGGAAACCAAGCAATGGAAACCAAGACAACCTGGCAACATCGGAGCTCAGCTCTCCTACCACAGCAAACAGTAGATTTCCCAACACTCCAGACAAACAAGATTTAGACTTCAAATCATACTTCATGATGATGATGGAGATCTTCGAGAAGAACATGAATAAGTCCCTTATCTAAACAAGACATAATAAAGGACAATATCAATATACATGTTAACATGGGAAAGACAAATCATCTCACAGGGCACCAACCCTACACACACACCAAAAAAAAAAAAAAAAAAAAAAAAACCAAACAACCAACCAACCAACAACCAAACAAACAAAAAAAACCCTGCAGCTTTCTAATTCTGAGAGAGAGTGAAATAGTTCACATCAGGGAAGGGACTCTTCAGATTTTTACCTAATACCAAGTAGTCAGCTCTGAAATACTATACACATATATAATATTATATAGGCTGAGCATATTTTATCTATAATTTTTAGAAATATGTATGATATGTATGTAATATGTCATGTAATATGTAATATGGTATGAAATGTTACATATACAAAAATAGTTGCAACAAGAGGCTTTGGGAGCAAAGGGATACATGGGAGGTGTTGAAAGGAGAAAAAGAAAAATTAAACTGTACAAATTGGAACATGAATAACAAATAAGAACTAGAAAGGATGTTTTGTCATCACTAGCAAAGAGGGGATGAAACATCACAACTGCAATGTGAGTCTTTTTTAAAAGGAAATGTGATGAATATTTCTAATGAGAGCAAGAAAACTAATGGTTATCATAACTATTTAAGCTCACTATATTCTTCAAGTTATATACCTCTTGATCTTATACCCAAAGGATGTTTCACTCTTCTATAAAGGTATTCACTCAAGCATGTTTATTGCTTTTCTATTCATAATATTCAGAAATTGGAAATAGCCTGCATATCCCTCCACAAAAGAGCCGATAAATTATTATTTGACCATTAAAAACATAAATAAAAATTGTCTAGTAAATACATGAACTTGGCCTTAAGAAAAATTATCCTGAATTGGGTATCCCAGGTCCAGCAAGTAAAATATGGTATGTGTTTTCTTATACATAGATAGCAAAGTCAACTATAACCACTACTAAACACAGAACCACAGTGATTAGGTATAAAGTAAGTGACTAGGGGTTACAGATAGATTTCTTCATGGAAGGGAAATAGAACAGATGGTTATGAATGAATAGAATGTCCAGAATGTGTAATTCAAGTAGATATAAGAATTGTTGAGATAGACATGACAGGTTATAAGGGGAGAGACAGCTATAATTAAAGACAATTTGTGGGTTTTATGGAAAAATAATACAGTAGAAACTTCCTAACACACACACACGTGTGTGTGTGTGTGTGTGTGTGTGTGTGTGAAGGTGATCTAAATTGAATTGCCAAATAATGGGTAAAATTGAGCTTCCATTGGTCATTTTTATCCAGATGAACCTTCCAGTCCTTGGAATGGGTTGTTTAATTGCACTGTTGGCCAAAGGATTCACACATGAATTCCCAAATAAAAAAGGTGTTGTTAAGAATATAGGTTGTTTTTCACAAACTGAGAGCAAGGCCCCATTGCTGAAGACAACTTGTTATACTCTGTAGACCGAAAGAAGCTAAATAAAAAGAAGCCCCAAGCAGGGAAGCTTGAATCTCACTTAGAAGAGCCAGATGGAGCAAGGGAACTGGGAGGTATGGCTGGTAGGGAGGCAAATAGGGGATTCAGGATCAGGTGTGGGGATAGAGAGGAAAGATGAGTAGATGACCATGAAAATAAATGGAAATCTGCAAGTGAGGAGGGGCGAGAGGTCAGGGGCATCTCCCAGACTACAGAGACCTGGGATAATGCAGGTGTCCAATAATCAATAGGGTGGGAGTGATGTTTAGCTATGATTCACAACATCGAGGATATGGAACTTCAGGAGGCCACCTACTGTAGCCAGGCAAAAACCCCAGTGGAGCATTTCTTATTTTTAAAAAGGTCTCAGATCTCTGTGTTCTACAAACATTTCTGATTTTTGTTGTGTTTTTTTTTTTTTTTTTTTGTTCATGTAACTTTAGGTTATCTTTCTTTTTTATTGTTCTTTTATTGAAAAGAGATATTTTTCAGACAATATATTCTGATTACAGTTTCCCTTCCCCCAGATCCTCCTAGATCCTCACTGCCTTTCCTTCCATTTCAACTATTTTTTGCGCGTTAGCAAACGATTATGCATCTAAAAATAATAATGGATATGATAAATAAACAATAAAAGATATAATAAAGCAAAACCAAATTAAGGTAGAACAAACAAACAATCTGGAGGAAAAGACATCCTCTTCAAATCCGCATGTATCTTAATAAGTTTCTACTGTAGTTAGTTTTGATAAGACTCCTCCAAATTTCCTTTAGTGTTCTCTGTCTCTTCAGGTAGCCCTCCCTCCCTCCCTCAACCACTCTCTCCTCCTGCTCCCTTTTGACCCTCCAATCCAGTGACCAATAGCCCCCTATGAGCACTTAATTAGCTATTCCATACCACTACTAAAGAGAGCTATCATCTGCTGAGTACTTCACTCTATAGCTAACCTCTGTGATTATGAGGATTGTAGCCTGTTTCCATCTACCATCTATATATAAGTGTATACATACACTATCTGTCTTTTGGGTCTTGGATAACTCTCTAGGGATGATTCTTTTCTAGTTCATCGACAGATACTTCTGTTAATATGATTGCAACATTCTCTCTGCAGATTTGGATCTGAGGTTCTTTTCTGTTGTTTATTAGACCTATTCCTTTAATTAACAATTGATCTTAGCCAAAAGGTGGAGAAGCAATATCTTTTTACCTAATTTGGAGGAGTTTCCTTAATAAAATTGTGAGAATTAAAAAAACACAAAGAATAGTAAACAACAATAATGAGTTTGTTGATTCTTATTGTTGAGTAGGTTAAAATGCCAGATGATAAAGTAATCTAAGACTCTACCTTAATGCTTCTAAGATTGTCAGGTACTCTGTTTCTATGAAAAAAATACTTCTAAGGATTTATACATGTTGTTGTAAAGTGAATGTCATGGCCTTATACTATGCCGTTCTTTTTTTATTTTAAATATATTCTGATTGCTCTTTCTTCTTCCCTAAATTCTCCTATGTCCTCCTTCTCCCCACCCAACATTTTCTATCATCTACAAAAGCAAAGACATCTAAAACATAAAAAATAATAATAGTTATTAATAAAAGATAAAAAACAAGCAGGACAAAATGATCAAACAATGAGATTTTTCAAAAGAGCCAAAGGAAGAAAACAGAAGAATTACATATAGAAGACAAGACAAACATAGAATAATAAACCTCACAGATTTTTAAGAAACTAAACTACATAAGCAAAAGACCTGTTAAGATGAGGCCTTCGTGGAAGGATTCAAACTTCTGTTAGAAACTCTTTCCAAGTCTTTGAAGGCACAAGCATATGCATCCCCACAATAACTATTCACTAGCCTAAGATTTCACCTGCTTATTCCCCTCAGAGTCCTCTCTGAGTATCCAGAGATGTGCCTATCAAATTATTCAAATCAAATAGTGATTGCTCAATATCCAAGCCTTTATTATTCTGTATTTAACATTGACTGAATAGATATGAAAAGATTATAGATTCTTAGTTGCTGATGTTCATGCAAAAAAAAAAAAACTGTATTTTGATAATATTGTTAGATTCAGTGTCCAATTAATGTAGCTGTTGCTGGGGGCCAAACTGTAAACTTAACTTCAGCTTTCCTCTTGACTGGTGGTTGTTAGGGAGTGGAGTGTCAGGAGCAGGCTTGGAACCTGGAAACTAGTCTTAGGTGTCAGCTTGTTAGTTAACTTAGTTAACTCAGGTTTAACCTTACAGCAGGTTCTCTAAGATGGAGTCTGAATCCAAGATCTGGTCTCTCACTTGCCCATCTGCTTTCTTTTGTATTTTTTTTCTTACAACTTTATTAAAAAAAAAAAAAAAAAAAACACAGAGATACATGTACAGATTTTTAAAGGTATTTTAGCATAAAACCATATGAATATATTTTTGTCAGTACTTGATATTTTAATGGTTTGACAGTGCACATTGGAATCTTACTAGTTACAATAGACCATCTGCTTTCTAAACATCTATTTTCTTCCTCCAACCCACCATAAAATATTTATTAAGTATTTGGAAATTTCGTTCAATATACCTTTCTTCTCATTCTTCTCAGGATCCTCTTCCTATGCTTTTTGCTCTGAGAGTGGGGGGGGAGAGGGAGAGGGAGAGGGAGAGGGAGAGAAAGAGGGAGAGGGAGAGGGAGAGGGAGAGGGAGAGAGGGAGGGAGGGAGGGAGGGAGGGAGGGAAGGAGAGAGAGAGAGAGAGAGAGAGAGAGAGAGACCTCTTTGTATTGTCCATGTACTCTTTGGAACATTGGAACATGGTCAAACTTCCAGTGGTCAGCCTTTTAAAGAAAACTGAATTTTTTTCCCACACCCCTATCAGAAGCCATCTATTGGGAAGAGTTACACTTAGGCATCTTTATCAATTTTTTTCTTTATTCTTTAATCTTTTTTGCAGTCCAGATTTTATCCTTTTTGTAGTCTGCACTCTGACTGTCCCAAATGCCATACCTCCCCTACCCGTCTCCATGAGGATGTCCCCACCCCCTCATGGTTGGTAGCTCAGAATCTCTCAGATCTTGGGGTCTATGTTGTTACTGTTGCTTTTCCTATAAGGTTGCCCTCCTCCTCTGCTACTTCCAGTCTTTCCCTAATTTAATCACAGGGGTCACCAATTTCTGCCCATTGGTTGGATGTAAATGTCTTCATCTGATACTTCCAGCTGCTTGTTGGGAAGTCATGAATGGCTTCAGCTTGTGAGCACACCATCACACCAGTAATGGTGTCATCCCTGTAACCTCCCCCCTGAGCTTTATCCCAATTTGGGTCTGTCACTGGATCCCCTTTTCCACAGTCTCGTCTCCATTTTTTTTTTTTTTTAATTTCAGAATGGAACAACTCTGAAATTATTCTGAAGACATGGTTTTTGACTGTGGGATGGCAACCCCATCGCTCCACTTGATCATCTGTCTTTCTACTAAAGGTGAACTCTACAAGTTCCCTCTCCCTGTGTAAGACATTTCATCCAAGGTTCTTCCCTTTGAGTCCTGAGAGTTTTTCACCGCCCAGGTCTCTGGTAGATTCTAGAGGGTCCCCCCCCACAACACACCTTCTACCTCCCAAGGTTGAGGTTGCCTGTCTCCGTTCTTTCTGCTGGCCCTCGGGCTTCAGTTCTCTCCCCTACCCCTAATACCTAATCATATTTTCTCTTCTCCTCTATGACACCTTTCCTATCCAGGTCCACCCAACCCCCATTCTGTGATTACTTTCTTCCTCCTGCCAGATGAGATTGATGCACCCTCACTTGGTCCCTTCGGATATTAACTTTCCTAGTTCTATGGATTTTATACTGGGTATTCTGTACCTGTTGCTGCCTATATTGCAAGCTCTCAAAAGTCTTGTCTCCATGAATCTAAAGGCTGCTCTTTACAAAAAATGTTTTGATACATTTATTCGTTATTGAATTACTCTATATTGACCCGCAGAAAGAGAATCCCAGAGGTCATATTTTAAGCATCTTCCCTTTTCACCAACCAACACATCACTTCCTTTATGTCTTATTTCTTGCTTTTTAAAGTCTACCGTCTATTTCTCCCTTGTCTGCTTTCTTAAACTTTGGCACCTCATCCTCTGTCTGTGGGATTTATTTTATTTAAAATTAATCAGATCTTCTAAAAACTATCAAATATGTTTTATATACATAGCAAATAATTTAATCGTTTCCTTTTCTTTTGTATAGCTTATTGAAAATACTTATAAGTTTATATAAATGGGGCTAAAGAATCCACAGTTTTTATTTTTATAAAAGTATTGTAAACAATTGGACAAATATCTACACGTTTCTATAAAGCTTCATGTATAGGCATTCCTTTACTCCCTCTAACCCCTCCCTATTTTATGTTCATAATGAATTTATTTTCTTCCCTGATCCTTCATGTTTCTTCCTGATTTGCATCATAGTATGGATTATTGCTTATTTTCTGTCTTCGCCACCCAGACAACCAAAGCAAAAATCTGTATTAAGTTCTTTAAGAAATCTAGAATAGTATTATTGTATGTGTATAGCTTATATGCAAATACTTATAACTTTATATTAATGGGGCTAAAGAATCCACAGTTTTTACTTTTTATAAAAGTATTAGAAAAATTTCTTGCAAACAACAAGGAGCAAATATCTCCACATGTATATCACAAAAAATAATTTCTGTTATTTTCTTGAAATCAAATACTGCAAAGCATGACATAGTTACTGACCTGTATATTTCATTTTGCAGAAAAGGTAGTACATATTTCTAGGATATACATTTATAAATACCTTATGATAGTACAATATCTTTTCAGCTCCCCCATATAATACATTTAAATCTGAGAACAGGATACATAAATAGCATCCACAAACAAAAAATTCTAAATAAAACTGTTAACAATAAGATGAATCCCAAAAGTTTAAAATAAAGGAGATTTCATGCTTATTCCTGGCATCAAAAATAAAAATGTTAGATGGTGTATTTTCTTCTTCTGATGCATATTATGCATGTTTTCACAGTACTGAACCAAGTAACTAGAAAAATAATATTAGTTTTACTTACTTTTTTTTCTGAACACCTATACTATATGTATGATTACCTACATAATTTTGGGTCTCAGACATCTGATTTTGGTGTCTAAAGATGCATTCTGAAAATCAGAGTCATTAATACCAGCTTGGAAAACACCACCAATAAAGGGCCCAGTGTAATGTGTATCTTAAGATGCTCCACTTGTAATGATCACATTGTTCTTTTAAGGCTTCATTTATTCTTGACAGAAACAATTATGTGAAGTAATTATATCTAAAGCCAGGCAGTGTGCAGTGTTCAGTGCAGAAGGTAGTGAGCATTGTCTGACGGTTGTTTCCAGGCACATTCCTGATAGAGAACAAATGCTTACATCAATAGGAATCATGCACTTCATAATTTATTCTTTTATTCACACGTGCTGTTATCATAACAAGTGTCAGGTTAACCATTTTAAACACAAGGACAAAATTATTAGAATAACATCGGTGAGTGAAGCCAGCAGAGTGGCAGCTCACCATTTTGTCACTGGCAGCCCTGGTTATTTTATGGGGCTCTCTTTTCTTGCATGGCCAAATGTTGCGTAATTGCCTCCACAAAATTATACCATAAGTGACACAGATAACATTGAAAGCTCAATATATACTAACTCTTAGAAATGAAAGGTTTTTCTTGGAAGTAGATTCTCCAAGTTCAGTGAAGAATTTTTTAGAAATAATTTATTAGTGTTTTTAAAAAGCAAATTAACTCTTCATTAAAACAATATATTTTGGACACAAATTGTTTTCTCTACGAGAACAGTTCCCTTATATTCTAAATGAGTCCACAAATTCTCAATTGCTGTGCATGTTATAACCAGGTAAATGAACATAAAGCCCTTTTCTTGCCTTTTAGTAATTCCTTATGTGATGCAAAATCATTAACCAATTTAAGGTTGAAAAAGAAATATAAATTTGATTGTTTTTTTCTAAATTTGTCTTGTTTTGTTCCAATGGTCATTTACCTGATAAAACTATTATCTACTAAGGATATTATTTATTATAATGCAATTTTTATCAAAAATAAATTCATTTATTGCTACAAGCTTAAAAATGTACATATTTCAATATGTCTCCTATTTACTTAAAGCATTAATATTTTACAGTAAATTAAATTTTAGGCATTCCTGATATTGTGTTAAATATACTACTTCTTTGGTCAAAAAATAATAATTCTTTTATTTTAAATTTATTGAAATTTTATATTACACTTGATATGCAACACTTACTGCACTCCATGAAAAACTTATATGTTACATGTTATACGATAAAGTTGTTTTGATTCTAAAATAAACTAGCTAGACTATCCAGGTGTTGAACGGGTTGGTAGCTTTGAGTACATTATAATTCGAGTGAAAGTTAAGAACGATTAATTTTACAACTGTATTAGGCAAATAGTGATTTTCAGAGACATGCTTTTCCTGCAGCATCAGTAATTACAATACAAGGCCAGGAGCCAAGCTATAGGCTCAAAAGCTGAGGTTTAATAAAAAGTTGTAGATAATCAGAGACATCAATAGTACCAAAATGGAGTGAACTTAATTTAGGCTTCATGTATTTTCAAGACTGGGAGATAATGGTTTGACCATGTGTAGACAAAGTAATTTTTTTTTTCTTTTTGCATGGTCTTAGGTCAAAGTAGAGCAATGTCCAACAGCTTTCCAGAGCTGTGTCACTCAGTCATTGATAGCATGGTTCTTGTGTGTTTATATTCTAAGTGCTCTGAGAATATTGACGAAAATTTCGAGTCTCAGGTCTAAATAAAATTTAGTAAAGTGTAAAGGGCCGCAGCCAACGCCCTGCAAAGATGGTGTCGGTTTCTGGGGCCGTGAGACAGCTAAAACTGACAAACAACCTAAAAGCACATGCATGAAGAGAAAGTCGAGCCAAAGTCACAGCCCATCTCGGGGCGTAATCATCAGACCACCAGCGAGCAGCCAATCAGGTAGAGACATGCTTCCCCCGCCTCCCTCAAGGGTATAAAACTGGGTGCTTTTCTGCCCTTCGGGGTCTTCCTCCATTAAAGTTTTGGATCTTCCTCCATTAAAGTTTTGCTGCAGAAGGATCCTTGTGTACCGTGTCTGTTCTTGCTGGCGAGATGGTGGCGCGGAACAGTAAAATAGTTTAAAAACAAAATAATATTTTGAATAGGGAAAATTCTACACTCTTGTTAAACTTCCCTGCATGGTTATCACTTTTGGAGCAATCATCACATAATAAATATCAAGTTGATCAATATGATCCAGATAGCAGAGAAGTGACCACAAATCTAGAAAAAGATAAAGTTCTGACAGAAGATGCATAACGTCCAGAATTAGTTGGGTTTGAATCCAAACAAAAGTTTGATTTTCCAATAAATAAAATATTACTGGTAACACGAGAAGCACAATATGAATAAACAGATTGCTGTCACAAAATTCACGGCAAGAGGCCAATAAGCACCATGTAAAATACTGCCTAAAATAAATCACACTTAAAAACATGGGTGCCAATAAACAGTTTTGGCAATTGTGGGATGGGGAAACCAAAGCAGACAGACGATGGAAATCGGTGTTTAGAGTCATTTATGGGTTGGGTCCAGAAACTGACAAGGGCTGCGGCCAACAGGAGCCAGAGATTAGAGTAATTACTTAGCAGATTTTTCTCTGAAGACATTTTACTGAAGCTTTGTGTGGCCAGTGAAAATGTTGAGTTCTTTAATAAATTGGGGAAAAAAAGAATGAGAGAAAATTCACACATTCGTGCACACACGCACAAAGTCGACAAAATAAAAAGCAGATTTAATAACTTCATACATTTATACAAGCATGCATGTATACAGACAAGACATACTACATTCAGGAAGCTTTTCAAACATACATATATATACATATACATGTATACATATATAAACACATACTTGGAGGAAGGAACAAAGTCTGAGAATACTTTCACACAAACTTTACATACATACATATATATGTACACATATTTGATGAATGGAAGAATCTATGTTCCAACCCATATTTTATTTATATTTTCTTCCATAGCTTGCATATCCCAGAAAAAAAATTATAATGTGATTATGTTTTAGCTTTCTTTTAGTAAATAACTATAGAAAAACCATATGTTCCCCCAATACATTTACAAGAAATAACATTACCTAAGAGAGGCAAAGAAAAGAAATTATTCTCAAGAACCCAGGAACATCTGTAACTAAGTAACTTGTTATAGATTAACAAAGTTGAAAGCAGTCAAGATAGGCTTTTTTTTTTTTTTTTTTTTTTTTTTTTTTTTTTTTTTTTACTGGTTTCTCTAACTAGAAAGGAACAATTTGAAGTTATAAAGTAAGGATTAATTATTTTATTATGTATTTTTTAAAAGTCATCCTAACCAATCTTAAAATAATCATAAGTCTAAGCTTTTACATAAAAATCAGACATATCTAATATAAATCCTCAGAATGC
This sequence comes from Micromys minutus, assembly GCF_963924665.1. Taxonomy (NCBI): domain Eukaryota; kingdom Metazoa; phylum Chordata; class Mammalia; order Rodentia; family Muridae; genus Micromys; species Micromys minutus. The sequence goes on along the minus strand of NC_137974.1, from coordinate 22,811,642 downwards.
ACATCTACTCATCAGCAGTTCCTAATAACTTGTATTGGGAAGCTGGCAGCAAAAAAAAAAAAAAAAAAAAAATGGAAATATAAAATCAAACATCACCATCAACCATTACCAATCTAGCCTCAGTGGGAGTCATGTCAGCCACTGCTGCCATAGTTCATATTTCCTGACCAGAAAAGGTCCCTAGCTTAAATAACAAAATTCTTTCTGAACTTCAAATTGTTCTGTAGGGTTTTCAATATCAGAGCCAGTAGCTAAAAACATCTTAATCTACCTTGACTAACAATTTTACTTTTCCAAATGATTTCTAAGGGTGGTCGTCATTGCTGACAATCTAAATCTCTAAGCTCTTTCTTAGGGTGGTGATTAAGTCATTAATTTGTCCCCCAACATGTGATCAAACACTATTGTGAGAGGCAGAGATATTCCCCCAGAGAGAGACTGGAAGCCCCCTGAGGGTTTTATACAGTTCTTAGAATAAGAGGATTGCTGGAGCAGCAAAAACAGAATACCATAATCACATGAAGTCCTCAAGACATTGTAATCAGTTGAGGCACACATATCATGCTTGTACCAACCAGTGGGCCACATTCTATGAGTTCTAAAGAATTTGTCTTTCCTCCTGCATGACCCTCTGGTCACTGGGTCTTTCAGCAATCAGTAAAGAGTGATGAAAAACAAGCTCAATGATAGTCGAGCATTTTATTTTTTATCTTTGTCTTGCACAGCATTATTTGGGCATTGTTTATCTTACCTCTATGTTTCTTATCTCATGTTTTCTGATCATTTTTGTTAGTTTGTCAGGGTGTTTGTTTGTTAAGTTAGAGAGAAAGAAATGACTTGGACATAAGTCTCTAGGGAGATGGGGACAACCTGGAAGGATCTGGGGAAGGGGAAATCTTTTTCCTTTTTTTTCTCTTACAACTTTATTTTTTTTTAAAGGGGAGATACATATACGGATTTTTAAAGGCATTTTGGCATAACACTATATGAATTTTTTGTCAGTACTTAATTCTTTTATAGGTTTGATGGCATGCATTAAAATCCCACTAGTTACCATAAGCATAAAGTGCATGTAGGAGAGAACATAACATGAAAATGGATTTCTTCTTGAGTATAGATTAAACATAATGATCTTTGTACACCAAAAATTGCCACAAGGCTATATTCTTAGCTCTTGGATTATTAATGATTTAAGGTTCAGGTGTACCACACTCTGAGAAGATGCTATACATTTTTTTTTCCTAAGAAGGATTGAGGTTTTCATTTTTTGGCCTTTGTTTTTCTTGAGCTTCATATAGCCTGTGAGTTGTTTCTTGTGTATTCAGAGCTTTCTGGGGCTAGTATCCAATTATCAGTGACTGCATATTATGTCTCTCCTTTTGTGACTGAGTTACCTCACTCAGGTATACATAGTCCTACCTGAAGACCCAGTTGTTTCACTTCTGAGCATATACCCAAGAGATGCTCCAACATACAATAAGGGCACATGCACCACAATGTTCATAGCAGCCTTATTTATAATAGCTAAAAGCTGGAAAGAACCCAGATGTCCTTCAGTAGATGAATGGATACAAAAATTGTGGTATATTTACACAATAGAATACTACTCAGCTATCAGGAACAATGACTTTATGAAATTTCTAAAAAAAAAAAAAAAAGGAAGGGGAAATCTAAGTAGACTATTTTGTGTAAATTTTCTTCAATAAGAAATAAAAATACAGAATTTAAAATTAGTAGAGCAAGGTATATCTAATGTTAAAAGTCCAAATTTGATAAGCTTAATTATTTACTAATTGGATTATGACATATATTTTGCAAAATGAAAAAGTTCAAGTTAGAATTGAAGACACAGAAATTGACAAACAAAATTCAGTGGCAAAAAGACAGCTTTAACAATAGATGGTGCTGGTTCAACTGGCAGCTGTCACATAGAAGAATGCAAAAAGATCAGTTATTTCTTTGGACAAAACTGAAGTACAGGTGGATCAAGGACATACACGTAAAACCAGATATGATAAATCTAATAGAAGAGAAAGTAGAAAAGAACTTCAAACTCACTGACACAGGAGAAAGTTTCCTGAACACCAGTGGCTTAAGCTCTAAGATCAACAATCAACAAACAGGACCTCATAAAATTGAAAATCATCTGAAAGGCAAAGGGCACTGTTTATGAAACAAGACTGCAACCTACAGAATGGGAAAAGATTTTTATCAACCCTACATGTGATAGAGGGCTAATATCCAATGTATACATAGACCTCAAGAAGTTAGACATAGAGATCAAAATAACCCTATTAAAAATAGAGTACAGAGTTAAATAAAGAATTCTTAACTGGAATTTCAAACACCTGAGGCACACCTAAATAATTGTTCCTCATCCTTAGTCATCAGGGAAATGTAATCAAAGCAAATAACTAGTAAATATATATATATTTACTATATATATATATATATATATATATATATATATATATATATATATATATATATATATATATATATTTACTCATGTGACAGCAGATGCTGGTGAGGATGTGGAGAAAGAGAAACACTCACACCCACTTTGGAAATCAGTCTGACAGTTCCTTAGAAAACTGGACATAGCTGGTAACCCAGCTATACACTCCTGGGCATATACTAAAAATATGCTCCAACATACTACAAGGAGACATGCTCCACTATGTTCATAGCAGCCTTATTTATAATAGCCAGAAGCTGGAAACAACCCAAATGTCCCTCAATAGAAGAATGAATATAGAAAATGTAGAGTGGGTGTGGAAGTACCCTCAAAGAGGCAAAGGGGATGAGGAAGGAATGGGATAGGGGTTTTGAGGAGGGGTAACTGGAAAGGGTGAATATCATTTGAAATGTAAAAGAATAAAAGGATTACTAAAAAATATGTCATTTAACTTCATTAATAAAGAAAAAAAGTCCCAATTTTAACAGTGGGTTCCAGAAATCTCTCCAATTAATGGAAATTGAATAAATAGTAGGTCAGTGAAAAAGAAAAGCTAACAATGGCAAAGTTAGAAATGTGTATGTGGAGTTTGGAGAGATGGTCTTATGAGTCATGTAGTTTCTGTACAAGGGTGAGGAGCTCAGTTCACATTTTGAGAGCTTATGTCAGTCACATATTGGTGTATGCATCAGTAAGCTCAGAGCTTCTGGGACAGAATGTAGGGAAGAGATAGAAAAATCAACTGGAGCAGTATCTGTTTCAAAATCGAGTACATAAGGTACAATAGTCATCTCAAGTAAGTCAGAAGATAATGATCAATACTTGGTTTCTCACTGCTGCATGCTACCACACATTAGTACATATACAAACGTCACATGTAACTCACCACACAGAAAGATGTGGAGAATACATAAATTTATTTACACATATTTAGGAAGGAAATAGGAGTATAGTTACTAAAATATAATTGTTAATTTCCTGGACATTTTAACATACACCACTTTATATAGATTTTCACATAAAATAGGAAAGCCATGTATACACTGGTTAGCGAATAGGTTATTCTCTTATGTTTAGTTTGCAAATATTTCAGCTTGTTGGAAAAAGGAAGTCATGTAGAATAATAAATTTTGATTAATTATAAACAAACATTTTCATATTTTTCATGCTTTAATATGTATCTATAAGTTCACACTCTCCAAGCTATTATTTATTTTCTTATATATGACACAGGTTGGCTTTGCTTCCACAGTTCATGGGACCTTTTTTTCAGTTTGTTACTTTATTTATTGTATTAATAGGATAGTCCTGTAAATATTTTAGCCTTTTTAAATTATAATATAATTAAAGAACGTCTTCTCTCTTTTTCCTATTTTCTCCTCACATGTATGACCTCCCTCCCAAATCTATAGCCTCCTCTTTTAAAACCATTTTAAAACATATTCATGTGAATAAATATTCACATAAGTAAATGCAACCTACTTAGCACTTTCAGTGTTGTCCACTCCCATAAGTTGTTAGAGGCTGAACTAGAAATTGAATAACTATGATAATTCCATACAAGCTAAATAAATAGAGTATAATCTTTTCTTAAATTCTGAAATATTTCAATTCCAGGAAATAAAATTGAGAGAAATGATGGCATGTGGATAGAGATGTGAGAATAGACACAAGAGAGTTCTACTTAAAAAGACACAGAGCAGTTAGGGACTTATTGATATGCTGGTTATCTATTGTTCCACATGGTTTTTACAAAGTTGTGGATTTCACATTTTAAATTTATACTGTAATTCATTGTAGAGAATTATATCTAAAATATTTTTTAAAAACAAAACCTATATTTCCACAAGTATTTGCAAAGCCATCAATATCCCCTCTGAATTGAATCTACATTGGAGAGGATGTCTAAGACCATCCTGATTTTATGTCCTTCATATCAATAGATCCATCAGGTTCCCTGGTTACACCTGCCAACTTTCCATATTTTGCAATCAGTCAACCTTAATGGCCAAGTCCCTTGCATCCTGAAAGTAATGGTTAAATAAATTATAGTTTGTGGATTGGCAATAAATTGATTTTAACTTAATTCATTTTAGGGGGAAGGCAATTTTATCTCATTGATTTTCAAATCTCTTTCTCCTCACCTGTTTATTAAAGATCACTTTATCTCCGTTTCATTTATTTTTACCTGTAATAAATATTAATTGTTAATAATAAAGGTTTAATGCACATTAAATTTTCTACTCAGAAAAATAATCTATTAAAACATAAGTTTTTCATTACATAAATACTACCTGTAAACTACAAACCTTAATACTCATTTTATAGTTGTTAAACCCTTGGTTCTACAATTTTTGTCCTAACTTTAGTTAAAAACAAGTTTTCATATTAAACTTGAAATATTCTTGAGTATCTACTGCCTGTGTCCCACACATAGCAACATACAAAGTTCATTTATCAATCAATTTTCATTCTCTGTTATTTTTACATTTACCTGAATCCTATACAAATTTTCATAATTTCTACATTGTTCTTATGATTCAAAAGAAACACTTTTTACCAAGTTTTCCACCAAACTCCAAATAATGAATTAATATATTTTGATCCTTTTTGTACTTTAGATACAATAGTAAATGTTTGTCTGATTTTCATTCTTGTAACATTAATAGCTATGGCATTAGAGTTGCTTGTTTTCTGATTTTCTTCCAATTTTCCTGCTCCTCACATATAGTCAAATAGATATTTTGCATTTCCCCTTAAGTCTTTGTGATTCAGTACACAGAGCTGCTCTCTATTTTCATACAGACAGTAAGTGTAATATGATGTAGACATGATGAATACGGAGAACTTCTACCATACTTTATTCACTCCTCCGTTCTCCATCTTTCTGAATCAGTTCAGTATTAGCCTTATGTACTTGCATATCCAATGCTTGATTGTAGTTGAATCTGATGAATATGCTTTACCACTAAGAAGTGTTTCCTCACCTGCAAATGCAAATAATAGCATTCACTTTATTATAAGTTATTACAGGTTATATGAGATACAGTCTTTATAGAAATATCTAGTCTTTAAAAGTAATCTACACATATTACTATATTACTGTGCTTTAAAAATATCTCATATTAAAACAAATGTATCTATTATTCTTTCCCTCACATATGACAATTCTCACTTATCCTTATGGAACTCTCTTCACTGTGAATACTGTATGCAGTACTGACCTGCAAGAAATTGTACCCATTAGCATGCAATAACCAATACATGATATGAATAAATAGCCATTCTTTGATTAGAATTGAAGCTTTATATACAAGAGAACAGAAAAGATGGTCAAAATCTCATGAACTGAGAAACACTAGACTTTAAGGGAGAGCTTACTACTGTGGTTTTGCTTATTTGACATTGAGTCAAAATACCTTCTGAATATTTATACCCGTCCCCATGGGAAAACAGTGCTCTAATATTGGATCAATGAAGCATCATTTTTCCATGCATGATCTTGAATTTTGAAACTCATCGTTAATAACAGTAGTGAAGATAAATAACTATTAAGTGCTCAACCATAAACAGGACTTTTATACCACCCTTCCTAAGGCTCAGAGTATCTCATGCAAGAGAAGCTGGAAAAAACATTAGACCCAGATAATAGAGAAAAAAATAGAGAAATACTGTCTTCTGGGATTGACACAGCCATCACAGTTGTGAACTCCCAGAAACTGGGATTGCTTTCTCTGGAACATCATGAGTCTGTGCCTGTAAGTAGCTGACTGAGAAGGACTTTAGAGGCCTTGGAATGGAGTCATTGTCTTCAGCTGAGTGTCTTATGGAGAGCCCACCATTTGTCATCAGATAGCTCTACACCTGTAGTCATGTTAGCAACCTTGATTAAACTCAAAGAACCTCAACACAAAAGGCATGAATATGGGGGAAGTCTTTCAGGGAAGAAGAAAGGGGTCAGTGGTGGGAACATATATGGAACTGTCAGAGAATAAATTTCATTATTAAAAATAGGATGTAAAAATAAGAAAATGGTGTTCCAATGTCTCTATCCAACTTCCAAATGTACTCTCTCTCTCTCTCTCTCTCTCTCTCTCTCTCTCTCTCTCTCTCCCTTTCTCCCCCTCTCTCCCCCTCTCTCCCTCCCTCCCTCTCTCTCTCTCCCTCTCTTTCCCTCTGTCACTCTTTATACCCCTCTCTCTCTTTCTCTTACACACACGCACACACACACTTCCCCCTTCAGTCTCTCACTCTCTCTCAGTCTCTCAAATAGACTAAAGAGGTTAAATAAAAATATATTTTGCCAAGAAAAATGCTTAACTCAACAGAAGCTCAAAGTTGTATCAATTTCAATTTTCCATCATTTTGAGTTCAGCTAGAGATTATAAAAGGAGAGGTGTTACTGTATTCATAATTTAACATTTGATTCTGTAACTAAAGCATATCATTGTAAGTTGAAAACTCTTTGCATTTGCCTGTTTCATTCTTGCTGCTCATCAGAACATATGGAATTAACTAGGTTTATTACTATTGCTTTCTTAACAAATAACAGTACCATATGTGGATGTCTATAGCTCACTAAAGTAAGTTATTACATTTTTAAAGTAATAGTGTTTATAAACTGTAATACCTTTTATGTCCTAATTAGAATGATTATAAAGACTTGAGAGAATGTGAGATCATCTTAAATTGAGTATATTGCTGAAATTAGAAACATCAATTTATACATCTATATTATTTAAAAAAACAGAATTTAACCAAGTTCACTAAACTTCAAATTTGTATGTCCACTAATAATATTTTCATAGCCTCTGAAAATGGTCAAGAAATTCTTCTCAGGAATCTCCATAAAGGTAACATCACATAGACTCCTTAGCCTGCTTTGACATATTTAAGTATTCAGGGGTAGGTAAGAATTAAAACAGAAATATAAACAAAATGTTGGGTGTATAGGTATTTATATTTGAAGATGACTTTGAGAATACCACAGGAAATTGTGTGTCTTCTAGTTCATTAATTAACTGAGAAACATAAAAAGAAAACAGTTTTCCTTCTGCTTTCTGGGGTTATTTTACATTCTATTGGGAATGAACACTGATAACCTGTCATAATTTCTACACAAGTATCATCTTTCATATTGTTCTTGATTTTATTGCCTCTGGACTTAACATTTCATCTCTGAATGTTTATTCCATTGTTTTATTAAGTATTGATGTCATATTTCAAGTCATTCGAGATAACGCTTTTTAACTTTTAAAATAATCAATACAACATTTATTCTCCACTCATTCTTGTCTCTTCAGATCCCAAGATTTTTCAAAAATATTTTTAAGTGGCTTAGTAAGTAGGTTCGCCAAGACTTTTAAAACCCTAGTATATAATCCATCCATCATTTAGATTTGCTATGCATGACACCCTTCATGAAAACATCTCAGAATGCTTTCCTGTTACTACTATATAACAGAATATACAATTAAATGGTGCATTGCAATCAATAAGTCTAGACTTGATTTAAACATAGCCAACTTTTGTATCAATAAATAGAAAAAGAGAAGCAGCAACAAAATGTAAAAGCAAAGGTAAGCACATGGTTATCAGCCAAAAATGTAGAAGTCTGAGTCTTGGAAATAACAAAAAATAATCCTTAGACCTAAATGATCTTTGTTAGAAACTATCAGTGGAAAATTATATAAGAAAGATATGCTATTCTTTTTAGATGTCCTTCCATGAAACATGCAATATTTTTACTTTTAATAGATTACACTTAATGCATATAGATTAAACAAATAAATAAACAACAACAAAAGCAATATTCGTTTTAGTGATATTATTTGACATATTTTATCTACATTTAAAATTTTATCCCATTTCCTGGATTCTCCTCCATACTCCCTATTCCATCCCGCTTACCCTGTTTCTATGAGAGTGTTTACCCATCCTCCCACCCCTCCCCCTTTTCAACCTGACATTTCCCTACACTGGGGCATCAAGACCTGGCAGGATTAAGGTCTTATCCTCCCATTGATGCCCAACAAGGCCATCCTCTCCTACATGTGCAGCTGGAGCCATGGGTCCATTCATTTATACTCTTTAGATAGTGGTTTAGTCCCTGGAAGCTCTAGTTGGTTGGTATTGTTCTTATGGGGTTGCAAACCCTTCAACTTTTTGAATTTTTCTATAACTCCTCCATTAAAGACCCCATTCTTAGTTCAATGATTCCTGCGAATTACTTATACACTTATTGCTCCTGTTAAATCACCTGCATCCACATAGATGAGGGAAAAATGGGAGAAAATGGCACTCATGTCCCAAACGTGGCACATCTCCATTTATGTGACCTCAAAGTATGCTGTTCTTTAGAACACGGATCACAGATGAGAGTTACTGTACAGATTTCTTTGACATATCTCCTTGGCTAACTACTATCAATCTAAACCAACAGTATATACAAAGTACCAGTGGTGTACATATTTAATAAATGGACATACTTTAGTGTAGTAACCTGAAATATCTTAAAGAAGATACTCAGAAATGTATAGTCCACAGACTCAACCCTGTTGTAGTCTAGTAAATTCTGTTAAAATTAAGACCCTATAGGTTTGTTTTTGCTTATTCAGTTTTACATCAGAGACTGCTCAAAGCCCTGATTTATAAAAAGTATACAGGTGCCAAAATTAGTTCTTACATAAAAGAGAGGGAAAAAAAATCAACTGAAAGGATGTTGACATCTCCACTGAGAACATAGCATACAGTTTGTTCAGCATGTGTAGAGAAGTTTCATATTGTAGAAGAATACATGTTATCATAGTTGAGGAAACCTTTGATGTAACCATTGTTTTAAATAATAATGCATGAGTTGGGTATTGACTCTTATGCTTTTGTATCTAAAAGCAATATATCAAGTAACATTGTATGGACTAAACAAGTGATGTTTAGTAATATATGTTTATTACCATTACTACTATTTTATTATTTCTATTATGTATTTATTACAAATATACATGTGTGCACTTAATAACAATAAGAGAAAAAGGAGCCATGAATTTAAATTGTGAAGGGTAACATAAGAGGGTTTGGAATAAGGAACGAGGAAAGGCAACTGTTGCAATTTTATCTCAAAAATAAAGTAGAAGGAAGGAAAAATTAATGCGAATAATAATTATCTTATTCTTATCAACTTCAGTGTTCTGCATTGTTAATTGTATTATTAATGCTTTTGTAATTTATTCTGTCTTTTAAGTTTTAATCTTTCTCTCCCCTTTCTACATATTTTAGTTTTAAATATGTAACTTTCTTAGATGTCTAAACTCCATTTGATTCTACTAGTGATAACATTATAAAATATAAATCACAAAAGAATAATCACCTAGCAACTTAAAGGACAATAGTATGATTGTTATAACTATACTTAATATCTTTAATAAGTTACAACTAAATAGAATACATATGTGACATGGCTTATTACCAGATAAGAGTACTGATAAAACAAAATTATATAACCTTTTTTTTCACAAGATATGAACTAACGATTATATGTGGTAAAGGATATACATTCTTTAACACACACACACACACACACACACATTTAATTATTGAATTTTTAACATTTTAGCTTTTGCCCCACTCATGATTTTCACCCCACCCCCCAGTTTCTCATCTCATTTTTCTTCTCCTTGTCTCCAAGAAGGTACATCCCATTTCCCACCAATCCTCCCCATTTCCTGGAGCATAAGGTTTCTCAGAATTAGGCACATTGTCTCCCACTGAGGCCATCCCAGGCAGTCATCTATACATGTGGAGAGGATATCGGATCAGCCGGTGTATGCTGCCTGGTTGGTGGCTCAGTCTCTGGGATCTCCCTGGGAACCAGGTTAGTCAAGACTGCTGTTCTTCCTATGGTGTCTCCCTCCCCTTTGGCTTTTTCAGTCCTTCCCCCAATTCAATCCCTGACTTCAGTCCAACAGTTGGGTTTAAGTATATGTACCTATTTCCGTTAGCTGCTGGTTGGGCCTTTCAGAGGACAGCCATTCTAAGCTCCTGTCTGATGCAATTTAGTTTCTTTTTCTGAGTATATTTCTCCATTTTAAAAAAATGATGCCATTGACTGGGATGATTTGTGGATTCACATCTATATTTAAGGTTAATAATCCCCTTGTTTTACTTTGTTCATTATAGCACAAACTCTTTTTATCTTCGTTTTCTTCAGGTCATTTGGATAATACTCTGTCCACATAATTTCAAAGATATATAACTAGCAGTTAGGAAATACAAACATGGTTTGGCACATATAATTTGGTAATGCAGTTAAATATTATGGATTTCATCTTACCCCCATTTTATTTCAAGAACTCCATTACTTGGTGTCAGATTTTGCTTTATTACTTGATTATATGCTTTCTATCATGAAACTAGACTAATTATTTTTGAAATAGTACCATTGGAAGGATAAAACATAATCATAACCTATTCTTTTTCTCATAAGTGGTGCATTGCTCATGATTCAGACTAGATGAAGTTCAATATTGTTTTTCTATTAGTTAATTCCCTTATATCCATTTGCCTCTATGTCTGATATTTGTAACAGTGGCAATGAGGAATCGCTGAAGTTGAAAGTTAACTAAAGGGTAAGAGTCTATATAACATTACATTTTGAATTAACTTTATATAATAGGACATTGTGACATTTGTATAAAAGTTCAAAGAGAAATGCAGGCTATGACTTCATTGAGAATTTATTCTTAAGTCTCTAAGATAGTTCAGCAGAGAATTCAGACCTGGAATTCAAAGGGCAGAACAAGACCTATTAAGTAATTCAGTCCATTTTATAAAGCCAAAGGGAAAGGGTATGGAGATGTAATCATTCATTTTCTGAAAGCTGAGATGTAAGAATCAACTTAAGGATGGCTAGGATATTAGGAGCAAATAGAAAGATTCAGTGGCTGTCATAGGTTGAGAGCAATTGTCTGGCATCTGTGATGAACCTGGGTTACTAAACAAAGTTGTGCTTGCTTGCAGAATTCATAACAAATGCCATTGAAACTGAAACATCCAATGCAATTTATTTTTTGCATTAAGGTAATATAACACAGAGAACTCTGTGATACATTATTTTTCTGTCATTAACTTTGGTCCATAAGTTGATTCAGGCTGACGATGAACTCCATTATATCATCATTATTTTTTAACAGTAAAAAAGTGACAGGACAAAGAGAAGAGGAAATTTCCTCAAGTTAATGGATATCCGAGGCTTGGTTTTATTTGTGCATATGAAAGCTTGCAATCTTGCAAATGTGGCTTCATTTTAAAAGTAGTAAATCATCCAAGAAATACAATTTCACATAAAGGTGAAGAATAATGTCCAGCAATGCAGATCTCAAGCTTCAGAAATTACTGCACAGCTCTAGGAAAAGTTCAAATGGAGAAAAATGTTAAGTAATTCCTCTGTTCTCATATTCACATCGATACTGTATGTCACTAAGTGCCATCTTGACTTTATGTAAATATACCAGATGTTCCTCAGTTATTAGTAAGCTATATGCACATAGGAAGGTTTTTAAAGATCCTTAGCTTAGAATTAGTACATTCATTATTATCCTCTCAGCAGCCTTGCAAATGGTGCCTATGATGTCACCTCAAAGAGTACTTATAAAATGAAAAATAAAATAGAAAATATATGCATAGCCTTATGTACTCTGGACTTACTAAACTATAGGTAAAAGAACAAAACAGGCAAATTCAGCAGCACTTTATTTTTTTTGAAGGATTTATTTATTTATTTTATGCATGTACACTGTCACTGTCTTCAGACACACCAGAAGAGGGCATCGGATCCCATTACAGATAGTTGTGAGCCACCATATGGTTGCTGGAAATAAAACTCAGGATCTCTGGAAGAGCAGTCAGTGCTCTTAAGCACTGAGCCATCCCTCCAGCTCATCATTAGCACTTTAATAATCTATAACTACATCAGAAAGATGAAGACAACATTCATTTTATTGGGTTGTTTTTTCATTACATTTTATACAAAAATTATTGTTATTGTATATTAGTCACATAAATACATATTAAATTGTTTTCCTTGCATTTAAGATGCTAAAAATTTAAATGCATATACTGACATACTCAAAATTTTCAGAAGTAACAATATGTCTTCAGTTTGTGAAAGTAGCTGCAAATGACAAGTTGAATTTAGGATCTCCACATGCATTTCATTCATTATATAATCATATAACCATAAAATATTTTAATGTTATATAAAAATCCAAACTAATAAATAATTATTTTGGTTATTTTATGTAAAATTGCATTCAATTTGTTATATCATCATCAGTCATTAATAACTGATAATGGATTCACTATTATCCAAATTAGGCATAGAGACTTACACATTATATATGATATGTTTTGCCACGTGTAAACTTGGGTCAATTGAGGCCTAGAAGAATTTTTTTATAAAAAAAAATTATCGGATATTTTCTTGACTTACACTTCAAATGTGATCCCCTTTCTCAGTTCCCCTCTGCAATGTCCCATCCCAAACCTCCTTGCCCTGCCTCTATGAGAGTGTTCCCCCACCCACCCACAATTCTTCTGTCTCATAAACTAAATTATTCCTTCTATTTGAAAATGTAAACAGAATTAAAATGCTTTGTACCATAAAATTTAAATTGTAGTTAGAATATTTTATATTTAGAAATATTTTGTAGCTCTACTATGTATCAAAGAAAAACTCTAGGTTCCTTCAGGAAGTTCAAGCATTATTTCATACGCTTCAGGAGTTGCAATTCGGGAATGTTAAGATCTGAATCTGAAATGTCCTTCACAGGTTCATGTTTCTGAAAATCTTGTGTCTAGCTAGAGTTAATGGTTTTGGCATCTGTAGAAACTTTCAGATGTTGAACCTGCCTGCGAATATAAAGCCCTTGAGTCAAATTTTGAAGACCATACTTGGCTCTGCTAAGAATCTGACCCTCCCTTGTGTCACCTCATACCTTCCACGTGATCTGGTGTGTTCGGGGTAAACACAGTAGCAATGCCTCCCTCACTAGCTTGCACAGGAGCCTCTGAAATTCTAAGCCAATGATATGTGCCCTCCTTAAGTTCGTCTGTTGAGTATGCTGTCACAGCATCAAGAAAAGTAACTAACATTCACATTGATTGAAAACACAGATCTCAACACATGCTCATACAAGAAGGTTCGTGAGAGCACAGTACTAACAGTCAGAACCTGCAACAAAACACAAGTCTACAGATTCCTCATATATCACATTTTATAAGCTGTCTATTTCATAGTGATGGAACATGATACAGTATACTTCAGGGACTAAAACTCATTTCACGTAATGAAGATGTTCTATAGACAAAAGGGGTGTAAACACAGTACTTATCTACTTGATTTAGAATGTATATCTTGAAGTGTCGAACTAATTCCATATTGTGACGATTTTAATAAATTCAAATACCATGCATATACTACATTAGCTTTATTTTTAGATACATTCAATTAAAACTGCATGGAACCTAATATTTAAAAGATTTTTATGTATTAGTTGGAATTACTTTAAATCAGCCTTAGCTGTAGAATCACTGGGAATTAACAATAAAATTTTGTTCTCTCGCACATGCTGGCTGGTTTCATTGCTTCTTGGATGAATGATTCTTGCAGTGTTTCACCTGAGGCAGTTGCATGGACTATGCACTTTTAACATTTGTTTACCCTATAATAAATGTTGTGTAAATCAATCTTCTTGATATGGTATTATGAACAGTAAAGCTTTTATTTTTAATGAACTTCCTTACCAATTTGGCCAGAATCCAGATGAAAATTAGTTCTAAGTTAGCTATTTGTACACAAAAAAATCAAATAATAAAAATAAAGCACAGACTTAATTCATACTTAAATATTTTAATTCACACTGTAATTGAATCTTCATAATGAAAGGTATGGTAATTTATAGTGAGATAATTTTAACCAAATAACCCCCTTTATGATTTTCATTTTAAATATTCTATTAAAATCAATTTCATGACAGTTTTCTTTGGTTTTCTTTCTTTCATACACTTTAATGAATTCAAAACAATTTCAGAATCAACCCCAAGAAAATGTGTGCTTTATTGTTGCCGAAGTTTGCTTTTTGATATATACATTTTTATTATTTTCAATATCTCTGTAAATGTAATATAAATATTCTATTCAGATGACAAGAATGTATAGTATATTTTAGAAACTATCTTTAATTAAATGACTGCTATTTTGTAACAATTTAATAAAATATTGCATATTATAAACATAAATAACAAGATAATGTCATCCATCTATTTAAATGATTTTTTTGGTAATATACATATGCTACAGTTAATCCTACAGATAGCTTCTGAGAATATAAAGTTAGTATTTTCTTAAATTTGCTTTTTGTAGCCTCATCTGTTATGCCATTTAAAATAGCTTCTGTCCATGTGTAATCTAATATGGATTGCAGATTAAATTATAGAACTAAGAACCATTCAGGTAAGTAAGTGTATAAGAGAAAAGAGAAGGTTTTAGTGGTATATTGCTTAGCAAACTCAAGTCAGTACTACCAAATATGAGACAAGGCTCTATTCTTCATGAGTAATACTGTTGCTACTCCTATGTTCTACAAATCAATAATCTCATATCTCGTAATATTTCCTCTTGACTTAAAATGATCTTTCAGTGATTTTATCTCAAATTATCACCTACTAAACTTATAATGGAAATAAAAAACACCATCTATAAGGAGTTGAAATGTAATCATTGGGTTGACCATACACACATGGTTTAAACAAGGTCTGAATGAAAGAATATAATTGACAGTTTGAACACTGGGAGATTACCATGTATGCATTCTCCCCAATCTTGCATACACACACACACACACACACACACACACACACACACACACTCACAACACACACACACAAATTCAGTCATGCTCAAACATTTATCATATACTCCTGATTTCCAGAAATGTGACAGAAACATTTCTGTAGTCAATATATTTTGTTACAGTGATTGCTGCAAACTAATATATACAATAACTAAAAAATCAAAATGGATAAGGTCAAAACTCAGGTGTCAGCAGATGCTGACAAGGATGTGGGGAAAGACAAACACTCCTTCATTACTGGTGGGATTGCAAACTGGTACAACCACTCTGGAAATCAGTCTTGAGTTTTCTCAGAAAATTTGAAATAGATCTTCCTGAAGACCCAGTTATACCACTCTTGGGCATATAACTAAAAGTTGCTCCACCATGCCACAGGGACACATATTTCATTATAGTCACAGTAGCTTTACTTGTGATAACCAGAAGCTGGAAAAAAAAAAAAAAAAAAAAAAAAAACAGATGTCCCAGCACAGAAGAATGAATGCAAAAAAATGTGATTCCTTTACTACTCAGCCATTAAGAATTAGGACTTCATTAGCTTTAATGGAACTACAGTATCCCTGTGGCTCCCCGAACACCTTTGACTGGCCCTGACCCACCTGGGTCTGCTCATGTCTACAAGAATCTCTCCTATCCTGTCCTTGTGCCTTAAGGCAGGAAGATCCCCTCCCACAGAATAGCAGGGTTGAATGTTGTGTATTGTGGGGTGTTTTTGTTTGTTTGTTTGTTTTCTAAAATTAAATTATGCAAAATGAAAAAGATGCAGTAAAAAAAAAAAGAAAGAAAAAAAGAAAATATCATCTTCTGTGAATTAATTCAGACCCAAAAGGATATGCATGGTGTGTACTCACTAATAAGTGGATATCAACCTAAAAAGTACAGAATACCCAAGATACAGTCCACAGGACTCAAAAACTTCAACAAGCTGAAGGACTCAAGTGGTAATTTTCCTAAAGATGCTTCTCACTTTGATCTGACTGGGCAGTAATAAATGCAAAGGTATCATAGCTTTAACATTTAGATGTCAGTTGCAGAAAACTGGGGTTCTGAAGAAGAGAGGGAAAGACAGCTTATTTAGTTAAGATTGAGTCATGTGTGAATGAACCAGAATCCCTTGTCTTTAGCTTTCCTTCATTAAAACTTGGAGTACCTATCTCATCAAACTCAGTCCATGTCCACTTTGCCCCTATTCGAAATTTACAAAGCAGTCTCAGCATGAACTAATGCCAAATGCTCACAGAATTACTTGCATTTAGTTTATCCAAATTAGAAGAAGCTCCGAAAAGAAACTCATAATTGTACAAAACAATGGGTAATACAGTAGACATATGATTTAACACTTACAGGCTTTCTGTTTCCATTTTTGTAATTGTTATAAATGCTTTGTTGTGCTATTATCAAGCCCTAGCACCAGAAGACTGTTTAACAAAGGGCAAGGCTCTGTTAATTGTTGACCAATCATCCCATTAAAAACAAATCTCTAAAATTGAATACAAAAACTTATATTCATGAATTTTAAATATGATGGAATACTTTATAAGAGTCTTGTTTATATTTATCTCAATGTGATTAAACAATCTAAATAATAAATACAGTCTGCTACTTTAGAGATATTTTATTTAATTTTTCATGTAAGTTTTAGCAATTAAGAAGAAAAATAACACTATAAATTGACTAGAAAAACAGAAAATGAACTCAGGCATGTCTGTAACAGATGGCAAAAGCAAACTCATCATTGTTACCACTTTATTATTTCTCATCAAATTCATTATTGATTCTAACGTGTGTATCTCCATCATGTTTCCCTAGATAGAGAGGAAAAGGTTTTGTATATTACTCAAATGAAGAGGGAAATGCCTTTGATGAACTTTGCACAGAAAGAACAGAATTTGATTATACATAACTACAGACACTTGGTATTCACATAGCATACCAGGAGACAAACAGGGAATGCAAATCTTGTAGCAGACAGAAGGTAAGACTTGGGGAAAGTACTGTAAAAGACAAGAGGTATAATTAGAGAAATTTGTCTCCCTCCCTATATTGGGAACAACTGTCAAGATATAGTTTGCAAAATGCCAATGCTAAATTGCTGGATTCAGAAGAACAACAAAGAGTGTGCAACTCTTTTTTCCTCTGAAGTCTTCTCCCATTAATATAGAATAAAATCACTGAAATCTTGTCAAAAATAAAATAATTTTAAATATAATAATTACATTAGAAAACTATAACTCAGTAGAGAGCCTTGGCCTAGCAAGCAAAAGTTCCTGCATCCAATTGGAAAATAAAATGTGGTTAAAGTAATGATAATGTTAATTAGCATGATGCATATATATTTTAAAATAGCAGGTTATACTTAATTATATACAATTTTATGAGGTATAAAAATATTGAGCTCATCCATAGTTGAAAAAGATGTAAAACTAAAATTCTCACATACTGATGTCAGGAACAAAAAGGTACAAACTGTTTCCAAAACACTTTACTAGTTTTGTTTTTAAACAAAGCAAAAATCTATATGTTATCTACTTATTTCAGTTTTTCATGTTTATAAATTCCTTCAACAAAAATTGTAACACAGGTGTCTGCAAAAAAAAAAAAAAAAACTTGCACTTCAATTCTCATAATAGTTTACCTTATAAATGAGTGCATATACAAATTCAGGAATTACAATCATCTGGTATGGAGAGCTGAAACCTTAGCACTTCTCCCAACCAAATTAAGAAACACACACAAAGACACACACAGAGGCATGCATGTGTGCACACTTTTGTACACTGCATATCTGCTTTCATATAAAATCCAGTCTAAAATGTATTCCTATATGTATATCAATGGATACACACACACACACACACACACACACACACACACACACAAAATTTTGGTAATGTCTAAAAACCAAGAAAGTAGTGAAGATGTTAAAAGTACACACACAGGAAATAGAACACAAAGGAAAGGAAGTACTGTGCATACCATATGAAACCAAAAGGCAATAGAGATAAAGATTTAAGGAGAAGCACAGGAGGATGGGTAGGAAGGGTGAGAAGAAAACATGTTCTAAAACACACCTTATTTGAAAATATCATAAGGATATCTGCATATTAGACTCTTTGACATATTAAACCTATACCTACAGTTATTGTTAAGTGATGACTGTTTCTGCTGTTGCATGCTCTTAACATAGCATTTTGTAGGCAGTTCGTCTATGTCTTCCATTTTTACAGTACTTCTTCCATGATTCCTGAGCCTAAAGGATAGTGGAATAAAGGTCCTGTTTAGTGCTGATGATTCAACTGCTACATATTTTTAAAATAGTTTTTGTCTGTATTCATTTAACTGTCCATATCAATAGTCAGTCATGAAAAGTGGGGGGTGGGGACAAAAGAAACTCTACTTCTCCCTATTGTCTACTAATTATTCTGGAAGGAAAGCAATAACAGTTATCAGGAGGAGTCCAGTGGATACTGGCAAACACTTTGTCACACACATCATTCCAGTTAAACTAAATGGGTTTAAGAAAGTATATGCAAAAACAAAAATGAATGTACAGAGTTTGAAGAGGAGGCCTTAATAAGAGTGGGGGTGGGGGAGACTAACTAGATTAGATAATTTGAGAATTCAGAAAACAGTTTATTCATCCATGAAACTGCCCAAGTAAAAAATCACTAAAAGTTAAGTATAATGGCAAGAAGGGTCAGTCTGCCCTCCAAGCCCATGCCATGGCATGACCAATAAGGGGTAGGGCCAGCCTTCCTGCTTTCATGTCCTTGGGGACAGCTATCCCAAATTGCCCAGACAAGGAGTGAGACTGACTCTTATAAAGCACAAGGAAGGTCAGGTTCTGAAGATCATAAGCTGTAGGACCTCCATGACACAGAGCAACAACAGTTGTTCTCATAGGACTCATAGTGATCAATTATTGATAAAATAGCAGAAGCCAGAGGGCTCAAACCATACCAATGACTCACAGCAATGAACATATGGAAGTAAATCTGTTTAATCAATAGGGGCTAGTGTGTGACACACAGTGACCTTCGGTAGGTTACACAGTACGATTTTGTTGTTTTTGTTTGTGTTTAGTTTTGGGTTTTTAAGGTTTCTTTTTCCCAACTCAGGGGAGTTTAAAAGAGTCAAGGGTAGATGTCGAGGGACAGAGAGATATAAATGGTACTGGGGTATATGATGTGAAATTCACAAAGAATCAATAAAAAGTTTTCAAAATAGAATGAATAGTTCTCTAGAATGTTTAAAATACAAAGAACATCATTAAACCATATTTTATAAAACATTTTAAAGCCTTTAAATTTAATTATTAGTAACTTAATAATCATTTAGTGATTAGTTTAATAATCAGTAACTTATAGTCAAGCAAGGCCATAAGTTATATGTTCTTTTTTTTTTTTAGTTTTAAATTATAACCCACAATTGAAAAAAGTATATATATTTATCTAGAGACTTTAGATAAAGAAAATTGAAGCAAGGAATTATTGTCAAGCCTTTTCTATCAGAAATCTAGGGGTTAAAAATTTTATCTGTGTGATTTACAGATTAAACATTCACATATTGCCATCAAACATCTGAAGCAATTAATAGTGTCATCATACAACTATAGAACCCAAAAGGCACTGTTTGGTAATGCTGAATACCCACATAAAATGACTTTTGAGAATTGTTGTGGTCAAGTACTATATTCTCTGTGCATTGACATTAATTTGTATTAGGGTGGCTAAAATATGAAGGGTTTGCCATAGTAATTTGCTCAATAAATGTATTCATGAGCATCCACTGTAAATTTAAAAGATTAATAGACAAAATGAAAGAGAAACATGATTTAAGGAATGTAGGGAAAATATTAAGAGGAATTGATAGGAGAAATTGATAAGATTCTATTGTCCAAATATACTCTAACAATGAATTGCTGAATATTTGATGATTAGGTGAAATTATTTTATTTCCTGAAATTAAAGTGCACCCTTTGTTTCTTCTTTGAATATTAGAAATTATTTTGTCTTCTGAGCTATATGCATACATTTCTTTAATAGAAAAATACTGAGAGAGTTCACTAGTGTGAGGCCAGAAAAAGTACAATGTAATTTTCTCTGAAAATATAAGTTCAGTGCTAGCTGCCATTGAACCTTTTATGAGTGTTCTTTATTCCCTTCAACTGTCATACTTACAAAATTTTAACTACACAATTCTAAAGGCCTTTAAATGATAATTGAATGTAATAAATTACATACATGTGAAAATATATATAATTTTTACTTTATGAAGAAATACATTTATTTTATTTTATATGATCAATTATATTTATATGGACCTCTGTAACCAAAGGATATACTATGGTTTTTATAAAAAAGAGTTTATGTATTACTCATTAGAAAAATTTATCTCTTAGCAATTTATATAATGAACTGGCAACTTCATACAATAGAACATTCCTTTTCCTGGCTTCAATGGGCAACCTGCCAGTCTTTCTCTGTCTATTACCTTTCATGAGAAGTTTGAAAAGATGTGTGACCATCAAAAAGCAATGTTATTCTAGTCTTTTACTGGAGTTAATTTTAAAAATAACTATTTTTAAAATGAATACAAAGTAACTAAAGAAAAATAAAATTCAAATACCATAAATCATTACTACTTTATGACCCAAATATGTTAAGTAATATAATAATCATTTGATAAATAATATGTATGTAGTATAATATTTTGCAAAACATAATGAATTGCTTATTACACATTATCATGGCACCAAGTGTCATGTAAATGCAATTTTAAGTAAAACTG
This sequence comes from Micromys minutus, assembly GCF_963924665.1. NCBI lineage: Eukaryota > Metazoa > Chordata > Mammalia > Rodentia > Muridae > Micromys > Micromys minutus. The sequence continues at coordinate 22,790,486 of NC_137974.1, read as the reverse complement.
TTTCATCTTTTTCTTACTACTAGGCATTATAGTTCAAGTACTTTGGTTCATATTGTCACAGGTTGCTTCTCTTTTCTTAAGGTTATGTGCTGTTACAAAGAAAAGTTCTGAAAATAGATGTTCAAGTAAGATTACACAAACTACTGTCTTAGTGGGGTTTTATTGCTGTGAACAGACACCATGACCAAGGCAAGTCTTAAAAATAACATTTAATTGGGGCTGACTTACAGGTTCAGTGGGTCAGTCCACTATCCTCAAGGTCAGAGCTCAGCAGCATGCAGACTGGCATAGTCCAGGAAGAGGTGAGAGATCCTTCTACATCTTCATCCAAAGGAAGCCTGAAAAGGACTGATTATCCTCAGACAGCCAGGAGAAGCATCTCCAAGCCCAGCTCCAGAGTGACACACTTCCTCCAGCAAGGTCACACCTTCTAATAGTGCCACTCTCTGGGCCAAGCATATTCAAATCGTGACATTCCACTCCCTGGCCGCCATAGGCTTCTTTAAACACCTGAGTCTATGAGGGCCAGACCTAAACATAGCATAATAATATATATACATTTAGTTCAACTCCCAAAGTCCCCATAGTCTATAGCAGTATCAACAATGTTCAAAATCTCTTCTGAGGTCCACCCAATCACTTAAATGTGATCCTCAAATTAAGACAGGCAACCAGGGGGGCAAACTCCAACTCTGCCATCTCCATGTCTGATGTCAAAGCAGTGTTCAGATCTTCGATTCCTTTTACATCTTTGTTGACTGTAACATACTGCTTTTTTTCTGAGCTGGTTCCACTCCCTGTTAGCATCCAATGGCCCTGGCATCTTAAACATCTTTGGGTCTTCAATGCAACCTCAATGTTACAGCTTCTTATTTCAATTTCTGGGATCCACTCATGGACTCCACCAAAGAGCTGGCTTCACTTTTCCAGCTCTGCCATCTGTAGCACTTTAAGCTCAGGTTGATCCATTAAACTTTTGCTGTTGTTCTTGGTGATCATCCCATAGTACTGGAATCTTCTATTGCAACTAGGCTTGTCCAACCGCCTCTCATAGGCTCCTTTCATGGTGCCAAGCCTGAAATCTTTTGTAAGAACTCTTCGGTTCTGGATTATCAGCTACAACTGAAGCTGTACTTTAACCAATGGCCTTCAGTGGCCTCTCACAGTCCCAAGCCTCATCTATTCTTCATGATAACTTCATGCCTTCAAAATAAGTACCACCTGGGTGATTCTTACACATTACCAAGTACACCTACAGCACAAGGTACAACCTTGGCTATTTCTGGAACAAAGTTTTTTGTGCACTCAGAAAACATTTTACAGAAAATTTCACCTCATTGATTCTGGTCTCTTTTTAATCACCACCAGTTTTTTAGCTCCAGGTAACCAGCATCAATTATTCCAGTAATCTCCTTCTCCTCTTGAATATAAAGTCCGATACACATGGCTGAACCTAGTAAGTTCTGCTGCTTGCAGGAGCTGAAACATTCCCCGCCCCTTTATTCTATTATATTATCATTAGCTTCCTTTTTTCTAACTCCTTCACTACCCATGTTTGGCTGGTCTGAATCTTGTTCTTTAGATTGATCTTGAATTTTGAGATCTGTATGCCTGTCTCCTGGGATTAAAGGTGTTTACCACTACACCTGGATTTAAGCTTTTCTTTACCTAGAACTTGCTCTATTCTAGGCTGGCCTCAAACTCAGATATCTACTTGTCTTTGACTCCTGGGATTAAAGGTTTGTACTAAGTTGTCTAGAGATAACTTAGCTGGTGGGGTTTTACCCCAAGCTCATTATTACCTTAATTCAATTTAATATTCTTGAACTCAGGATTCAGCTCCATTTCACTTCCTGGTATCTGTTTAATCTTGATCCATATATTTTATATTTTTCCTTTCTCAACTTTCTCCTTTTCATTATAATACTCTTCCTAAGAGTAACTACACAACAGAATTTGCACCAGCCTGACTTGAGATTTCCTTTTTCAAAGTAATTAATCTAAATCTGTTTACCCTAACCTCAGACAGACTCTTTGGACAAGTCAAAATAGCAGCCATGATCATCCCCCAAAATACTAGTAAAACAGTCTCTAGACCACATACTGAAATTCTCCACTGAAATTGCTTGGGCCAAGTCAGTGCATTTCAAGTAACTTTCAGTAACAAAGTCTACCATATTTCTACTAGGATAGCCCATTAAATCACATTTAAAGCCTTCCACTGCTTTTCAAATTCAAAGTCCCCCATCCACATTCTTCCAAACAAAAACATGGCCAGGCCTATCACAGCAATACCCTAGTCCCTGGTATCAACTTCTGTATTAGTCAGGGTTCTCTAGAGTCACAGAATTTATGGGTAGTCTCTACATAGCAAGGGACTGTGTTGGTTATTTATAGTCTATAGTCCAACTCTCTAACAATGGTTAGCAGCAGCTGTGAATAGTAGTCCAAGGATCTAGCAGTTGCTCAGACCCATGAGGCAAGCAGGCAAAGAGAAAGAAAGAGCCTTACTTCTTCCAATGTAAGTCTCCAACAGAAGGTGTATCCAAGATTACAGGGTTAAGAGATTTTAGAGGAGCAGAAGTATAAGGATGGATTTTTTAAGAATCTGGAGTTGATTTAGTAATTGACCAGCACCTTCAAACCTTCAACTACTGAAAGCTCTCCAGTTCTCTCTGTTGCTAATTCTCTCTCTCTCTCTCTCTCTCTCTCTCTCTCTCTCCCTCCCTCCCTCCCTCCCTCCCTCCCTCCCTCTCTCTCTCTCTCTCTCTCTCTCTCTCCCTCTCTCCCTCCTTCCCTCCTGGGACCTCGGGGAATATCTAGACCTGTGGTTTAAACCATATTTCAAATGTAAAGAAGCTAATGCCCTTGATTATCTTGATGAATTGGGTGATTCAGTGTACAAAACTTCCTAAAGTTGGGTAGAAAATGAAAAATTATTTTGCTGGCATTTTCCTCTTGTTGTTTCTGGAAATTTTAATGAAGGAAAAAAATGAGTTGTATGGTGAAATCAAAAGGCTCCAGACACAAGTAAACAATCTCAAGGTTGCTAGGTGTGTCCTTGAAGAGAATCTTCTCTCCAGGAGCCATAGAGTTGGAGTTGCAGATAATCAAACTGAGGCCCTCATTATAAGGTTGGCTGACACCTCAGAGGGTGTCAGCAGTTAAAGAAAGGGCATTAATTGGTAAAGAATGGGATCCTATACCTTGGGGTGGGGATGTGTGGGAAGACCCTGTTGAAGCTGAGGATTTTGTATCTTCAGATTCTTAAGTGTTTAGCCCACCTGAGGAAGTAGTACTCTTAGCCCCACCCCACTTTGTATTTCCTCCTATGAGTGTTTTGTTCTCTTTTCTTAGAAGGACAGATGGAGATGTATACAGACTATATCCTGAGTGAGGTAAGCCAGTAACAAAAGACTTTTTCCTTTCTAATTTGCATCCCCTTGATCTTTAGTTTTCTTATTACTCTAGCTAAAAATTTAGATACTATATTGAAAAGGTACAGAGAGAATAGACAGCCTTGTCTTGTAACTGATTTTAGTGGAATTACTTTGAATTGTTTCCCATAGAATTGGCTGTTGACTATTAGCTTGCTGTATATTGCCTTTATTGTGTTTAGGTGTGTTTCTTGATCTCTCCAAGACTTTTATCATGAAGGGGTTGTTGTTAATTAGATTTCTCAGCTATGCCAAGACACATCACACCAAACCAACATGGTTCCACATGGAGAGGTTTAATAGAATAGGATCGTGACAGGGCTCAGGGTCAAGGGAAGAGAAGAGAAAAAAGAAGAGGAGGAGGGGTTTCGGTCTTTTGTAAGGGTAGTGACATCACCTGTTCCCAGGGTGGGTTTTTGGACTGATGTCTTCTGGAAATACTTTGGCTGTTTCCATGGTGATGGGTGTGCCCGATTTCTATCACCTGTGGGTGGTGCCATAGCCTGAAGAAGAGGCTATCCTAATGCCAACAGGGTGTTAGATTTTATTAAAGGCCTTTTCATCATGTCATGGTATGATCCTTCTTTTCTTTCAGGTTGTTTGTATACCAGATTGCATTAATAGATTTTCATATGTTAATCCATCTCTACAAGATTACAATGAAATCTACTTGATCATGGTAGATATTGTTTTTGATGTGTTATAGGATTGAGTTTGCAAGTATTAATTATTCAGTATTTTTGCGTCAATGATCATAAGGAAATTTTGTCTTAAATTCTCTTTCTTTGTACACTTTATTTTATGTCTAAATTATTCAACAGGATTATTACATCTATTGGTAGATGGGAAGTAACCTAAATAAACACTTGCTATATCTTGCTTAAACTGAAATAGCTTGTGTAGTACTTTGCAGAAACAGTATCAAAAATTTGATACATAATGAGAAAGAACTGTAAAAACAACATTCTTAAAGAATAAGAACTCGATATGTATTTATAATATTTAACACTGTTCCTTTTGTGTTACTAAGGAATTTCATCTGTAGTTTAAGAAATGAGAACATTAAGTACAATGGGTAGGAAATACTTATTATATGAATAATCTATAAGTCTATTTTACCTATGTCCTGATATCCATTAATGAATTTCTCCTTTAGAAAAATGATAGTTTTATAAAAAAAAAACTTATTTTTTTGTTTGTTTGTTTGTTTTTTTATCTCTCTTACAACTTTATTTTAAAAAAAGAGGGGTACATATGCAGATTTTTAAAAGCATTTTGGCATAACGCTATATGAAGATTTTTTGTTAGTACTTAATTCTTTTAGAGGTTGGATAGCATGAATTTAAATCCCACTAGTTACCATAAGTATAAAGTATATATAGGACAGAATGTAACATGGAAACAAATTTCTTGGTGAATATAGATTAAGCATAATGATCGTTGAATACCAAAAATTGCCACAAGGCTATACTCTTCACTTTTGGAATATTAATGATTTAAGGTCCAGGTATACCACACTATGAGAGGTTCTATACATTTATTTTTTTTCTAAGAAGGACTGAGGCTTTCGTTTTTTGGCCTTTGTTTTTCTTGGGCTTCATATGGCCTGTGGGTTGTTTCTGGGGTGTTCAGAGCTTTCTGAGGTTAGTATCCAATTATCAGTGACTGCATATTATGTCTGTTCTTTTGTGACTGCATTACCTCACTCAAGGTGATATTCTCTAGAGGCATCCATTTTCCTAGGAATTTCATAAAGTCATTGATTCTGATAGCTGAGTAGTACTTCATTGTGTAAATATACCACAATTTTTGTATCAATTCATCTACTGAAGGACATCTGGGTTCTTTCCAGCTTCTGGCTATTATAAATAGGGATGCTATGAACATTGTGGTGCATGTGTCTTTTGAGGACCCCCACTCAAGTCTTGGGACACGGGGTTACCCAATGAAACGAGAGAGACCTTCTTGCTGCAAAAGCAAGAGGTAGTTTAATGGCGGAGCTCTGGGCCAATACCCAGGAGATAGAGGTATCAACCAGGAGACTTGAAAGCTGGGGTTTTTATAGGGAGGGGGTTGAGAGAGAGGGTTGGGGGCTGGAAAGAATTAGTGTGAGTACAAAGTTCACCCAACACCCATAGCTTATGTGCAGTTAGGAAGTCAGGAGACTGGTGGAGTGGATGCTTATCTAAGTCAAGATACCTGTAGTTAACATCTAATTTACTTTTGAATAGATGGGGGGGGGGGCTCATTTGATTGAAGACTCAGTTGTAAAACACTGCCTGGACCAGCTTCTGCATTCCCATCTTATCTTTAAGGTCAGTTAACCTAGCCTCAGGTTAGATTTTAACAATGGGTTTAGCTGGGCATGCCTGGACTTGTTTTACAACATTCTCAGTCCTAGGCCTTTAAACTTACAGACTACTTTTTTTTTTTTTTTTTTTGCCCCAATTTACATGAGTTTTTTAGACCTTGAATTTAATTTCCTTTCAAGTTCACACACCTGGCTCACACACCTGGCTCACACACCTGGTTCACACACCTGGCTCACACACCTGGTTCACATACCTGGTTCAGCTCAAGCCTGGAATTCTATAAACATCTTAATTGTAATAAATACTGATCATGTGTAGTGAGTATTTGAGAGTGACTTACACATCTAAAAACAAAATGTCAGTCAAGTCATAGGCATCATACTACAACTACTCAAATTGAAGAAAGTAGAAATAAAAAAATAAAAGAACATCAGTTACCTGTTAGTAATATTTCACACTGTAACAAAAGTAAAATTAAAACCTACACATGAAGGCAGAGATAAAATATTTAAAGCAACAATGAACAAACCAGTATTGCTCAAAATTATAAAACTAGATATAGTTGACACACTGTCCTGTGGCTATTAAAAAAAACAAAAACTAAAACTAAAGGACTAAAAAATAAACACTAAAACTAAAAAAATAAAAACTAAAAAATAATAATAGTTAATCTCTTTACTGACCCTGAGGTCTCAGTTCTCAGGCCTGACCATGATACATAGTCGCCAGCACCTCTGGAGCCTGGTTCAATCCACCACAGGAGAACTCCTCCATGCAACTCCCTTGCCTCGGCGGTTTACTAATACCTGTTCTCTGCCTCTGTCCCGGGGTATTTCTGTACCCCAAAATCCCACACAAACACAACTCTACAGCCTGATAGCTTTTCATACAGGTTTATATGTTCAACGTTCAATCCACAAACCCTCTACACAAGAAGATTGTATCAAATAGACAAAGATACAAACTACCCTTCATATAAGATGCTAGACCTATAAAATCCTTAATGGTCATAGCTATTTAATGCCAATTAATATCATCTGGGTCTAGCTGGTCCTTGGGAAACTCCTTGTTGCCACAATGACCTTCACCCTCTGTCCTCTGACCTCCTCAGAGCTCTCAGCCCTCTCTACTTCCCTTGCCCAGCCCAGTAACTGGCTTTTTATATTACTAATTAAAATGGGAAGTTCAGTTGGCACTGTTTGACTAGGCAGCCCCTCTTGGGGAAGTGGAATTAACATTAAAATACAACAGCTTCAGGACATTCTACATTTATAAGGGAACCTCCCAAGGCTGTTTGCTTGTCCAGCCTCTTTCCTGCTCTTGGGTCTCTGCAGTGCTTTCTAGCAGGCTTCCTGCTTTCCTCAGCTTGTTTGGTGGTGCTCCTTGGGTAGCTTGTGAAAACCTGGCACTGTGTTACTGTATAAAGAAAATAAAAGTTCTGTAGTAACTGAAAAAATAAATAAAATAAAATTAGATATACTAATACAAAACTGATTAAAACATATTATCATTTTTAATTACTAATGTTTTTGAATTCCCTGTAACTTTCATGGGGTATATTTAAGTTAAAGCACAATATTCTGGAGACAAGTTTCTATCCACTGTGAAATCCTGGACTTGAACACAAATAGCAATTGCTCGAGCCAAGAATTTACTTATCATAATGAACATGTAAATTTTTAAAAAATCCAAATATACAACAAGTTTCTGACAACTAATGACCGAGACTTAAAGATTGAACAGAATAATTATACCTCATTCACAGTAAAATAAAAAAATAAATACAATATCTCAAAACTACACACGTACTCAAGCATATTTTTTAATTGAAAATAGATTTTTCTCAATATTGACCACAGTTTCTTACCATCTATTTCTCCTAGTCCTCTCACCCCATCTCCTATCCTACAGATCTATTTGTCTTTCATTTCCCTTCAGAGAAAAAGAGAGAGTTGGCTCCACTAGAAGCAATAAGAAAAAAATATATTACCCATGAAAAAAGATAAATATGCAGTAGATTGTGAAAATTAAGGTGAAATGAACACTTCTTAATTAAATAATAACTGATAGGATTTTAAATATTAGAACACCCATTCTACATGAAAATTTAAAATATATTCTTTGAAATGGAAGATGGTTGCTTAAGCCGTCTATGAAGAATATGTATATGAATATAAATAACACATTGTCAGAGTTCACAGTGTGATAAATATTCTACAGCAATAAATGACTGCTCAAAAGAATAATGGGTGAACTTCAATATTTACATCACACAGAGAAGAAAACAGTAGAGCAGAATTCAAAGAAATGTGAATGTCAAAATTGGCTCGGATTTTATTTTGTCAGAAATGTAATGCTTTAGTGTTAATGAAATGACAGGATGTTGTAAAAGCAATTAAAACTATATAGCCTGTTATAACACAAATGTTGTATATATACAAATACTATTTTAAATATAACATAAACGGCCAATTAATGAGCATAGATACAGAATAATGGAAGGAACAGCAAAGGAAAACAGTCTAAGATAATATATTTCAACTATATTATTACAAATTCGAATAAAAAGAAAATTCACAAAATGAAATATAAGAGCAGTCTTTAATTGTTGTAGGTTATTTATCATACTGCAAACTCTTATATTGTATTATTTATATTCCTACTAGGTGGTTTAAGCAATAAAGAAACAGAGTTAGAACAGAATCATGAGTTAATAATAAAGAAAGACTTGAATATTTATGTTATATGTTTGAAATTATGACAGAATATTGTACTAGTCACTACTTTTCTGTTGCTCTGAAGAAACAACATGACCAAGTCAACTTACAGAAGAAAGATTTTATTGAGGGCTTGCTTAAAGTATCAGAGGAATAATCTATAACCATTATGGTGAGGAGCTTGGCAGCAGGCAGGAAGGCGTGATGCTAGAGTATTAGCTGAGAGTTTACAGCTCATTCACAAATTAGAAGGGGCAACAGAGTTGTCCTGGATGGATATTTTGAACCCTAGAAATCTTCAGTGACACATCTACTCCAATAATGCTGTACTTCTAATTCTTCTCCCAAAGTTCCATCAATTAGGGATCAAGCTGTCAAACACTTGGGCTTTTGGGGCCATTCTTATTCAAGCCATCACAAATACTGAAGGTCATTTTTTGGCTGGTTTTCATGTCACTGCTTTTGGAAATTTACCTCAAGTGTTTAAATACATTAGACTATGAAACTTTAAGAAAATCTAGTTTCCTCTCCAGTAAGCAAATGGTAATAGTTCCTCAGCTAGTGGTGGACACCATGCTTACCTCCCTTCCTTCTTGCTGGGATTTTGTTGGGTTGTACTTCTAAAGGATATTATACAAACTGTTACAGTTGCTGTTAGATCATGTATGCAGTTGCCCTGTTGAATCTGGGAAACACCATTTTTTAAGTCATCTAGGACCTCTGGTTCCTACAATTTTTTCTTTGTCCTCAACTGCATAGACATTCCATTTAAAGCTGAGAATCTTGAAATAATTTAGTCTCTACATGTTAACCCATTGTAGGTCTCCATGTTAATTGATATCTACTACAAGACGCTTTTGTAATGAAAGTTGAGCAACACACTGATCTATAGATTTAGCAAAAGTCTTTAAGAGTTGTTTTATTGCTATGTTAATTTAGCTAATGAAACTAGTGTGTTTTCCCCTAGGGCCCATTATTTAGCTAGCCACAGATTCTTGGTGTAATTGATACTGTCAATATAGGTTTCATCTTGTGGAGTGGGCTTTAAATTCAGTCAGAAAATACTTGGTCACTCCTATGATATTTTTGTCATCACTGCACCTGTTATATTGACCGTATCCCCAGGAAAGATGATGCCCAAGTGTAGTCAGCCAACAGAAACTGAACTCAGGTTTTAAAACCAAACATAAAGTTGTGTGGGTAGAAGGTAGGGAAAGATCTTCAAGTAGCTAGGTAAGCAGGTGGGGCTGATAGAATTAAATATATCATGAGAAATTCTGAAACAATTAATAAAAGTATTATGAAAAATACAAAACTTTATTCAAAGAATTCAATAACAGAATTATATCTATATTTAGATTGTAATATCTTAAAGTTCTGTTAGAGTCAAGGCTTCTAATAAGGCTCTTATGGGTTAAAAACTAATGGGATTTAATTGAACCTGGAATAACAGTAGACTTTTTTACTACATATAAACCTGACTCCCAGATGTATGAGTGTCAAGTAGTTTCTTTCAAGCAAAACTCAAAAGTGAAAAATAAATCCACATTTTCTAGTGTTTTATTACATTAAACGATATACATGTCATACAATGGTTCTGTTAAAAAAAGATATTTTAAATAAGTATTAGAATAAAACCAAATTTAATCAAACTTAAAAATGCAATGTGATCATCATATTTCAAATTATAAATTCATATTTAAAATTATGTCTTTAAGTTGTATAGTTTATGGACATAGTCTAATTAGTACAGTAGGCAGATGGCCCTTTGGCAGTACACCAATGTTATATATAATTTAAGTAAAGACTGAAAAGCTTGGCTTGATGCTTTCTACTTTGCTATGGTATATGCTTTCTTAAATGGTAGATTAGAGTATATGCTATGAGGAATTATAAATAAGGACATATGGCACATATCTGTCCATATTTAATGAAGTTCATTTAATATTTTTACTTAAATATTTTAATTAGTATGATACCAACACACATACTATAGCTTTTAACTCTTTTTGGTTGGATCATAATTTTATTATTTCAGCAAAATTTTTCTTCAAATGTGATTTCAAAGAAAACTCCTCTATTAGCATTAAAAGATGATTAGTCATATCATTTAGTTCTGTGGAGAGTAAGAACAGATATCATGTGACATTCAAGCATGAATTGTTTGACTCTGTTTTTCGCTCAATGCTATTTGATAATGTCTCCTTATAGTATATTATGGTTAATAAAATAATGCATACTTAGAATTTAGCAGTCTGTATTTTTAACCGCATTAATTATTATTGTCTAGTCATTATTCTATGCATATACTGTATCAGTTACTTTCAGTAGGGTTTAAAGATTTTATGTGTGAAATTTACTAACAATTTTTGTATATATATTATTTATTATATATTATTTTGATGTATGTATTTTTATGATGAGAACATTTATGCCTATTTCTGCTGGTTGTTTTCAAGCATGTCTAGCACTAACTTTATAGAAAATATATGTGTTTGAGCTTATTCCTCTGTCCTGTAGGAAATGTTCTTTAAATGCATCTTCCCATTCCCAGTCTAGGGCAACTAGTATTCTATTTTTTTCAAGTATATTTATGAATATATAACATCTCAGTCATATACACTATGTTTCCCTATTGTTTAGAATTCCAGGAACTTATTAGATATCTCTAACCTGAGGTATGTAACTTGGTTGTAGAAATAACTTATGCATAGTGCAGTTCTTTTGTGGACTGATATAATTTTATGTATTCAGTTGTTGGGGAAGACAACAGAGGCAGAGAAATTTGTTTTGTATTACAATTAGTGAGTTGGAATGCTACAGAATAACGCTGTAGACTGCAATATGAGGTTAGGTTTATCTCGAAGATCTATTTCTTCATCCCCTCCTGTAAGCATTCCTCACACAGAAATGAGAATGAGTAATCATCCTTGCTATTGTTTCCATGGAAAAGAGTGAGTCTCCTCAAAGTGGATGAGAAATTGTATAATGATTACTTCAGGAAAATACCTGACTTGAAGAGCTCCTGCCAAGGCGTGGACTCAATAGTCAATTTAGCTAAGTTTTGCAAGTTCAGTCCATATGGAACCCATGCCACATGCCACATTTTCACATATGCTTATACATAATTTATTTTCTTATATGGGAAATTATTTTTGTTGGATTGGCACCCACGTTCCAGGTATTTTATCTTCAATACCATTCCTATTATTCTTGGTGTCAAAAAAGCCTCAGTATAGCTCACTGTCATCTGGGTACATGTGTTAGTAATTTTCTTAATTTAATTTTGAGATTATAGTCTAATTATTATAACATTTTCTCTTTCCTCCTTCTAAACATCCCCATTAATCTATTTGTTCTGTTCTAAATGTATAGCCTCTTCTTTCATTACTTAGCATTAAATGCATATTTAGACATGGATATAATTATGATTTCCTACCTATATCTGGATCAGTTTTTCTACTGTTACTTGTATGTATGTTTTTAGGACTGTTTTTTTTTTGGTACTACATAACCAATTGATCCACTCACTCCTGAGGATGACTCTTTGTACTGTTGTCAGACTTCCTAGTTGCCTGGAATTGTTCTTGTCCGGTTGAGACTTATTATCTCCTCCTGATCCCTGCCCAGGTCAACTAACCAAACCGACAACAGTTACCAGAGACTAAAATACCAGTCAATGAGTTTGCATGGAGAGACCCATGGCTCCAGGTGCATATGCCACAGAGGATATCATTCTCAGACATCAATGGGAGAAGAAGCCTTTGGTCCAGTGAAGGTTGGTTTTCCCAGTGTAGGGGGATGCCAAGGCACTGAGGTAGGAGAGGGTGGTTGGGAGAGGGAGCACCTTCAGGGAGGCAATGTGAGGGGGAGAGAGGATGCCATTGGAGGAAAGGGGATAACATCTGAAATGTAAATACAGAAAATATCCAATGAAAAATTTATAAAAGAGTAGCTATTAAATGTATCCTTATTCAGCTCATGTTTATCATCTTGTTGATAATCTAAGGGCACAATTAATGTTGCTAAGAGACACAATCTTACAACAAACCCACAGACTGTTTCTTAGAATCTTTTCAACTCCAAATCTCTAGTGTATCCAATGTAACTGGGTTCTACAACTGTGCATTGCTTTCTCATGGAGTGTTCTGTAGTAGGCCACTTCTAAAAATAGGTCTCCTTGATAAGGAGAGAAGGCAACACATATTTGGGAGTATAAAGACCAGTGTTTATTGTTTGGAATCATGTTGTCTTTAAAATAGTGGTTACAGTTTTCCTTCTAGTATCCATTAGTTCATAGCACTGACAGTAAGCCCATGGATGCCCATAGCTATGTTCTATCTATGAGAATATTATTTTTGTTGAATATTTCATTTATTTATATTTCAAATGTTATCCCCTTTCCTGCTTTCTTCTTAAGAATCTCCCTATCCCACCCCCCTCTCCCTGCTTCAATGAGGGTACTCCCTAACCCACCCACCCACTCCCACTTCCTTGTCCTGGCATTCCCGTACTCTGCCCCATTGAGCATTCTCAGGACCAAGGGCCTCTCCTCCCATTTATGTCTCACAAGGCCGTGCTCTGCTACATATACTGTTGGAGCTGTGGGTCCCTCCATGTATACTCTTTAGTTGGTAGTTTAGTCTCTGGGAGCTCTGGGGTGGGGGTGGGCATCTATGAGAATATTATTAATTTTAACTTTTATGGAGTATCATTGTCTACAGATAAACTTTCTTCAGTGCATCTTTTTACATGTGTAAGGAATCTCCTACACTAGCTGATGAGTGTATGATTCAACTTGTATATCTCCTTGCTCAGGGAGGGGCCTGTAGGGGTTAGGGGCAAATAAAAGGTTGCTGTGGGATGAAGGACTCTTGTATGGCGGACCAGGAAGGGTGTCAACATTTGGAATGTAAATAAATAAAACAATTTAAACAAGAGAATTAACCAGGAAAATATATTTGTTTCACTAATAAGCATATTGGCTCAAACAAAAAGTAAAATTAATACAGGATATTTTATTTATCTTCCTCCATGTTTTACAGTTTACCATGCATAATGTTAATAGGTAAAGAGTAAAAAACAATTTAAAAAAATTTGTACCTAGTTAAATAGTTGTTTTCTAGTACAAAAACAGTATTTACAAAACTGATTTTACTGACTATATTTTCTTTAGGCCAATGTCTATAATGGAAAAAGTGTGTTATGATCATGTGCAAATGTCCAAAATCTTCTTGGAAATTTTGCCTTCCTATTTTCATTTTTCTATTAATGTGAAGTTATTATAAACAAATTATTTTTCTTTAATTTTTATTTCACACAATATATTGATAATATTCTTTCCTCTTTCCCAACTTTTTCTACTTCCTCCACTTCTCCTTACATATGCAATTTGATGACATTTCTCTCTTTTCATACAACAACAGCCAAGGCATGAAAATAAAAAGTAATAACATAAGAAAGAACAAATATATACATTCCTAATACATTCTCACTAAGAAAATATTTAACTTGTATTTTCTTTTTAAGGACCCACATTTGTTTTAAATAAAATACCTTGTTAATCATCTTAAATTACTAATCTCATTTTAATTATTCAATGGGGCTTCCTGTCACCATGTCTTATCACTTGGAAGTAATGCTAGCACAATAATACTAGAATATTGTATCATTTCATTTGTTTTTAGATTTCATATAAACTCTACAATTGAGCCAAGGAGAAGAAAAGCATTTTCCTCTAAGTTATTTTTATATTGTTGTAAGATCAGAAGCTATTGTACATTATTAGGGCAATTGAACTCTCTTAAACATTTTCAACTCACACCCCAAGTTCACTAAATCAGCCTCAGGCACTGAAAACTTAAAAGCTAGTCTGATAGAGCTTCTTACAAATATTCTTTGAATTTTATGACTTGTCTCCCACATGAGGCGTAATAGTTTCGATGTCCTAATTAGTACTTGTGTATATTGCTATTACTTTGTCTCCTTAATCACATTATTAAGAGTGTTATGGAGATTCCTTATAGAATCACACTTTATAATAGTGTTTCTAATTTGAATATGTCCTGTTTTATGTTGTCTGATTCTGAAACATCATAAACTCTTTTTATGGGTCCTTTGATAGTGCTTACTTTCTTCTTTATACTTGATTAGAATATACAGTACTGAGTAACAAAGAAATTATCTGAAGCTTCAGATTTTCAATTCAGGAGAATATGTGTTTTCTTTCTTATTTTGGTGCAAATAGAGAAAATATTGATGTTAATACATTTATGAAGATGTTAATTTGTTTGTATACAAGAAATTTGACGATATATATTTAACAATATTTTTAAAAATATACACATAGTTGCAATGGATATTAATTTTTCTTAAAACTCTTCTGTAATTGGTAATATTTTGTAAGGTGATATGCATTATTCTATAAATAAAACTTTTATTGTTCTACACTAGAAGCAAAGAATACATTTTTTGAGTATTTTTTGAGTTTGACTTTGTGTTCTATATTTAGACCTTATATAAACTATAAATTATAAGCTTCACATATATGACATATACTTATTAAACTACACAAAAGGTATTTAAATGTATGTGTATTTTAGTTTAATTTATATTACCAACAGCAAAATGATAAATATGACTCTCAACTACTTCCTTTCCTTTCTATATGTTAACCTTTATTAATATTCATATGAAAATAATTTCACATGCAATGTGGTACCTCCCAGTAACTTAAAAACAGTTTGATAAATACTGTCATCATTTTAAGGATGCTATATGTACTGATTGGCATTACTGACTAGAAAGTCTCTAAAAAAATTTCTCTTTGTTCTTTGCAAAACATAAGAATAATGAGGTCTTCAACATCTTCTGTGAGATAGTACCAGCCATGTATACCAGGGTAGTAAAACCTCAATTATGTAGAATTTAAACTAGAGTACACTGATACTTTTAGTTTACATGCCAACAAGGATATAGGAAATTTCTTTATGTTCTAATCTTAGATGTAGAAAAACTGACATATTTTTCCAATGACTAGTGCTCTGATATGTTCCAATTCTAAGTGCTCGGGCCTAAAAACAGATTCATATAAGTAACACAAAGTTGACTCAGCAAACTGTATATAAATCTGAAAGACCATAAATTTGGGAGGGGGACCCATAATAATTTGGGGCATAGAGGGAAAAGTAATCAAAATAAAGTAATGATGAACAAAATTCTCTAAAAATTAATAAAAAAATAAAGATTAAATTAAAACATTTACAGAAATAAAATATTTGATGCAGTGAGTGACTTAACCAACTTCATATAGAATTTCATCAACCATCTCAGAAAATTTGTGATGGTTATTTTAGTTACTCGATGGATGACAAACTATCACATCAGAAACAATTTAAGGAAAGAAGAGTTGCTTCTGGCAGATAGATTGAGAAGATAATTCCATTAGGATGAGGGAGGCCAGTATTCTAGAAAGGGATGAAATCTCAAAAAACAAAACAAAACAAAACAGGATATTGGTTGGTTATATTGACTCCATGGGCAAGACCTACTGAACAAAAACTTGGGTGGGGCTATGAAACCTCATTTACATCATTCACCGACATGGCCCAATGAGGTTCTACCTTCTACTTGTTCCTCAGCATCTCCAAACATTACCACCAGCTAGGAAACAGGTGTTCAAGTACCTGAGCATATGGGAAGCATTTACAATCAAACCACAGTAGTGAAGACCATAACTATAGAAGAGCAGCATTTCTTTTTTTACTCATTCTGATAGTGACAAAAAATACTATGTTATACTTAACTTTAAAATCACAATATTCCAGAAATACATGTTATAAAGGGATAAAAATAGTTTTATATAGGTAGGGAAAAATCCACAATAAATATCTGTATTAACTGGGATGCCATTCAGCTTATAATAAATGATAGATATATTGTTAGGGTCTTAAATAGGACATACTATTTGCAAAGGTATTTAATCTATGTGCTTAGTGCTAATAGCTCTATAATGGCATTGGGTAAAGTTTACTTAACTTTGTTTTACCAAATTTAGCATCAGGTTAAGATATGCACATCAAGGTCTTCTTTGTATCCATCTTATTTTAGATTCATAAAACAAACAAAAAAAGGAAACAGGTTGTCTGTTCAAACTAGAATCTACAGTCATCATATCTGATGTATGAATGAATGCATATTCATATCTGTCGACCAGAAAGCAAAGAGAATAGTTTTGGTTTATTTTCTGATGGTCTATATATGAAATTTAAATAAAATGGACTCATTACTTAGGAATGAATTGTTAAAATCACGGCAACAGTTTTGTTTTCTAGTACATGTTCCATTTTGTTTACATTCTGTTTACAATAAAAGAGAGGATTAGTCTCTAACAGGACTACATTGTTAGAACATGATCGAGCTTCAAAGGTTAATGAAAATATAATTATAATAGTGTATGTTCCATGTTTATCAAAAGAGCAGTAAATCCCCTTCATCCTTCTTAGTTCACAAATTCCTAACCTGATTGGCAATAATCTCTCAGCTTTACTTTGTCAGTCTAACTAACGTGTTTGAATATTGAGCTAAACGTTTTTCTTATTATTCAGTGTTATAAGGAAACAGAAGTAATTTATTAATGAAAATAGGAAATTCAGTTGAAAATGAAAATTTAGTTTTGTAAGTTTTCATAGAACTACTTGAGTAAGAATATACAGTATAGAAGTATTTTAGACAATCGGACATACAATAGTTGAGTTGTCCTTCGCTGCCTTTGATGATCTGTGCTGAGTCTTCTTTCTTCAGCCCATCCACAAGTAGACAGAGTATATTGTGAAAGTATCATGTCAAGGAAAATTAATTAAAAGTTGGCATAATCTCTCTAGACTCACATCCTAGGGCTCTCTTTTGCCAGCTAGATGATTTGGGTTGCAGTTTGAAACCTGGGCATATTTGCAGTTTGCCATCTGTCAAATTTGGTTGACAATGGGCACCATACATTTTCATTGAAAGTACTGGCTTACAGTAGCTGAATTGAATCGCCTGAACAGACACTACTTTGTATTTTCTGAAAGCCAACTTAACTTTTAGACTGAACTTTGGTCTATCATTGGTTTAAATTTTATAATGTGTTAAGTTCTTTATTGCAAATATCATACATGAACCTATAAATAAAAGCATGAAATGTATCTGTATCTTTAAACGTTCATTCTAATCTTCAGTATTTTTGTCAGAGTCTCGTGAAAATTATTTTTATGACTTCATTTAACATTTGTCCTTTTCTTTATTTTGAACAGTAAGATTGTAAGGCAAGAATGTCTACCATGCGTGGAAAGCTTTCTTGAGCTCATGACAAAGTGGAGGATTTTAGTGGGGCTTCCTCTTCTTTCCCTGGTTTGGGGAGTCCAACTCATATTCTACCAGGGGAATACCATCTAAATCTTTGTGAAATCACAAGTTCAGCTTCCTGGAGTGCCTCCTCAGGCAAATGAGCTATCCCCAATACCCTAAGCCTCAACCAGTGAATCTGTGCCCTAAGAGGAATGCATTCTTACTCACTAAGAATCATATATATATATATAGCCCTGGTTCTCTTGAAAGGGCGAATGCATAAAGCCTGAGCCAAATAAATGTATGTGCACTAGGTAGTCTCAGAGAGGGTTTTAATTAAAGATCATTGGAGAAAGTCTTCATTGAAAAGAGCTGTAACACTAAGGACCTCTGAGAAGCCCCCACCCCATGCCAAATTCGCACCCATTTTGGACTTCCTTCATCCTTTCAGGCTGACATGCAGCAGAGTCTGCACACTGAGAAAACAGAGGACATAGAACCACTTCTTGATTTCAACTTGCATAAAACAGTTGGCACCCACTAGGAGACAACATTAAATCCAGTTTAGGGGAAAAAAAGGCGGGGTTGGAAAAGTGAGTGCCCCCAGTACTGAGCCCCTTTGGCATCAGTCCAAAGGCTCAAGCTTACAAACTCAGAGAGTAGTAAGTCTTTATCTTCCCCTACTTTGTTCTTCTTTAGATCTACAGTTTCTTTTCCTTAGGGGAGTGTCCCATCACATTTTTTAAAGCCTTCAGATTAGGAAAATATCAACCATATTTAAATACTCGATAATAAGAGTCCCTAAAAATCCATGTAGGACCTTGATAAATAGGCAGGCAGATTGCCGCTGCCTCTTTCCCTCTGGAACTCAGCTGGGTTGTGCCAGAAGGAAATGGACATGAAAACTTATCTTAGAATCAACAGGTAACGCAATCTCTGCGAGCAGCAACTAGCATTCTAACTTGTAAACTATTCTATGATACAAATCCTTTAATAGGGGATCCCAGGAGAGCCATCACATGAACTGGTAGCCTCTCCTTCCTACATTTTGTCCTCCATCCACACCCCTGTTCAAAAGGACCTATCTTTTCTCCTGATTCCCCTCTTTCCCTCTCTGAACAAGAATTTTCACCTACTCATCCAGTGATTGGCTCCTTGACGTCTTAATCCATTAGGGGAAATGCCACACTCCACTCATCAAAGTCTTTCAACCACAGAGGAGACACCTAGTTATCTCCTAGCTTCTTTCACACAGCCCCAAATGGAGAAAATGTCAATCACTCTTCACCTCAGATTATGAGATTATACAGCCAATCAGTCCTCTCAGGCTTCAGACTTGAGTCACCACACCCTCTGACTCAGGGGTCTTCATCCCCCATCCCACCTGGCATCTACATCTATCTACTTCTCGACTTCTTGTTTCAAAGTGGTAAACAGAAAGCTACATCCCACCTGCTGCCACCAGCCAGACTATGGTTGTACAAGACCAGGAAGCAATTCATTCGCAAGGGAGCATGAAGGAGAAACCTGCCCAGCAGGTACAGACCTGTGGGATGCTGGCATAGACTGCTGATTGCACTGAAGAGGCCCCTCCCCCAAGTTCGGTGTTTAAGTCAAAGGGACTGGACACAGCAGATGCATACCATCAAGGTGAATACTATGAGCAGAAAGTATATGCTAACTAACACTGAAGGTTCCTTGAGAGGCAACCCACTGAAAACTTAGAATTTTTTTGTTAAAACAATTCTAGATAAAGATCTGGATTTTGTTTAAATACTTTTTCCCTTATAAAAATGACTCGTTATGCTTTTAACACATAATTATTCACCAGACCTCTACAATTACTCAGAGATACATGTCTGCTACATTTAAAAATTCTTTTAAGCTTCAGAGAATCATCTGTGATCCACCCTTCACAGGACTATGTCAACAAATGTTATTTAATCTTCAATTTAGTAAAAATAAGATTATCTACTTAATCCAGTTTATTTTTCACAGATAAGCTGCTACTGCCTAATACAGATATATAATTGACATGGTATTTCCTTTTTCAGCTACTTTAAGCAGATTAGGTAAATAATTCTTAGCCTTTCCCTTTGCTTTTGTTGTGCATGCTCAAGAACCCCAAAAGACCATCAAGCAGCTAACTCCAAGCAATTGCACGAGGGTTTTTTTATTCAAGCTAGCACTTGGGCAAGATGGAAAAGCAAAGCCCCAAATCCAGTTTCAAGCAAACAAGCAACAGAGTTTCTAGCCTAGCATATTTCTAATTGGAAAGTTACAATGGAATTTTGTTGCCCTTTAAAATAATTGGCTGGTGCTGGGAGCCAAACCATAAACTTAGCTTCTGCTTTCCTCTTAATTGGTGGTTGTTAGGAAGTGAAGTGCCAGAGGCAGGCTTGGAACCTGGTAACTAGTTCTAGGTGCAAGTTTGTTAGGGAGTAACCTGGAAACTGGTATTAAATGGAGGTTTGTTGATGAGTGACTTGGAAATTAGTGGTAGGTGCTGGCTTATTGATTAACTGGAGTTCAGCCTCAGGTCAGGTATTTTAAAATGGAGTCTGATCTCAAGATGTGGTCTTTTACTTTCCTTATTCAAAACAGGTGACTTCTCATTTAAAGAATGCCAGACCAGGATTGTGACTCCTAACACTGAACCCCTCGCCTTTCCTCTAGGCCTATAGCAAGGGACCGCAGATATACTGGTAATCAAACTGTTACAGGCTTAACCTGTTCATTGCCCTCTCTCTTCTTCTGATGTAAAGAAAAACTAACAGCGCCCTGTGCAGATAATCCCCTGCCAGTGTTCTGCACCTGTGTTGTGACTATTCCGCAGGGTTATCTGTACAAGGAAAGAAAGGCAAAGCTGCTGCTTCAGGCCAGACAGAGACAAGAGATGTTCCTTTGCTGGATCTGCTAGGGACAATACAGCTGCCTTTGTCCTTACACACAAACTGACTGAAGACTTTCAAGAAAAGCTTAGTCAGTTGAGGCCATCCACAGATGATCCCTTAGGTCCCTACAGCAATAGATAAGCTGTCTTGCCAGGGTCATGCTCCAAAACAGAAGAGCAAAAGATGTAATGACTATATGTATGTAAATTACATATTTACATATTATGTGTATTTGAGAAAGTTCATTTGTCTGCTTTGTGAACTACCCTCTATCTAATTTTCTACTACAAGTGCTATCAAATTAATCCTCTGTTTTCATATAAAATTCTATCTCAATTTGTATATATACTGTTTAAACAACATTGCATAGTTTACATAATCTTGTGACTGAGGTCTTCATGGAAGGACCCATTAATTGATTATTCAGTACCAAGCAGTCAACTTTGAAAATTCACATACAAGTAACATCAACAGGCATGTTGTATTTAGAAATATATGTGTATATAGAAATACATCTATATGTACAATAATAATTAGCGAATAAAAAGAGGTATTGATTTTGAAGGAGAGCAGGGATGGTGTAAAAGAAAGTTTGGAGGGAGGAATGGGAAGAAAAAGATGTATAATTACATTATAATCTCAAAAATAAATTTTGGGCCAGTTTGCCAGAAAAGCTGGTAGGCTGCCCTGAATCTTTCTCTTTGTTGCCCTCTTAAGCTATTTCCTTTGTTCTGTCTCTAATTCTGCAACAGAATATCAGCTGTATTCTGTATTCTCTCTTCTCCACTGCTCATATTTCCTTTGAATGCCATAAACCATCACTTTTGAACCTTTCCATTACGCCCACTCATTGCTGGATCCTAGCCTGCTCTTTAACCATCCCCTTCTCAGCCATATCCAACACATGCTGGAAAACAAGATAGTCTACCTATAAACTTTCTCATCTCTCTATATATTCCACTAGTCATCCCCTCTATTTCTTCTCTGGCAATGCAACAGATCACAGACTGTATCTGCTTTCTCCTTTGCCAATATGCCTTGTGGACTGCACAGCTTACTGCCTTCTAACCTTCCTTTCACACATTAGTAGCTATATCCTAGCAACTAACCCATTCATTGTGAACACAAGAGCTTAAGAGACCAGGAAAATGGGTATCACACAGCCTTTACAATTTCATAAAAATCCTAAGAGGAAACAGAAACCAAGAAATCAATATTATTGATATCTCTCAATATCAATGTTCATAATTCCACAATAAAAAGATACAGACTAACAAAATGGATGTGAAAACAATTTCTTTCCTTCTGGATCCAAGGTGCAGACTTCAAAATCAAATATAAACATTGTCTCATGGTAAAAAGGTGGAAAATTATCTACAAAAAAAGGAACATAGGAAATAAGCTGACATAGCCATTTAAATATTGAACAACATAGACATCAAACAAAACTTATCTGAAGAGATGGGAAAGGACATTACATACTCATCAAAGAATAATCTACTAAATGATGTTTCAGTTGTTATCATTTATTCACTAAACCCAAAGGCACCCACATATTTTTGTGAAAGGAAAACTATTAAGCTTAAATCCCATATTGGCCCTCATATACTGATAATGGAAGACTTCATACTCAACGCTCACTATAGACAGGCAATGCTGGCAAAAACAAACAGAGAAATATTGAAGTTAGTTGATTATAAACTAAAAGATCTTGGAAATATTTACAAAACATTTCACCAAACACAAAAGAATAAACATTCTTTTCAGGACCTCATAGAACTTTTCCAGAATTGCTCACATAACCAAACATAAAATTTCTTGAATTAACATAAACAAAGACAATTGAAATATTTCCAAACATCCTATCAGCCCACCAGGGACTAGAGTATGTCAACAACAGAAATACACATAATTTACAAATCCATGGAAACAGAACAACTCTTTACTGAATGAAAATTTGTCAAAACCAAATTAAAGACTTTCTAGAATTCAAGAAAAATTAATATACAATATACACAAACTTGTAAGACAAATTAAATTGGTGCAAAGATGAAAGCTCAGAGCACTAAGTTCCTATGTTAAGCATTTTTTAAAGGACTTTGGATTTTACATGCTACTAAATTAATAGCATTCCTGAAAGGCATAGAATAGGGAGAAGTAAGCAAACTAAAGGAGTAGATGGCAAAAAAATGAAGCAATAAAACTGAGGTATGAAATCAATAAAATATAAACAAAGTTAATAATATAAGGCATCTACCAAAAAGCTTTTTATGAGAAAGTAAACAACATAGACAAACCATTATTCAAATTCAAAATATAAAACAAGAAGAATGATTATCTAATTAAGAAACTCAGAAACAAACAGGAGGATATAACAACAGATATTCAGGAAATCTGAAGAATCATAAGGACATACTTAAACAATCTGTACTAAATCAATTCAAAACTCTAAAGGAGATGGATAAATTTCTCAGTAGATACAGCATACCAAAGTTAAATGAAGATCAAATAAAATTAAAAACATAACATATAACCCTTAGTAAAATAAAAGTAATCACTAAAAGTCTCCAAACCAAACCAAAATCAAAACAACAACAGCAGCAAAATATCAAACAAATGAAAACAAACAAATAAAACCAGGGGCCAGATGGCTTTAGTGCAAAATTCTACAAGACTCTCAAAGAAAACTTAAAGCCAATACTCCTAAAATTATTCCTCAATGTAGAAATACACCCCTGAAGGAACATTTTCAAATTCATTTTATAAAGCCACAATTACCCTGACACTGAAACCACATAAAGACCCAGGATGCAACAAAGCATAGACCAATTTTTCAAAGAAGTATAGAGCAATTTTTCTTACATGAATACAAAAATATTCAATAGTATATTTGCAAATCAAATAAAAAATCAAAACTTCACCATTATCATGAATTTTTTGTCTCAGAAATACAAGGATGGTTCAATATACAAAATCACCCTATAAAGAAACTGAAAGAAAAATGAAAGAACATCTCATTAAATATAGAAATGGCCTTTTATAAAACCCAAAATTCTTTCTTACTAATAGTTAGAGAGAGTCCTTAAATACAAGAGACAGAGACATATCTAAACATAATAGCGCATGTTTACAGCAAGCCCATAACAACGTCCACTTAAATAGAGAAAAATTTCAAAGCAATTTCACTAAAATCAAGAACATGACTAAAATTTTTATTCTCTACATATTTATTTACTAAAGTACTTAAAGTTTTAGTGAGAGTAATAATACAATTGAAGAGCAAGGTGATATAAATTGGAAAGGAAAAAGTGAAAGTGTTTGTATTACTAGATGACATGTTAATATACAAAACTGACCCTAGAAATTTCACCATGGAAATCCTCCAACTGAAACACACTCTTAGCAATGTGGCAGAATATAAGTTTAACACAGGCAAACAAACAAGCAAAAAGTAGCTCATATATATATATATATATATATATATATATATATATATATATATATATATATGAATGGCAGACTGAGAAAGAAATCAGGGAAATGACATATTTCACAATAGTCTCTAATCATCATCATCATCACCAGCAGGACCACCACCATGACCATCTTCATCATCATCATTATCATTGTCATCTAAAGGTACTGCTAATCAGGCAATTAAATTCTTTTTTTTTTTGTTCTTATAAAAATGCACTTTATTTTGAAATCAGTCTATAAAAGTAGAAATCACATACAAAAATACAGATTACTGAGACATGTACTTCTGCAACATGTTGGTAAAGTAGCTCCCAGCTCGACTTGCACAAGGAAGAACAGGTACTATATGTCTGAGGGCACCCGGAGACCAGAGTCCAACCAGAGTCGGCCACCAGCCCATCACTAATGTGTAAACAATAGTTTCAAGTAGTAGTTCGCACTCTTAACTACTAGGGAATTGAAGCATGACGATTCTTATGTGACACAATGTTCTTTAGATCTGAGCAGATGAAGGCACTTCAGGTTGCTAAGTTTTTGATGAAGGGGCTGGAGAGATGGCTCAGCTGTAAAAGGCTAGGCTCACAACCGAAGCAATTAAATTCTTACATGATAAAACCTTAAAGTCTTGGAAGAAAGATGTTGGAGAAATTATATACTTATGGATTCATAAGATTAACATGGTGAAAATAGCCATCGCAACAAAAGAAATCTACAAATTCAATGCAATTTTATCAATATTCCAAGACAAATGTTTACAAAACTTGGAAAAATAATTCTCAACTTCATGTGGGAAAATTAATAAAAACCCAAATGACTAAAATATCATTGAATATAGAAAAATTGCTACAATTTCAATTAGTACTACAGAGCTATAGCAATAAAAGCCACAGTGTATCGCCATAAAAGCAAACATGTTGTTCAATAGAATGAAGTTAAAAACCCTCATATAAAATGAAAAACATATAGATACCTGATTTTTCATTAAAAGACAGAAATACACACTAGAAAAACAAACCCATCTTTAACAAATGTTGCTAAAAAACTGTTTTTTGCATTAGTAAAATTACCACAATTTCTGAAGGATCTATTCTTGCTAACTGATGAAGTTTCACTTTTTCTTTCAGAATCAATTGAGAAATATATATATATATATATATATAGTCTTTATTCTTTTACTTGGCTTGTACGTTAAAAAATATCAATGCTAAGACATTATCTTTTCTGTGCTTATGAATTCCTTTTGCAGAATGAGCTGAAGGCAATATGACTAAAATGCATGACATTTTTGGATTTAAACTATCTATACTTGCATTTTGTAATTTCTTTTCTACCAGTGTCAATGCTTTTTCAGTCTCAACTAATAATTTTTTTGGTCTATTAAAGTCTTTGTCATCTTACAATGTTTGAAATACATTGCCCTTGAATAGTTAATCTAATTATAGGACTTAGCCAATTAATGTCTACCAACAGTTTTTGAAAATCATTAGGAGTTCTCAAGTGCTCTCTCCTGAATTTCACCTTCTGTGATCAAATCTTTTGTGACCTATTATACATCTCAGATTATTATTTGAATGTCCTCTTTGTATTTCTCAGGAGTAATTTGTTAGCCTTAGCAAGGCAAAATTCTTCTTATTTCATCAATTTTACAGGTATTTGTATTTTAAATTAGCCAGTAAGATACCATCCATATAATGGTAAATAACTGTTTATAAATTATTTTTAATGGCTGTTGTTCAAAATATTAGGAGAAGGTAAGATTATTTCATATTCCTTGAGGCAAGACTCTCCAAAGATATCCTAATGGATAACTTCTATTGAAAGCACTAAGAACACAAACCTTTCCCTTTCATGCTCACATAAAGAGACTTGAAAAAGAAATAATTTAAATTAATCACTATGATAGGCTATGCCTTAGGTAACAAGGAAGGCAAACCATAAAGATTCCATTGGTTGAAAGATCTCAGATCTGAATGTCCGCAGATCTGTCAACATCCTCCATTTGCTTGACTTCTTTTTAAAGACAAACATAATAATTCTAATTGTTGGTGGACTTCTCTATACATTTAGCCTTCACGTGCTCTTGGTCTAACTGTGGGCCATGGCTTGACATGTTTCCCACTTCTGGAATACAGCCAGGAGAGTGTGGCCCTCTAAGAGTTTTTATAGTTGCTGTGGGCAAAAGGCTTGTTTGTATAATAACATAATATGCTTATGTTCCTCCTTTGAGGAATGTCCTCTGCCAAGGTTAATGATAATCAAAGCATGATAATCAAAGCAAGAGACCAGGAGGTGAGGGAGGGTGTGGCTAATATCACAACAAAATGGTAAATGGTAAGACTTTTAGGAAAGCCCCTAAGACTTTGTTAAAGAACTCTGAAAGCATTAGGTTAAAAATATATAATGCTTCAACTATGCAAAAATAAAAATTCAATATGAATTCTATAAGGAGCTTCATAGATATAAAAAGAACAGAGGGACCTGTACTATGAACTGCCTTGTGAGGAAGATGTTAAGGAAAGAGATAAAAAGATTTAGGAAGTGTTGATCACAGGGCAAGATAAGATAAGCAGACAGATTCCTCAGTTCAAGTTCAGCCTGGTACAAAGGAATTTAGATTTAGGTCAGGTGTGGTAAAAATGGCAATTTCAGGGTGGGATCCTATCTAGCTAGTTTATTGTCTATGCTTATCAAAGGCAGGCACTTCTTTTAATTCCATTGCAATGTTAAAAAAAGAAAGAAAGAAAGAAAAAGAAAGAAAGGAAGGAAGAAAGAAAGAAAGAAAGAAAGAAAGAAAGAAAGAAAGAAAGAAAGAAAGAAAGACAGACAGACAGACAGAAAAAAAATCACTTGCCATTTCTTTTTAAGAATCAAAGGGGTGAGACCATGGGATGCTGATTCAAAAGGGAACCTGGGGTAATTAAGCATTGATATGCAGATAAAGGACTAGGCTTTTTCTTTTCTATTCTTTTCCTTCTTTCTTTTTTCCTTAAGAGAAATTTGTCTTAAGCAGAATATGTGCCATCAATTTGTAACCAGAAATTTTGTTTTGCAGCTCTCAAACACCACTACCTCAGAACTCCTTTCCAAGCACAGGCTAGTTGTTCAGATTTTGTGATAAGTCATTGTTCTATCCAAATAGTTCTGTCTTTTTGCCATTTTCCTGTTGGAGCAGCTGGGGATATACCATCAGATGCTTTCATATATTCAGTTGAAGAGGCAGCCACTGCTGTATCTTGCTTATGTACAGCTTGGGCAGTATTCAATAACATTTTAAAATTTATGTATTAGGAACATCTACTCTTTTACAGCCTCTTAAGTTGGAGGAATTTTAATCTGTGTTACCCTGTGTTACAATTGATATCTTCCCCTGTATCTATGTTATAAATAGCCACCTATGGACCTAATATTTTGTTATTTGATCTTCTGGTCCTATGCATATTATCTACTTCAGAATTTGTTTTACCTGAAGAAATGTCCCCAATTCCTGGAAACTGTGTAAAAATACTTTAAAATGGCCAGCGTAAATTCCAGGAATCTTGTGATATTAGACTTATATCTGTTTTTGTGTCCATTGATTCTTCAATCTCAATTACATCTAACAGTCATTTTAATTTTGTCTGTTATCATTTATAGTAGTTTGCCAAAATATCTTGTATTTTTTTTTTTTTGGTATCTTTAGAATCTCTTGTTTTATTTGTAGGAGTATTTTTATGTTTGTTAAATGTTTATTTAAGTTTCAAGTAGTTTTATTTGTCCCATGAGGTGTTTATTTTATTTTTTAAGCAATTTTCTAGAATAGTCTTTTCTTTGTGGCCATGAAAAAAAAAAATGGTTCATATTAGTTTTGGTAAGACCTTGAATGAAGCTCTCTTTTCTGTTTTCTGACATTAAGGAATTTCCTTGAATATCTTTGAATGACAATCATTCGTGAGCCTTATGTCCATTGGTTTTATCTACAAGTCACAGAAAAAATTCTCCTTTTATTATTGTTATTATTATTATTATTATTATTATTATTATTATTATTATTATTATTATTATATAAGAATTTATCCTGGAGAATTATTTACCTATATTCTATCATAAAATGACCTGATCATTTGTAGCCATAGCTGTGGATATTTTTGCGTTTTTGCATCTCCTATAGTTGTCCAGCTCCAACTACAATTGAATTGTGAGATTAGACTCTATAACCACAGTAACTTTAATCCTTTAATAAAGAGATGCTTATCTGATCCTTATATGTCTAACAGTCTTTTATGCAGCATTAGCACGTGTTAAAGCTAAAAATTTAATTTATAGCTAATATTACTTTATTCAGAGCTGTAGTTAATCTTTGTAAAGTGTCAGTGATTCATTTGATCCCTGGGTTATCTTTGTAAATGACTGAACTCTTTCCTGTTGTTTGACCTTGTTCTAAGCATTTAAGGCCATTGTATGACATTTTTCTAGGACAAAACCATTAAGGGCAATCTGTACTTTCAACACAGAATATGGATATTCATTAAGCATCTGTCCTTGACAAAGAAATGCCTCTAGTCCTATTTCTTTGTTTGATGATTGAAGCCTCATCATTATATCATGTTAACCATTTTGATTGATGGTCATATTCCAAGATGGTTGTCATCAAATCTCTCCAATTTTTGGAATTATACAATTTTGTATAGCCCAGTTATTACGTATCTGTTTGACATGTGTTTATTGCAAGCCATGGGTCAGAGTTTTCTTAATTTTTTAAATCTTTTTCTCAGAAGATTTAATATATTGCCCCTCAAATTATTGATATCTGTAGATTTATTTCTTCCATCTTCTTCTTATTCCCTTAACAGGTACCAGAACATCATTTTAGGGCTTTTAAAACTTAAAGACTGCCTTTTTACCCTCTTGTTACAAGGCAGTGCTGTAGGTTCTGCCCTTTTCTATGTCTATCTTAATATCTTCCTCAATTTTATTTATAATTTTTTAAACTTATTTCTAATGTTTGCCTCCAAGTTTCATTTTTTTTCTTTTTTATATATTCATCTTAGAACCTCTTCATTATTTTTATAAACATTTTAAATTTTCTTCAAAGATTGATTTACATTTTTCAGTTTTTTATTTTTTATTTCTATTATCTTATATTTATTTATAAAATATTTTTTATATTTTTCTTCTAAGATTTCTCTATATATTTTATATTTCTCTTCTTTTTTGTCTCTTTAATGTCCCTTTCTTTGAGAAGGCATAGAAAGCCTTCTTGGCTATCAGGACAAAAATGAGGATTACCAAATTAATAGTAATAATAATCAGTAATGTGTCAGTTCTAATTAGGTCATTTATCTCTTGATTTTTGTTGTTGTTGTTTGTTTGTTTATATTCCCTAGACCCTTTCAAATGGCACTATGTAGAGTCTGAAAGCTCTTTGTTATGCCTCTCTTTTTTATGGACCTAATTTTCTTCAAATCTCTCTCTCGGAGGACTTCATCTTCACTAACCTCACATCCTAGAGAGGGCTAATATCCAAAATATACAGAGAACTCAAGAAGCTAACCATCAACAAAACCAATAAAAAAAATAGGGTTTAGAACTAAACCAAGAATTCACAACAGAAGAATCCAGAATGGCTGAGAAGCACCTAAAGAAATGTTCAAAGTCCTTAGCTATCAGAGAAATGTAAATCAAAATAACCAGTGACCCCGGAGGTGAGAGACTCTCTGGACTCAAAGGAAGAAAGGGAAGTGGGGAGAGGGAACTTGTAGAGTCTACCTCCAGCAGAAACACAGGGAATCAAGTGGAGAGATGGAGTTGGCATTCCACAGTCAAAACTCTGACCCATAATTGTTCCTATCTGAAAGAACGATGGAGATGGAAATGAAGAGAAGCCTGAGAAAAAGGAGGTCCAGCGACAGGTTCAAAGTGAGAACCAGCTCAAGGGGAGGCCCCAAGGCCTGACACTATTACTGAGGCTATCAGTATAATGGGACCTATCATGACTGCCCTCTGAAAGTCCTAAAAACAACTGAGTCAGATGCAGATATTTCCTCCCAACCAATGGACGGAAGTTTCTGTCCCTGTGGTTAAATTAGGGAAAAGCTGGCAGAAGCTGAGGATGAGGAGGGTCAAACTTTAGGAGGACCAGCAGTCTTTATTAACCTGGATCCCTGAGATCTCTCAGATACTGGACCACCAGCCAGGCAGCATACACCAACTGATATGAGTCTCCCAGCACATATACAACAGAGGACTCCAGGGTCTGCATTCAGTCAGAGAAGATACACCTAACCCTCAACAGACTGGGCACCCTGGGAGTTTAGAGGTTTGGTGGGGTGGGGCATTGAATGGAGGGAATATCCTTATGAAGACAAGGGTACTGGGAAGGGGTATAGGGTTAGTTGGAAGGTGGACTGGGAAGAAGAAGAAGAAGAAGAAGAAGAAGAAGAAGAAGAAGAAGTAGAAGAAGAAGAAGAAGAAGAAGAAGAAGAAGAAGAAGAAGAAGAAGAAGAAGAAGAAGAAGAAGAAGAAGAAGAAGAAGAAGAAGAAGAAGTAGAAGAAGAAGAAGAAGAAGAAGAAGAAGAAGAAGAAGAAGAAGAAGAAGAAGAAGAAGAAGAAGAAGAAGAAGAAGAAGAGAATTAAAAACAGATTTTTCTCTGATGGTTTATAATCAGTTTATTTTCTCTTTTTTTCCTTTAAAGTTCAATAATGTAGCAGTTTCAAACTTTGAGGAATTTTAGTCCTACTAAGCTTCAGAAAAGTACCCAGGTTCCTGACCCATGCAAGTGTCTATGGTGGCTAACTCCATCCTCTTAACTTTGTCTAGCAGGCTGCTGGCTCCTGGTTCTGCCTGCATCCAGTTAGTCTCTTTCTCTGGACAATTGGAGGCTTTTACCATATGGACCTGAATTGAGCTCTCTAGCCCTCTCTAGGGTGCTTTTACCCTTTCTCTGGAATAGTGCCATGCTTGAGAGAAACAACAGCTACTGTGAGGGCTCTGCTCTAATGGGGACTGTTTTACAATTCCTGCAGCTGATTGAGCTTGCTGGTCTCCTCTTTAAAAGAGTCATGCACCTTCTGCCCAGATAGGAATCTGCCTTAGGAAGTATTTGTGCATTTTACTTTGTACTTTTCTATGCTTGGATTCTGTGCCTGTCATTGGATGCTATTTGTAGCCGTAAGATATTCCACTGGGACACAAGTCCCTGAAATAACGATTTAGAAACCAAATTATTTATAAAGAAATGCCTATGTCAAAAGCTTTGGCACATTCTTGCTGACTTGTAACTCAGTTATACGATTTATTCTATTCTAAGTCCTGTCATAGGCCAGAGGGGTGTTTTTAGCCCTGAGCCTCATTTCAGGTAAGCATTTAGAAGGCAAGACATTGATTTCTAGCCTGGTACACATCTGATTGGGGGGCCATGATGGCCTTTAACATAATTACCTTCTACTGGGAGCCAAACCATAAACTTAAACTTCTGCTTTCCTCCTGATTCTTGGTTGTTAGGATACAAAGTGTCAGGGGCAGGCTTGTAACCTGGAGGAGTAGATTTGTTGGGAAATAACCTGGAAACTGGTGTTAGAGGCAGGTCTTGCTGAGCAGTAGCCTGGAAACTGGTGATAGGCACAGACCTGTTAGTTGGCTAGAGTTTAACCTTAGGTCAGGTTCTCTACGATGGAGTCTGAACCCAAAAGATCTGGTCTCTCAATTGCACAGGGAACAATCTAGAGACATGTGAAGACTGAACCTGCCATAGAATGAGAAGAGGCTAGAAGATTATAACACATTGCCAAAATTAGTATTTGGCCAAACAGAGAAATTTAGTCTGAAGCCATGAGAAGCCAGAATGAATCACCCAGCTTGGAAGATTAGGTTTTTATGAAGGTTATCAGCATCTAAGTGTAGTCCTAGGGAAAGTTAGACCAGAGAAAAAAAGAAACACTCTGGGCTTAGTCCAAGAAGGGTATTTATACAGCTTTAGGATGGCTTTCATCACATCCCTTCCTCTAAGGAAATAAAAACATTTACAAACAAACAATCTAATTAATAATTAAGGTATAGATTTAAACACAGAATTCTCAATAGAGGAAACTCGAAAAGCTGAAAAACATTTAAAGAAAAGTTGTTGCACACCCTTAGCCCAGACAGCAATGCAAATAAAAATGACCCCAGTGTTCTGTCTTACACCTCTTTGAACGGCTGATATAAAAACACAAGTGACAGCTCATTATAGAAAAATGCAGAGTAGAGTGAATAATCCTTTGTTGCTGATGGGAGTACAAACTTCTATATACAGCCCCTATGGAAATCAACATAGCATTTTCTCATAAAGTTAGGAATCTATCTACCTCAAGATCTAGCTGTATCATTCTTGGGTGTATACCCAAAACTGCTCCATCCTAACACAAGGGTACTTGCTTATCCATGTACACAAGAGTTTATTCATAATAGGCAGAACTGAGGTGCAACCTAGATGTCCCTAAACAAAATAATAAATAACATAAATATTTGTATTGTATTCATACAATGAATTTTTTAATTCAAATGTTCAAAAAAAAAAAAAAAAAAAAAAACAAAAAGAGTGGGCAAAATGGTCCACATTATTAATTCCAGCACTTGGTAGGCAGTTGCAGGGGGATCTCTGTGAGTTTGAGTCTGGCCTGGTGTACAAAGGGACATCTAGAACAGCTAGGAAGTCAAGGCTCTGTTACAGAGAAACTCTCTTGAAAAAAGAAAGCAAAAAAATAAAACACACACAAACAAACAAAGTTATCATGATATTTTCAGATAAGTGGATGGAAATAGAATACAATCATTTCACAGATCCAGAAGACAAATATGCTATGTATTAATTTATAAGTGGATACTAGCTATTAAGTAAATGATAACCAAGCTGTACTCTATAGATTCAGATATTTTGATGAAATTTTCAGAAAACTGCAACACATTTAGTCATCAGAAAAATGCATATCAGAATTATTTTAACATTCATCATACCAGTAAGAATGGCCAAGATCTATAAAACAAAAGAAATTCCAATCTGGCAAGGATGTGGGGAATGGGGACACTTCTTCCTTGTTGAAAGAAGTACAAAGTTGCATAGCACTATGGATGTCAGCAAGCCAGTTTCTCTGGTAACTGTGAATTGATGTACTTCAAGATCCAGCTAAACATGTCTAGGGCATATAGCCACAGGAATCTATATCAGATATAAAGAAATTTGTTGTTTCATGTTTATTATTACCCTATTCATATAAGACAGAGATTGGGAACAGGCTAAGCATTCATCAACAGGTCAATAGATAGTGAAAACAGTTTATGCTTTCTGTTATACATGTATGTTAGCTTTTATGCCTTCAATAAGCAAACCACTATTTATATAACTGCAAGGGTCAGTTATTAAGTAGGGTTTAGTAAGAAAAGCCTGAAAGTCCTAATGTCAGGGAAGTAGAATGTATATTTAGGGAGAAATGGTGCAGCGTCAAACAGGAGAATTAAGTAGAAGTAGGGGTAAATAGTATATGCACCAATGTTCAGAGAATACTTAGGGTTGTTTTAGGATATATATATCATATTTCATATATATATAATGAAAACCAAACTAGAATTTTCAAGTAACAGGGGAGAAAACTCCAATGTCAGGAATGGTGTACATTTATCAGTTATGCTTTAATTTTATACCTGATGGGTGACCAGTAAATGAATTTCATGGTAATAACTTGTGGTAGACATTTCATATTTTTATACTTGATGAAAAATTGACATTACGTATCAATCTTTACAACCTCTTATCAGTATCTGTGCCGCGGTGACTTAAGTGATAGGAAGGTACTTAAGAGCACTGCATACCTGAGGTAAGGATCCAGGGATGAGATGGGGAGCCTTAGCTATCGGAGCAGTCTCAGTGTACTCACAATGATGCTTATACAAGAAAGACTAGAAGATCAAAGAACTATCCACTGTGAAGTATAAACAGCAGTAGGAGTGATATCCTTTGAAGACACATGAAAGATCTTTGAGCAATACTGTAAGGTAAGTGTCTTCCATGTTCCACGCCTGTGCTCTCCATATTTAAAAAGCACAGGACTACACAGATTTAGTATCAGAAACTATGATTCTCAATACCATTGCAGAATAGAGCCCCAAATACTCTGTGCAGCTAAAAATATATGTCAGTCAAAAACCAATTACTTAGTTGGTTATGAATAGAAAAACAAAGGCTTGTAGAGACACACTCTATGGAAGTAATTATTTGCAGGAGTTCTGCTAAAGGAAAAAGACACAATGTAATATGTGCATGCATTGGTGCTCCATACTATTTAGAGGTTCTGAATTTATTTACTATGTTTCTGATGTTTGTGAATCTGTGGGATAGTAACCATGCTCTGCTTTGTTTTTAACATAGTTATTTAAGTTACTCTCTGATAACTTTTCTAATTGGAGGAGTTATATTAAGAGTTGTTTGTAGAATAAACTCAACTATTCATGTATAAGAAGCCAGTGAAACTAATTGACAATGTTTCTGTCACAGTTGATTTCAAACATCTCTGTAATGAATCCTTTGGATAATTAAGTGCATAAATCCTTAGTAAAATAAAAGTAAC
The DNA here is from genome assembly GCF_963924665.1 of Micromys minutus. Lineage (NCBI taxonomy): Eukaryota > Metazoa > Chordata > Mammalia > Rodentia > Muridae > Micromys > Micromys minutus. The sequence goes on along the minus strand of NC_137974.1, from coordinate 22,755,744 downwards.
TGCATCTGTAAGACACATTCTGCTTAATTCTGTACAGCTTTAGGGAGGAAGAATCAATAAGAGAAGTATTGAATAAACCATTAAAATTAATAAATCAAAAAAGTAATTAAAATCAAATATACAAATTTTAACATTTGCTTTTGTTTTTTTATGGTTTGTTAAAAATAATACACTTTAATATAGAGTAATTCTTTTTTTTCAAATTCTACTAGAAAGGGAGGAATAGAACTGATGAGTGTTCCTACAAATATGTGCAACTTTTTTCATTGTTTGTACTTAGGAGACAAAACAATCCTTTTCTTTTCTTATTTTAATGCCCATATAATAATTGAAAACCTGTACTTTAAAATATATGTTTAAAAGAAAACCAGTGAAGCCTTCAGAACACCAGAAATTTAGTAATTTCTTAAAAATAATTCATGATTTATGAAAAACTGCAACCTGTTGTTGGCATTTTTCCACTTAAAATTCATCTAAGCAAATGTTATTTTATAATTTTTCATCTTTAAAAATATTGTTATTGAGTCTCTTCAATATGAATTATAGATATGTTACTTTAATAATAAATTTGCTATTTTTATTTAAGAGGTTTGACTAAATTCCACTTTCCTTACACAAACTTGAGTTCAGTTTCTGATATTTGTTCAGCAATACCTCAAACCAATTGTCTAGCTTGTCTTCTATCTTCTGTGGCTAGAAACAGAATTCCCCCATAGCTCAGTTCCGTCTCTATTGCTTCAAAGGCATGCTAAGATTGGAAGCACATAGAGAAAACAGAACTTATTAGGATTAGAGTTTCAGGCGGTATGTCCATGACTGTTATGACTGCTCACAGGGCTGCAGGCAGGCAAGCAGGCAGACACTGTCCTGGAGTAGTAACTGAGAGCTTACCAAAATGATTCAATATTCAGGAAACAGAGGAAGATAGAACTAGCTAGGAATGCCATTGGTTTTTGAAACCACAGTATTAAACCCAGGGGCAAACCTCACCTTACAAGGCCCCAATGCCTTCTACAAGATCCTGCCTCCTAATCTTTCCCAAATAGTTTCACACCTGGCGACCAAGAATTTAAATATGTTAGTGTATCAGGATGGCTCTCAGTTAAGCTATCACATCTGCATGGCCTTAATCTTAAATTAATAAATATTAAAATTTATTAATAAAACCTACTCAGTCTGTATTTTTGTCTGGATACGTTTTCAAGACTGGATCTTTGGCACTGCATTAATGAATAGTGTGTTCTTCCCTGGATAAGACTATTTCCACCCCAGTCAGCATTCATTCTGTTTTTGCCCATGGTTGAAGCCTGCTGAGCTTTCCCATATCTGCGCTGGCAGGTTTACTGCTATCCTTGCTCAGCTGTGGTAGAGGGAGTCAAGTTTGTGAATTTTATGGATGTAGTTTTGGACATTCAAACGGAAAACTCTCTGACCCTCAGTATCTTAGGATCCCTCTGCTTTCACCCCAAGCTCCTCTTTTATAAGGATCTCCGGCCTTAAATACAGCAGTTGTGGTGTAGATGTAGTGTGGGGCTATGGGCTGTGAAAGGCATCCAGGTCCCTGGTCCAGAGAGGTTGAAACCCCAGGTACCCTAATGAACGGTAGGTGCTTCACTAAAATTCCCAGGTAACCAGGCTGTTGTCACTAGCTGCAGCCCTCCATACATTCATGACCATCAGTCTTGTAGGGCAATGCCCCAAACCCCTTTTCCACAGGTAGGCTCAAGGCAGATCTGCATTATAATGAGGAAAATGAAGTCCTGGAGACTTAGCTAATTAGACTTCCTTTCCAAGACACTGCTCCCTGCAAAAAGTATTTAAGCTCAGGCCCACCTTGAGAAACCAGGGCATAGTTTTACTCATCCACTTCATGCCATAACAGTAAATGTCTTGAAACCTCTGGACTGTCTTTTTCCATCTGGACTTGCCAACTGGAGCTGTAGGGAAGCCTTTTGCCAGCAGAGCCACTGCTTAATCTCACATAGAAATCCTCTTTGTGTTCTTAGCCTTAGCTGCCACTAGACCAAGCCTACAGCCAACCACGGGGAAGCCAACCACTCCCATCGCGGGACCTGGTCCCAATCCATTCTCATCTCTTCTACAGCATCAGGCTGCACCTTGGTGTCCAAGACAACCAGACAACCCCGGTCTCACAGCAGACCCCTGGAACACCAAGCCAGTGCTGTCTGTTCACCCTGCCCCTCAGACTGTGTTTCTCCACCCCCTGAGCGGTGTCCAATAGCTTCCCACAGCCCGACACCTGCCGGGCTGTGGCATGGGTAAGCGCAGTCCAACTTCAGGAGTCCTGTCTCCCTGAGTGACCCCAGCCCTGTAGTGAGGCATATGCGGGACCCCACACCATATATCCAACAATGTACCAATGTGGACAGTGCTCAACAGCTCTGTATTCTGACTGTTGTGCTTTTCTGTCTGTTACAAAGAAAAGTTTTCTTGAAGAGGAAGTTATATGTGTATATAATTTGAACAGAGTTCTCAAATGACAAAATAATGATTAGGGATTATATCAAAAGTTTTCATCTTCCCTATCAAGTAGGGAAATGCACGTCAAAACAACTTCTGTGATTTCCTCTTGCCCTGGTCAGAGTGGAAAGATGAGTTACACAGTAGAAACAAGAGCTGGAGATACTGTTGACGAGGGAATGTTTATTTACAAACTGAAGCAGTCACTGTGGAAACAAGTACAGACAATTCTCAAGGAGTACCAGACGTCCAGGTTAGTTGACTTTATTTGTCTTCATGTGGGATTCCCATTGCCTTCATGGCCTTCAATCCTTACCTCAGCTCCTCCGTAATAGTCCCAGACCCCCATCCTATGTTTGGCTGTCGGCAACTGCCTCTGATTCAGTCGGCTGCTAGTTAGCGTCTCTCAGAGAACAGTTATGCTAGGCTCCTCTCTGCAAGCATAACAGTATCGTTAATAATGGCAGAGCCCTAAGAGACTGAGCAACGAGCCGGAGAATACAGATGGACTGGAATGAAGCACTTATGGAACATACAAACAATTCAGTCTTCAGGAGGATCCCTCACCAACCAGAGTAGAAGCTCCCCTAACCTGTAGTCTGAGTGTGGTATCCCTTCTGTAAGAGGGTTGCCGCGTCTGGCCTCAGTGGGAGATGATGCACCTAACTGGGAATCTTGATGTGCCAGAGTGGTGGGGATACCCAGGGGAGCTCCAACCTCGCAGAAGAGAAGAAAAGAGATATACGCAACGGTGTCCAGGACAGGAACAGCATTTTAAATGTAAATATATTAATTAATTAATTAATTAATTAATTAAATGCCAGATATCACTTTTCACAGATAGCCACTGAGATAACACAGAGAATGTGCCGTGCTAGGAAAAAAACTAACTGTCATTCAACTGACTAATAAATAATGAAAATATAATAAATATACACTATGGAATACTATTCAGCTGTAAGGAAGAATGAAATTCTGAATTTTGCATGTAAATAGATGGAACTAAAAATGGTCATATTGAGTGAGGAAACACAGACCCAGAAATAATTTTTTTTTACGTACTGTGATATTTTGAATAACATCTGTATTTGATTTACAGACAAAATTTTAAAAACTTAGAAATTTTATTTTTCCTGATTTGTGACTGTTTTATTTTTATTTATTTATTTACAAATTATGTCTATGTGTATAAGAGATGATTATATGAAATATGTGAATGCACATTTCCCCAAAAGCCAGAACAGGACATAGGATCCACTGAAACTTGAGTTAAGGCTTAAATAAGCTACTAAATATCTGTGCAGAGGCTCAAAGCTCAGTCTTCCTTAAGGGCAACAGGCAGTCTTAGCTATTAAGCCATCTTTCTAGTCTCCTTTGTAAGGAATCTGAAATGAGTCCATATTTTCTAAATGTTTTCAAAATTATGAGCACTTGGAACCCTACAGTCAGAGTATTTTTTTTTTTTTTTTTTTTTTTTTTGCTGATTGGTAGAGCTATCCACATATGTCTTCTACTTAGACTATGCATTGCACATATCATGTGCATGTAGCATGCATTTGTTACATTTTAAGATCTGAAAGAGAGTAATTCTATAGAACTTGTTCAAATCTGAGTCTAATTTTTCCAGGTTGTAAATTCCTTTGTGCTAGCAACTTGGGCATTTTGAAGGTCATTTTATCACCCATAAATTACAACTTTATGCTATTCATGTGGAATAGATGATATATATTTTTAGCATTTTTCAAGATGGGATTTACACTATGATGTTCAGTATGCCTTTGAGACAGAGGTTCACACATCCCTCTTATGCAGACATCCAGTAATTGGCAATTCACAGAGATGCCACCAGATCCCACGGATGATATGAGGTTTCAGAAGTTCAGTGTCGTACTTGGTCCAAACACATGATTAAAAATCTGCACATTTTAAGAAAATATATATTATCTCATGGCTGCAGCATGTGTAATTGATTTATATCTTCACCTTAGTGCCTACATGTGTGTTGAGTTAAAGTATATAGAGACAAAATTAAGCTTCAATTGACTGCATGGCTTTGATACTTTTATTGGGACCTTGAAGTCAAGTGACTATGAAAGTAGAATGGGTAGCTATGAAGCATACTCAAGAATTGTTTAGTTGAAGGAACACTGGGCAAACTTAAGGAACCTCATGAGACTTCATTTCTTAATCTTTGCCTGCCTGCATCATGACTGCTTCGTTTGTCATTGACTCTGTCTCTCGGGGATCCTAACTTTAGCGTTGAAGAAAAAATAAGTGTATTCATTGATATGACCACGACAGCTAGAGGGTTGTTGTGACAGTCAAAAGGTTTAACTAATACAGGTCTTACAAACTGTAAAATCGTGGAGTAGAATATTACGTCCAGAGCTACATCAAATACGTACGTGAAGAACTGCAACAGTCAACAGAGCTAATGCCTGAACACCTTCTTCCATAGACTGCTCGGTTAGATGCCCATCTGGTGACCAGATGAGGCATTTGTGGTTATGTATAAGTATTAAAACTTACTTTGTTATAAAGATCAGAAACAGCAGAGCTGCTAAAGCCTGCTGGTAAAATTGTGCTATAAGAAAGACATAGTAAATTGTAGGAGATAAAAAAAGAAGTCAAGAAATGAAAAGACCAGGTTCCACCAGTCAGACAAGTAAAAGGTTGTACAGCTTAGATAAGATAAGAGTAAAAGTAACAAATTACTGGTCTTCTAGGAATAAAATAGCATACCTCAGGCATCAATGTTAACACAGAAGAAAACAGAGGTAGAAAAGGGAAAATCTGAACACATATTATTGTATCTTTGCATGATACATACATCTTTTCTATAACATAATTGTATAGAATTTAAAATTTTAATAACATAGTAGTTATAAGCTAGCCTTTGACAGAGTTGATGAAAGATATGAGTTGCATGCTACCATAATATAATTTTTAACTTTGTACTCTTTAATCCCACTATTTAAGAAAAGCAAATTTTTACAGAACAGTCATTACCCAACTCCAGGTCCCCCCTCCCACAGTTCCTTATTCTATTCCTCCTCTCACTGTCTCTAAGAGGATGTCTCTCCTGCTGCCAGGCTTCCCACTCCCTGGGACCTCAAGGGTTAGTTACATCTTCTCCCACTGAGGCCAGATCAGGCATTTCTCTGTTATATACAGGAAACTCAGACAGGCTCCTGTGTGATGCCTGGTTGATGGCTCAGTGTCAGGGATCTGAGGTATCCATGTTAAGTGAGACTGCTGGTCTTCCTATGAGGTTTCCCTGCTCCTCAGCTTCTTCCAAATTCAACCACAGGCATGAATCTAAAGGCTGCTCTTTTCAATAAATGCTTGCTGATACATTTATTCGCTGTTGAATTATTCTATATTGACCCACAGCAATAGTGTCAGACCGTTGAGCCTGTCCTTGAGATAGATCCCAAGTTAGACCAGTCACTGGACTTCCTTTCTCTCAGTCTCTTCATGTTTGTCCCTGTAAGTCTTTTTGACAGGAACATTTCTGGCTCAGAGTTTTTGACTGTTGGATGTCAATCCCATTCCTCTACTTGATGCCCCATCTTTCTACTGGAGGTGGATTCTACAAGTTCCTCCTCCCCACTGTTGGGCATTCCATCTAAGGTCTCTTTCTTTGAGGCCTGAGAGTCTCTCACCTCCCTTGTTTCTGGTACATTCTAGAGCTCCCCTCACACCCCTGAGGTTGCACATTCCCGTTCACTCTGCTGGTCCTCAGAGCTTCTTTCCTGCTTCCTCCCCCATATACCTCATCATGTTTCCTTTTTCCCCTCCCCTCCCCTCTTCCACCCAGGGCCCTTTCTCCCTCTGCCTTCTGTTGCTTTCTTCTCTCTCACAAGTGGGACTGAAGTAGCCTCACTTGGGCACTTCTGTTTGTTAACTTTCTTGAATTTTATATATATATATATATATATTTTTTTTTTTTTTTTTTTTTTTTTTGGTGAATATCCACTTATTAGTGGGTGCATAGCATCCATGTCCTTTTGGGTCAGAGTTCCCTCACTGAGGAAGATATTTTCTAATTCCATCAATTTTTCTGAAAAAAAAATAGCTAATAGTATTCTATTGTGTAAATGAACCATATATTCTGTATCCATTCTTCCATTTTGAGACATGTGGATTGTTTCTAGCTTCTGGCTAAGATAACTTGTAGAACCTGTCTTTAGTAATTCAAGAGTAGCCTACAGCCATATTCTATATTTAGACCTTGTTGGCATTCCTTTTAGGCTCTACCTAACAGTCACCTAGCAATAGCCAGGTAGGTCTGGCTTCCTCTAAAAAGGTCTGTTTGGCACTTTATTGCCTTCTCTGGCCCCTCTGCCTCTTTGTCTCTTTTCTCTGCCTTACCCCTTTCTGCCTCTCTCTCCTTCACCTTCCTCGCTCTTTCAATGAGTTCCTGGCAAGCCTCATTCTCTCTCTCTCTCTCTCTCTCTCTCTCTCTCTCTCTCTCTCTCTCTACTCCTTTCTTGACTCCTCTTCCCATGCCCTAAATAAATTCTAGTCTAAGCTCTACCTGACATGTAGTCAGTACCTCAGGGGAAATGATGCCTCCCCATGAGCCTGCCAAGGTACCCCTCCCATTTCACCATACCAAGCTCTATGACACATATCTTGACCCTTAAAAAAATAAAACACTGAATAAAACATAGCAGTGTTTATTGTCTCTATTTCTGTTACTTGATTTACAAAATAGAAAAATTAAATAAATAAAAAATTATAAAATTTAGAAGAAAATGTTCTTTTACTTTAATTAGCTGAATTCTAATAAAATAAACACCACTTGAAAACAATGCTACAATCATAGGCATTTTTACGTGAAATAACAAAATTGACACAGTTGCATTCTATTAATACGAAATTTCTTCGAAGCCACTATTGCACTCTAGGGAACTATAAAGAGGAAGGCCATCATTACATTAGTCTGAAATGTATGATGAAGTACAATTCTCAAATTTCAGAGACATGCCTCAACAGTTTGTTACAGCTGGTGAAAGAGAACCAAACTGAGGGAATCCTATGACTCAGTGCAATCCTGTGGCTCCCTGGACTCCCCTGTCTCAATAACACTTTCATTCAGGAGCCGCTTCAATCAACCAAACATGATTCATTTAAACAAGTTGGAAAGAACAGCAATATCAACCAACCAGCTCCCCCCAGAGCTCTCAGGGACTAAACGACTAAACAAAGAGTGAGACCCATGGCTTCAGTTGCATATGTACCAGAGGATGGCCTTGTCAGGCATCAATGGGAGGAGAGGCCCTTGATCCTGTATACACTCAATGCCCCAGTGTACAGGAATGCCAAGATGGGGAGGCAGGAGTGAGTGGGTGGGTGGTTTGGGAGCATCCTCATAGAAACAGGGAATAGAGGGTTTCTGGAGGGAAAACTGGGAACAAGATAACATTTGAAATATAAATATAAAAAATATCCAATTAAAATTGTGCATTAAAAAAAGACTACCAATATCTAATAGCTTACCAGTAAGGATTAGGGCTATGATTCTTCTACTAACTGACTAGCTTACCACATGGATAGTCTTCTGACAGCCGTGTGCTAAGAACCACAGTTGTGAGCATCCATTTGAAATAGTGTGTCCCATCAAGAAGGTAGCATTTCATACCTATTTCATAACACTGTTTCCAGGGATACATGATATCTACTTATCCCAAATAGGGAGATAAGAAACTGGTGATGCACCAAAGTAAGGCTACTACCAAAGTCTGACTTGTGGCACAATGAGTTTTACTGGGGTTAGTTACAGAAGAAGGTATCATTCAAAGAGAGCTATATTAAGAAAAGGTTCCCTCACTGTGGCAGATAGATCACAACCAGCAGGAACGTTGGACTAACTATACAAATTATAGTCAGCTCAATCTGAAGCTCTCCTGTTTCATGCTTCTTCTAGAAAACTTAATCTGTGAGACTCTAGGCAGTTCAGATTACTTTAAAGTTTCTCTCAGCAGGCATAACAAGTTTTATGTATATATAATTCTATACTTAGCCCCCTTATACAGATATACTGTAGGAAGCCGTTGGCACCAATAGATGGCGCCAGCTTCCTGCCCATTGTTCAGCCTACAAAAACCTTTTCCCTCGTGTTGCTTGGCAACCACATAAGTCAGAGCCCAATCTCAGGGCATGTGAATGAGCTACTGGAGGATGCACCAATCAGGTAGCAACACAAGTCTCTTAGGCATATATAAGCAGTGCATTTCTCTCCCACATGGGAGATAGTGGAGAGATTGCAGGAGACACCACGTGGAGAGATGGCAGAGAGATACCATGTGGAGAGAGACCCGATAGGAGAGATTGCGGGAGATCCCACGTGGAGAGAGACTCGGTAAGAGAGATTTCGAAGAGATCCCACGTGGAGAGAGACTGGGCAGAGAGATCGCACGTGGGAGACTGCACGTGAGAGGTCGCCTATACAGTAGACCCCGGTAGGGAGTCCCCGGCTCAGAGAGAAGTTTCCTGCTCAAGAAGTCCCCTGCTCAGAGTGCTGTACAATAAAGGTTGTCCGCAGAAGAATCTTGTTGTTTGTTACACGCCTGTTCCTATCGGCGGGAAGCGTGGGCGCGCGACAATATACTGTTAGAGAAAGAGGCCTACTTGAATCTGGTATATATAAGCATACATACACAAACATATCTTCGGTTAGTATCAGTAGTTTCTCCTACCAGAGATATATTAATTAATAAGCTGTTTGGTCCAGTATAACAAATATTGCAAGTCTCTTTCATTGAAAAGAAGGAGGTACCTATGCAATAGCTGACTTATTGGAGTAAATTTTCTCCGCTCAGATATCATAATTTTGAATGCTGTCATCTACATAATTTTAAGTCTTGAAACTGAGAAACTTTAAATAGCAGCATAATATTCGTAGGTATACTATTAAGTGTGGTGCATCTTAGAAACAGAAGGCTACTTTTAATTTTTGCTGACTTGTAAGAAGGGGATGCTGTCCAGGCAAAATATCTACATACCATTTCTGTTCTCCTAAATATCATTTTCATTTTCTTTAAAAAACACATTTGTAGAACTATTTACACTTTTGAAATTGTTCTATTAATTTATGTATATAGGTACTTTCCCTGCTTGTATGTCTGTGCAGCACATGGGTGCTTGCTTCCTGAGGAAGTCAGAAGAGGGCACCGGATTCTTAGAAAGTGCATGGACAGTCTGTGAGTCCTGGGCATCAAATCCAGGTTCTTTAGAAGAGTAGCCAGTACTCTTAACGGCTGAGCCATCTCTCACCTCTAAAATGACATATTTAAAAAAAAATTGCCTCACCTCTAAAATGGCATATGTTTTTTAAAAAAGCAATTTATATGTCAATAATGATTTTTTAAAAAACTCATTAGGACCTCTAAGTGTGTTTTCATCTAAGATGATGGGTAAATATTTTAAGGCATATTTATTTATTGAAACATCCTCACATTTACCAAACAGTGTGTTATATTCACCTGTTTCATTTTTAATAAGTATTTAGCTAGAAAATTCCTACATAAGTATTTATAATGGGAACATGGGTTTGTAGCTTTTGCTTTCTTCACGATATTTAAGATCATATTGGTAGTTAACTTGGCTAAGATACAGTGATTATATTTTTTTTTTTATTTTATAAAACTTTGAAGTAGAAAAAAACTTCGATTTTTTTTTTTTTTGGTGTTTAACATTTGGCAGCAAAATAAAAAATTAGTAATGATTATTGATTAATTTGAGGGACTAGCCAAATCTTTCTTTGTGTGGCTTAATTTAATAACCCTCCTGAAGCTTCAGTGAAAACCCTCTCCACTCAAAGAGAGCCCAAGTGCTGGGACTTCTGCTGTGAGTTCTGCTGTGAGTTCTGCTGTGAGTTCTGCTGTGAGTTCTGCTGGCTCCTATTAGCCCAAGTTGGACAGCATCCTGAACCCATGGAAAAGTCTTCTGCTGTAGCCACTATTCACAATTATCTTCGGTCAGAATCCCTGACCATGTGAGCCATGGGAACATCAAAATGAGAAATAAATGAGCTCCAAAATCCAGATATGCCCAACCAGCATTGTGTTTCTTTTCTAGGTGGTAGGTTTACTCGGGATCCGTTAAAAAACAAACAAACAAACAAACAACCCCAATAGCAAAACCTTACCTTTACCGTAGAAAAAAATGAAGGTGCATGTCCCAAATGTCCCAAACATTTGCTAGAAGTTTCACTAAAGTCCTTGAATTTCATTTTATTTAGATTTATTTGGCATCCTCTGACGCTTTATGCAATCCCAAAGTGGTTGTTATCTCTGGCTCAGTCCAATCAGCATAATATCATCAATTTAATGGACCGGTGTGATATTTTATTGAAAAGACATGTCATGAAGATTTCTTCAGATCAAGTTATGACTCTGGTTGCAGAATTAAATACCCTCGAGGTATAACAGTAATGGTTTACCTTGTCTTATCCAGCTGAAAGCAAATTGCTCCTGGTGGTTTATATAGGCAACTGTGAAGAAACACTTCTTTTCAAGATCAATACTTGCATACCAGATATAAGGATATGTGTTAATCTGCTCAAGTAAGTAAACCACATCTGCCACAGCAGCTGGAATCACTATTTAATTAAGTTTGCAATAAATAAGTATCGTTCTCTATAGTTGATGTATCTTGTGACTTGATCAAATAAGAAATTTATAGGGAGATATGTTGGTATTTACCTCCGTGTGTGTGTGTGTGTGTGTGTGTGTGTGTGTTTGTGTGTGTGTGTGTGTGTGTGTGTGTGTGTGTGTGTGTTTGTACACATACACAATCTTATCTTTCATGGGTATGGGTGTTTTTTTCTGCAATGTATCATTAAATACTTGCATTTCTGATGCTGTTAGGTGTGAGAAGAGAGCATCTGATCACTTGGAATTTTAGTTACATATATTATTGAATCACCACATGAGTGCCCAGATTAAAGCTATGATATCTAGAAGAGAAACAGTGTTCCTTTTTTTTTTAAAACAGTGTTCTTAAATGCTGATCTATAATTCAAGTTCTTGATGGTTGTCTAATTTTTATAATCAAACCAAGTATGTGATATTCATTTTAGCTTACTATATTTCTTTGTAGAGCCAAATCTATTGGCTCATATTTGACCTTTTCAATCATAATAACTATCATTTTTCAGGTTAGGGAGTCAAGTTGGATTTCTACCAGTTTTAAGTGTAACTATCCAATGTATTTAATCTAGTGCTGGTAAAAATAAACACATGTGTTTTATGCTCCAATAGCCTAACATTTAGCTAGACTTTTATATGTACTAACCTTTTGATATTGATAATCCCTTTCTATAATTTGTTACGATATTTAGATCCTCCCAGTTAGTATCCAAAAGTTCTCATCATATGTTTCTCCCAATTGTAAAGTAAAAGTTTGAAGGTACCTTTTGGAAAAATGAAAAAAAAAATGTTTAATAGTAAAACTTTTCAATAGAATAGAAAGCTATTTACTTAAGGACCTAAGTAAGGTCAAGGGTTTCTGTAATCTGGAAAAGGCAGAGAGACTGCTAATGAGAGATACCATGATGAACATTTGTCATGAGTCAAAAATCTGTTTTGGAGATTTTTCAGCATAAACACATTGTTCTGAAACTTAGCAGTTTTTCTACACATTTTGTCTTGAACCGTTTCTGGTGCCCAAACCTGTTTTTGAGCTGATGTAGAGGAACAGAACCAACAGCATATACAATAAGTATATAATACAAAGGAGTAGATGGAGAGTATGTTAGATAGGTTATATGATACAAGCTGGATAGGCCATAGTGGCTACCTGTATGCTGAAGAAGTTATAAATCTATAGCTGCTGGATCAATAAGATGGGATGCTTCTGTGGTTTTGATTAGTATTTGGTACAGAGCTAGTGGCTAAAGGTCCTGGGTTCTGATATCAGCAAGATGGGACCAACAGGAGCAATACCAGCCCATTGGAAGCTAAGAGTAGTAAAGACACAGGCTTGGAATATCACTTTATTACATTTATGCACAAGACACTTGTTTCTTTTATTTTCTTCATTTCTTTCTTTTTGTCACATTTTAATTTTTAATAGTTTTATATAAAATTAAATACAATGTCTAATTTCCATTAGCCCCCTCATATTGCATATTCCTCTCCAAACATCACATCTTTATTTTTTAAATTTGCTTTTATTTTAATGCCACCAAGTCCAGTTGTCTATTTGTGCATAGATATAAATCAGCCAGTAGAACATGGGAAGCCTACAGTTGTCATATCTCCCAAAAGAGTACCTACTTCTACATTGTGATCTTGCATCTCTGAAATAATTGTATTATAGATGGGCTTTGTTTAATAATGTTTCATGTTAGTAACTTACAGATTATATTAAGCATACACATTTTATTGTTTCCATGTAATTATTTTTTTCTCATGAGGATTCTATGAAACAACTATTTCCCACTTTTATCTTAGCTCATTTCTTATTTTCCCCATGTAATATCCTTACATAGAGACTCTCCTTTTTTTTTTCTATATTGACCAAGCATATTTCACTAGTGATTGTGAGTGTCTTTCATTTGGCTTAGCCTGCTGTTATGGTAGTATAGAAAAGGACTTGCTTTCAACTTAGCTAATACTTATGATATATTTTGTGTATCTTTGGACAGATTTTGTTTTTCATTAGCCTTTTCAGGTAAAGAAAAAGCTAATCTGTTTAGAAAGATCACGATATAACTGTTGTTGAAAATACCCAGAGTCTTCTCTCAATCCTATCAAGATTTGCCACAAAACAATTTTAACAGTATTCTTCATTCATTCTCAGTGTATTAATTTGCAAAACCAAAAATGATAACCTGTAACTTTTTCTACTCATACAACCAATCCCTTGACATCTGTGTCCATCTTCCTATGCTGAGTTTCTCATATTCAGAAATGTGTGTCTATTTTTAGGTGCTACATATTAAGGAGGTCATGTAGTACTTGTTGTTCTGTGTCTAGCTTATTTCACTAAGTGTACTGCTCTTTAGTCTTGCTTTTGTCAAATAGAGACTTCCTATGCACCCCAGCTGTTCCTTAACTTCTATACCTCAAGCTAGCTTTTATCTTGCAACACTTGTCCCAGCTAAGTGTAAAGCCACCTCTGGGTACATTGGTATCACCAGGAGGAGCAGCCCTTGGTCCTGTGAAGGCTTGTTTCCCCAGTGTTGGGGAATAATAGGATGTTGTGGGAATGGGTGGGTAGGACAGGGAGCATCCTTATGGAAGCCGGGGATGGAGGATAGAAGAGGATGGAACTGGAAAAGAGATGGCATTTGAAATGTAAATACATAAACTATTGAATAAAAAAATTAAGGAAAAAAAAAGACCTTTTAAAATGATTACTGTCAGTGTGTATGTGTATGTGTGTGTGTTCGCGCGTGTATGAGAGAAATCAAGAACACAGGCATATTTAACAATTTCTTCATTATTCATGTTAATATATTGTATTGTTTCCATGTTGCTTGTTTTGAATAACGCTGTAGTGAGCTTCATAAGCAAGCACTTTTATTATATGACAATATTCCTTCCTTTCTATTCATACTGAATAGAAAAATTCCTGGTTTATATGGATTCTTTAAACTCTTTTAATGAACCTGCATAATATTTTACACAATTGCTGTCCTTATCAAAATTTGTATCAATTGTCCATACTTTGTATACTTTGCCTCCAATTCTTCAACCACTTTGCCTAGATTTGTAAACTCCTACATGTTTATTAACAGTCATTCTCAAATGTGAAGTGGCAACTCATTGTGGAACAGGGTGAGGTGAAACCTCATTATGGGGTACTGTGAATTTATGTTTCACTATGGCTTAGGCTCACAGTGTCATGGTGACTTGTCTGAGCTCTTACGTTGAGATTCTCTTTTCCTCTAATACAAAAGAAACCAACTGCTTCCTGCAAACATGATGAACTGATGATCTTCTCGACTATGTGTGACAGACTTTATTTTGATGGCTTCATTGATTTCAGACAAGGCCATCCTCTGCTACATATGTATCTGGAGCCACGGACCCCTCCCTGTATTCTCCTTGGTTGGTAGTCTAGTCCCTGGGAGCACTTGTGGTCAGCAAACTGACCTTGTTCTTCCTATAAAGTTGCAATCCCCCTCTCCTTCTCCAGTCCTCCTGCCAGCTACCCCACAGGGATCCCTGAGCTCAGTCTGATGGTTGGAACCCAGCATCCTTATCGCCATTGGTCAATTGGATTTCCTGTTCAACTTAGCCACTGAGCTGATTCCCCTTGAACAAAACAGATCAATTCACCACGTGCAGACATTTGAAAAGATAAAATACTATTGATGTGATTCACTAATTTTAGGGTAACTTGTTCCATTGGATCAGAGAAGTTAAATAATGAATTGAAGTCAAACCACGGTTGTAGTTTCTTCCATTTTTGTGGTTAAATGCTAAGTGCCTGTTTGGCGAACTGCATTGCAGATATGGATTTGAGGCACCGGTTTATGTTTGATAGATGGAACCAATGATTTCTCAACTTTAAAGAACTAAAGTTACATTTCCTTTACTACTTTGATGTATATTTTATACAGACAGCATGTTGCCTGGGTGCATGTGATCATTTTCATAATAATGTCAGAAACTTACCCCAAATGTGCTATCGGAAATTCGGATCCAGTTGTGCCCCGTTGCCTTTCAGAATCCTGTGTCTCAGACACCAGGCAGTTCAGCTCATTTCGGTTTCTGACTGATGCATCGTTCCCCCCTTACCAGTCTCAAAATTGTTCTTGACTTTGACTTGCAGTCAAAATGTCCGGGTGGACCAGGGTCTCTAGTTTTTTCTTTGAAGATTTATTTTCTAATTTAAGATGGAAATCCCTAAGTGTTTCTTTACTTATATCTAAAAGCCGATGCTACAAAGAAAAAAAATGTGAACTCAATATTCCAGATTACTGTCCCCCATGCACAGCAAATTTCCAACTTTTGCCATAAAAAGGACACTGGGATAGTAACAGAAAACATGCAGGTGAAAGTCAGTGTAGAAAGGATTCCACAACAAAAGCATGAGTTCCGTGGGGACACAAAGCTGAAACTTCATTTTCACAGAGGATGCAGTCCAAGTCCTACTCTGTTTTACACCCATTTCATCAGTTCAGGGGATTAATCCAGATGTGGGGATATTTAGGAGCCCACCTAAACCTTTGCGTTTTTTTCCCCAAATTTTGGTAATGCGAAGGTGAGGATCGTGATTCCACACCAGGACATTTAATCTAAGATGAAATATTTGATCATACTCATTCCAATAGTTTGGAGAAATGATTGAAAAGGAGTTTTATTTCTGTCACAAGGAGAGATCAACTTTGCAAAATGTAATTTGTCTTAAGTTCGTTCACATTCTTTCACTTTTAGAGACGGGGGTTAAGAAAAATTTAGATTGTATTATCAATATAAAAATCACAACTTATATCTGATTTTCCACAAATGCCCCAAGTTGTGAGTGTTCAACAATTCAACAACAAACAAAAATTTAATTTTATTAGTATAAATAAGACAGATTTCTTCATTTCCCTTGGGTCACTTACGTATGATAATTAAAAAATCTTTTTAACAAATCCCAATTCCCTCTACTTCACCCCAGCTGTTAGGTGACTAGGACTGAAAAAAACTACAGATTTTTTTTTTTTTTTTTTTTTTTTGTGAGTGTGGTTAGTCTTGCGGCTGGCTTTATTTGCATTCATTTTGTCTTAGTACAGTTATAATGTATTTTACTTGACAAATTTTTATGCAGATATTACGGCACATTTTTTTGACCACATGTTGGAACATTTGTGAGAGAAAAAAAAAAATCCCATCTTTATGTTTGAAATTTATGGGAACACAATTAAAATGAGAGGGGTCCAAAGGTATCAAGATAATTACATTTTTCTAATCTTACTAAACAAGATAAATTACCTGCAGGCCCTCTTATAAAAGATGAAATCTTCATAATAAGTGAATTAATCAAGCAGCAGCTTGCTACTGCACTTGCATTTATAACAGAAATGATTCAAAGACTTATTTTATGGGGAAATTAATGGAAACAGGCTTTTCATTCTTCTGCACCAATTGAAAACCTCAGCAACCAGCTGCCCACTTGTCAAGAAAACAGAAAGAAGCTGGAAACAAAGATAAATAAAAACACCTTTTTCCTGGCACTTTTGAAGAGGAAAAGGAGCTTTCATTTACAGAAGCCATCTGTTTGTTATTTAATATGGGTGAATTACATGCTGTAATGAGTTTGTTTCTGCATCACTCAGTGCAATGGAACACAAGTTCACTCTCATAACACGCAGCAGTTTTTAAAAGCTAATCATTTAATTGGACACAATCGTCAATGACAAATGGAGATGTAAAAACTCAGCCAGCTGTAGAGTGAATATGTAATCATTGTGAAATCATATTATTTTACACGCTTGAAGACTCCTTAATAAAATCGGATGGTGGCCATAACCGCAGACTCTGAAGAATTGAAGGGACATGTTGAAAACAGCATTTCAAAATGGCCTCATGCAATTGGCCTCTTTCAATGCCCGTGTTAGAATCACCATTTGACTTGGGTGTGTAAAGCCTTTCTGAAGCATTTATAATTGTCTAATTTTACTTTTGATTTTGATATATTTTTCTTACATTTTTTTGCAGTCAAGAATTACTACTTAAGAGCAGCTTGGGTATTATTATTTTTTTTATTTCTTTAGCGACTTGCAGTGATTTCTTGCTTTTGCCTTTTTCATCACAGGCAGATAATCAGGGAGACCTGGAAGTTAGCAGCTTTTTGTTGTTGTTGGTTTTGTTTGTTTGTTTGTTTGTTTTTTGCTTGTTTGTTTGCTTTTTACTTTTTAATATGTTGTTCCCAAACTCTTGTGCTGCAGGAAACCAAGCCTGCGTGCTATGTGCAAAAGTGCACAGGCTACAGTCAGCATTTACACAGTGCATCTATGCTCATGCTCATATAAGCGTGAAAAGAAATCCCCCTTACAACAATTTTACCCCTGGATTCTCCCCCAAAGAAACTGGCCTCTTGAACAAATCTAAACAATAATAATTATATTTCTAGGTATCATCAAAGAATCCTTAGAAATAATGTCATGGCACATTTGCTTTTTCAATGAATTTTGGCAATATGTTTTCTATATGTGTTATTGACTGGGATTTTTATAGAAGTGAATACTTTCCTTGTGTTATTTCTGATAGTGGTAATTTTCATAGAATGTTCTCATCATAAAGACATACTAGACTATACTCAGTTTGGAACAATAATATACTAATATCTCTATACTCTATAGTATATTTTAGGAAAGATAAGAAATAGGCCTTGTTTTTTTTAAACTCTTATTATTCGTCCTGAATAAAAATATGTCAACCTTTGTTACTATACCCAATAACAAACAAATAATAATGTCTTCCCAATACTTATTCTTATGTGTTACATAATGTTCTATGGCAATAATATATTTATACATCAATAATTATCTGTTCTCTTTTAGTATTTAAAACAAAAGTTGTATTTTCTAAACAAACCTTAAAAACCAACATGTTTTCCTTATTTTCTTTTGTAGTTCATTAGTCCTTTATCATGTTTACCTTTTTATAAGTAACATTTTAAACACTTGTAGTTTGTTAGAATAAGAAGAAACAATCTTTGGATTTTCATAAAGAATAAAGTCATGAAAATGGGACATGCTTCAAGATTTCATATATCACTGTTCATACATAGATATTCTTTATGTCAAAAACAAAGCCAATACTAAAAACGTGGATCCAACATCAGAATATAAATCACACTAACATAAAAGACAGCTGAAAAGCACCTTCTATATGATGAGAATATTAACCCAGGAAGTAAGGTGAAAAGATATCACAAATTAATAAATCAGTCCAAATATTCTCTGACTATGATTTGAAAGAGATCAACTGTCACATTCTTTCTACTAAATGACAAGCAGACAGGAAAGGTAAATAAATTAGGATGGAAAAGAGATGACAAAATTAAAAGACAGTTTTAGTGTAAATTCGCACAAGATAATTAGCTACATGAATTTGTGTGGTGAGTTTCACCTAATCACCAACATAAGTTTACTTCCTTTTTCTTGAAACTATCCAGAAGTGAAGGCACCAGTGCATACTCGAAAGAGACTGAAGCAGAGAACCATGGACTTACATATCTATTGATATGAAGGTGTATTGAAATGATGATTACTCACAAGAGACCATACTCTTTTTTGTAAAAGTGTTTTTCTTTGTATACTCCCAGAGTTATTTCTGGCCCTGAGAATCAAGTATGTAACCCAGGGGAAATAATGCTGAGAGACAAAAGCAAGATGAATCCCCAGTGTTTCAGCAAGGAAGGAAGCGTCTCTGTTGTTCACGTCCACACTAGAGAGGTTTGTAGCTGACAAGGCATAGCTAAAGATCTTAGAGTAGCTGTTTTTGCCATGGATGTTTTTTCAGTTTATATTTACACTCCACTAAATAAACCTGTGTACATCTTGAAGTGCAAACCAAATGTTCTTCCCATAAATCCTTTATTTGAGTAAAAATGGACTAAGAAGACATTGTAAACTCTTGTCCTAAGTTGTTATACATGATTGCCCTTCATAGAAGAGTGGCTTGTAATTCTACATCATACGTTCATGTACCAACTCTCATACCGTGGTATTCCTAATGGCCCACGTCCATTGGAAAGTGTCCCAACCCTAAATTTCCAGAGCATTTTTACTTCCCTGCACCAAAGGGATATGAAATGGTCATATTTCTGCCTCTATTTTACACTGAGTGTTAATTAAATTATTTCACTTGCTTTTACGTCTTTTTTGAAAGATAGAACTGGACTTTATGTATATAAACATGCCAATTTACTAGCAATTACATGTTCAATGAGTTTACATTTAAATGTCATATATTCTAAAGCTTCACAGAACTCTTCAGAGTAAGTCACTGTTCCTAGTGTTTGCTGATTGCACTAAAGACACACAGTGTGTTCCTGATTTAATATTATTTTTATTAGTTCATGTTCAAAATTTTCTTACTCATTATGAGTGCCAATATAATTCTCAGCACTAAACTGACAGCAGTAATTTAAATAAGTGTACAATGTACAGAATTCCTTAAAGGCACTGACAGGTTATTAACTACACTGTTGTACAAAATGAAGTATATAGAAGACACTTAATAACTTTTAATTTAATGTTAAGTAAATTTTAGAAGTATAAAATATGACACAATGTAGTTACAGCAAGAAATAAACATTCAAACACTTTCAGGACTTATAAAATTTAAATCAATTAAAAAAGACTAGAAACAGTATAAATCATTCCCAAAGTTAGCTTTACAATGGAGGACATTCAGCGCAGACTTCTGTGTGCAATTGTCCTAAGTCAGTCACTTAGATGATCATGGCTTCCAAGCAGTGTACCCTTTCCATCACATTGTCTCAAGATCTCAATTTTATAGGTCTCAAAACAAGAAAATGGGTTTTTCTCATTTTCCCATTAACTATCCAAACACCTAATACAGTCATTTTAAAATCTGCCATGCACATCTCTACAAAAATAGCCACATAGTCATTAAATGGACTCGGATTTCATTAAATTAAAATCTATAGGACACAAATTATGCTAAAATGTATGGCATTTTTATAAGAGAAACCCTGAGTCATATAATGAGAAGATGCCATTTCTTTCAGGTTTTTATAAAATGAATTGTATGAAACAAATAAAATCAAAAGATAGCTTTATTTTTCAAATGATTCATAAAAAAATTATCTCCCGAATTAGACAGCTAATTAACATTTTCTTAATAGTTGAAGCAAAATTATTTTTATCACCAAATTATAATTGTAAATGTAAAAACAAATTTAAATGAAAAACCATGTTTATGTAACATTATAAAATTAGATGAATGCCAGAGGAGGAACTGAATACTATTCTAGAAAAAACAATGATTCTCTCAGTAGAATGGGAACACTCAATATTTTAAAAATATGCTTGATAAAAAAACCAGTAAAACATTCCTGTATTTTACAGGTGTTTTCATTATGGAGGTGTATTTTAGTTGCAACTGTCTTGTTAACTTCAGTCACAAGAAAGACATGTACAGAGTTGAGGTAGGTGAACAGCCACAACATCAGGGTCAGGTACACTTTAAGAACTGAGGTACATGTTAAGAGCAGTAGCATTTGTATCTTTTAAGAAGCTCTAAAGAGCTGTTGATGAAGAAATATTAATATAAAATAATAATATATCTTTAAAGAGGACAAAATTATCATCACTTCTACTTTTATTCAAGAATTTTGGAGAACTCTGAAAATAACCGCAGACTTAATCTTATATTCTCTAGATTTTATGTAAAAAAATAAAAGGTATTACTCAAATTATAAATAAGATTAAGACTAATAGTCATACTTAATTAATTTAAGCATCCCTCTTATCTCCAGGTCTATAGTACTGTGTATATTCCATTGGTCCAATGAAAAAACCATTACAACTAATTATGTTTCTTTAAGAAAAATGATGTATAAGTAAGTTAAAAGCTAGAAGAAATCAGAATGTGATTCTCTCCCTGGGACGAAAGGGTACTTTTCTACCAACAGCAAAAATCTCACCCTTGTTTTCTCTTCTCTGAACATCCCTTTCTAAGACATCTTTGTAAGACAATACTCTGTAGGGTCGAGATGCCCTCTTCTCACAGAGGATGATAAAATATTTCAAAAGGCAGCATAATATACCACAAGGGTCTCTCCCTGCACAAAGTATATTTAAGGAAGAATGAATGTGATGATCAAACAAAATTATCTTTCTTTGCACTTATTTCTCTGGCTCAGGGCAAGAAAATACAGAACTCATTTCAAATCCCACATTCAAGTTACTTACATTTTTTTCTATTCTATACACACTTCAATAATATAGACATATTCTTTATATTGAAAATGTTTTATATTAATCTGTAAGAAGCAGTAAAATTATTCCCAATGGACACAGCCTTCCTTTTACCTGCTCTTTCTATTGCATTATAAACGAGAGTCCAACAGTTGCCACTTAAATCCTTTTATTGTTGGACATATGTAAAGAAATTTACACAGTCAGTCAGTGGTCTGGAGACATGAGTAAGGAAAGAAGAGAAATTAGCAATGATTCTCACCCAAATTCAAGCAACTACAAAGGCAATAAGGAAGTTATTTGGAGGGTAAATTATTCCTTTTAACTGAAAAATTGTAGAACCATTTATCATATTGTTGAGATATTTTTCTTACTAATATTGTATCTCATCCATTTAGCTGTCAGAGGACCCTCTGCATCTACGTAAGTGAGTGAGGGCAGTTGTGTAGCTGTAATGGGTGTGTTAAAACAAAAGATAAAAAAACATAAGTACACTTCCTGGGCTGAAGACAAGGAGTGTGAAAACACCTTTGTGAAGACAGAATGTGCATTCTCCTAACTGTTTTCCCATGATTTGTTAAACATTTCTCTGGGAGACTGGGAAGTTCTATTAAGTGGAGAATAAAAGAAAAAGATTGACAAGATTGACAAGTTATCACTTTTTATTTTTATCATTTTTATATTATATCATTTTTTTCTAAATTGTCTGTTAGCTTTGTGGTTAATATAGTTGCTGGACTGGGGTAGGAGGATTGTTTTATCTGTAAAAGCATCTAAATATATGCAATGAGATGCTTCCACAAAATGAAAAGAAAATTATTCCTTGATTTGAAAGGAAAATTATTCCTTGATTTGTTGCAAGATAGGGATACTCAAATGACAAAAATCCTCTTTCTTTTTTTCTGATCATTATTTTATTGGATATTTCAAATGCTATTCCCTTCGTATATACACATCCAACTCTCATTCCTTCTCCCCATCCACTTGTTTCCATGAAGATGCACCTTCTTCCAACCACCTTCTTTACCTCAGCACCTTGGCATTCCCCTACACTGGGAAAACATGCCTTCACTGGACCAAAGGCCTCTTCTCCCACTGATGCCAGACACTGCTACCTTCTGCTACATATGCAATTGGAGCCATGGGTCTCTCCATGTTTACTCATTGGTTGATGTTTTAGTCCATGGGAGTTGTGGAGGGCTTGGCTAGTTGATAATGTTCTGTCCATGAGGGAGCAGACCCTTTTAGCTCTTTCAGTCCTTTCTCTACTTTATCTAGCTCTTTCATTGCAGTCCCCGTGTTCATTCCGATGTTTAGCTGCAAGCATCCTCAGTTGAATCTGTAAGACTCTGGTATAGGCTCTGAGGATGCGCCCATATCTGGTTCCTGTCAGTAAAACACCCACTTTCTTAAAGAGCATGGTGCCATGTGATGAGACAGGCAATCCCGATAACAGAGGAAGACAAGCACATCCCTAAGATATATACAGGCAATAATAAAAGACACTGTAGAAGTTTTCTGATATGGATGGGTAAGAGGCTTGTTTTGTATTCTATTCAGAGTAACTAGCCTGTGATTTGAAATGAAAGGAAATGAAGAAAAGCAAATATCTAGATAAAGAGAGTCTGTTGTTGAAGGACTTCCAAGTAGAAGAAATGAAGTTTATATTTTTTCTACTTTGCTAATAACATTAGTTATTGTTTGTCACATAACCACCAAGAAAAAAAAAAAACCATGTCACTGCCACACATTAGTTTATATACCTCTAAAAAGTCAGCACTATTGAAATGTTTTTAAAAGAGAATGACTCATTTTTGTGACAATAGTTGTACACACAATTGAGAACAAAACCTGTATCGAATGCTAGCAATTAATTAGCAAGCCCGGAGAACATCTGTTTCAAATACTGTAGAGTAGAGGAAAACTATCATGTAATTTTTTGCGACAAAAAAAAGCTTGTCTTCCCTTTAGGTAAGATGTATTGTGTGCCTATACTCGAAGTTACTGTACTATATTAATGTTGCATTGAAGAGACAACCCAAATAGGATGGTCCACCATTTGTGTACTGTCAGAATAGATGCTGTTATAAGATCTTGTGTTATTTAGCTGCTGTTTTTTATTAAATGCCAGGATTTCAATTAGATCAGCTTCATTATCTGTAGCACTACATAAACATCTCTACACACAGCAGCTGGATGTGGACAAATGATAAGGTTAGTCTGAGTCCCCTCAGCACAGCAATGAAGTCTGGCTATTTGATTAAGAATTGTAATGATCTCTCTGATTTTTATGCTGCTATTTCTAAATGCTTATGACACCATCTTGATCCTGGTCAAACTAATGAAACATGCTACAAATAACACTCAGTGCCTGATTACCTGCCTGAGGGTGATTAAGTGGTAATAGAGAGCCAAAATTTATAACATAAGCTGAAAGCCGTGAATTGAGGGTAAGCAGAGACCTTGAATGCCTGACTGTCATGGCATGCGGATTTACGAATCAGTAGGATCCTACACTTTATTAACCAAACCAAGCTATGCATGATAGTGCTAAGGTCAGGAGAGCAGGCTTAACCTAAGACAGACTGGCACTATGCCTACTCCTGTGTTGCCTAATGTTCTCTGTGGCAGAGATTTCCCCACTATCTTCATACTGTAAATATTCACAGATTGTCAAAAGTGAAAAGAAACCTTCTGTGAAGATACTGTCACTGGGACTGCAAACAATTCCTGAGGCACAAAAAGTATTTAAGCACCATTGTTGATGAGCCTTACCGAATGGCTAATGTTTGGCAATTTGCATCATGGCAATTTTGCCCTCAGTTTTTGTCTTTTTATTTAATAACTAAAGTGTAAGGGTGTAGAATGTGGTATTTGATGCAAAAACAATTTGTATAAAATCAATGTCAGTTTCAACATACCTATTGCCTCAAGTATCAACCATTTCTAAATGGTGAGAGCATTCAGAGCTTTTTCCTCTGGATGTTTTGAAATATTAAGCAAATAATTGTTATCCATTGTCACCTACTGTGCTACAGCCCTGTGAAATGGCCTACTGTCAGATAACAGTAACCTAGTCACCACACATCAGGCTGTCAGCAACACTTCCTCTACCAGTCTTTACAGTGCCTACTTTGAAATGACTGTATCCTTAAAAGATATATTAAACTCAACAATAATGTTACCAGCTTCTGCTATGTGGGTTTTATTTTTTTATTTTTTTAATATTATTTACAGGATAATTTATTTAAATAGCCATGTGGCATGTGTGTGTGTGTGTATGTGTGTGTGTGTGTGTGTGTGTGTGTGTGTGTGTGTTACCCCGTTTACTAAGATAAAACCATAGGGAGAGAAAATCTGAATAATCTTCATTTGGTACCCTTCTATTTCCAGCATCTACCCTGTCCCTATCCGTACAGGTCACTTTCACAGTGTTTCAATTGGTCTCCTCCTTAAGTTCTTCAGGATTCACAGAAACCCAGCCCTAATGCTGTTATTAAAATACACTGCATCTTCTCATAGTTTTATCCATTTGTCACTGTACATGATGATACTGAAATTGTTGCCCATGTTCAGCCTTGGAAATAAGGCAATACATTTTGTTTACTATAAGAAGAAACTGCCTAAGACTTGACTGACTGAAATAATTACTCTTGAGAGGAGAGTGAAGCAGAAAACTAGTTTATTTTGATGTTAGCCAGCATACCTAAAATGCCAACATGGAAGGAACTTGGAAGAAAAATGCTGGAATCTTTCAGATGTTAAAGGAGAGTGGGATAACAAAAAGCAGGAAAAAGACAGCAAAATCAATAGATGTGCTGATCTATTCACTTTTATTACTGAACTTTGGGGTTTTGAGCTGAATTTCAGCTATTCCACTTGTCCCTAGATATAATGAAGGGATGATATAGGCTTCTCTAAGTTATGGGGTTTATCTCATACATGTGAGTGCCTTGTAACTTATTAGTGCCTGGAGCTATAATGAGTTATGTTACAGTTCTCATACAGAGTCTCCAAAACGTGTAACTCACCAAAACTCTAGGCCATTTCATTTATTTAATGCCTTTTTAGTACTGGAGTTTCTAATCCAGAGTTTGTTAATTTTTTTTTCATAGTTACTTGGTAGTGTCCCTTGTGGTATGTTAAATTTCAAAGGTCAGGAGTCTCTATATATTTTACTGAAGTGAACATTTTCTGCCACAACATCTAAAGAATAATATTTGGGGGTGGCACGCCAATACATCATGTCATGCTGACATTTATATCATGAAGTTTACTGTTTTCTGGTGATACAGTTCATAATGTAAGCCTTTGACTTGTTTGCAATCACAAGTTGGTAGGATATAGTGGTGTGTTAAGCATCTCTGGTAGAGGTTTGCAATGAATGTGTGACTGCTCTACAAATTTTCAGAGATGGTTTGCCCTTTCATTTTGGTAGGAGTATAGATAAGATGATAAAGGGCTCTATTCGTCTAATTCTATTTCTGTGGGAGTATCTTCAAATTTTCCTGGATTCCCCTTTCAGGTGGCCATATGTGTATATATATGTGGGTCATCATTCTGAACAATAGCCCTGAAGAAAATTGCATGTGTTGGAACTGATTTAAAAAAATAAAGTTGTATTAAAAGTGGCCTTTAGAACAAAATAAAATAAGATTGCTTTGGGCTGCATTTGCTTTTTTGCTGTATTTCTCAACTGGTCATTGGCCTTTTTACAGAGTGCCACAGAAAAGAAATCCTGGAGACACTGGTTACGTTTAAAATGCATCTTCCTTAAAAAATGTGGGCAGAATCATTTTATGATAATGGGTAATAATTAAACTAATAAATATCAAAATTTTCTCCAAATAATTCAACATTTTATTCCTTGTAACCCTATAATTAAATAAGAAAAAGTTTGAATCCAAAGATTCTCATGACTATGGCTGTGGTAATTCTTTATTAATGGTTTCTTATTCTAATAAGCTTGCCAGTAGAGCTGTAACATACATAAATTATCTCTTTCATCATAAATAGTATGAATTCATCTTTTCATTGTTATACACTCAATAAATGGAAACTGGTATTACTTGAAATTAGAATAAAATGCATAAAGAAGGGCTTACTGACTGGAAACAATTTTTTTTCTATTCCAGACTTCATTATCATTGTCTTTGGGAACTCCTCTTTCCTATAATGTCTATATAACTTCCCTGCTTGCTTCTGTGAAGAATTGAGAGATGATACAATTTATATATTACATTAAATGATTCACATTTGCTAATTCTAATAGTGAAAGTCCATTAAAATAAGACCTAATTAAAATAAAGTAGATGAAATCCCTGGAGGAACCTAGATTTCCCCCTAAGATCTCGGCAGCAATCAAGAGGAAAAGGAAAACAACCAGATTGTAGAACTTGACAGTCCTAAACTTAAGTGTTTTTAAAAATCAAGCAACATTTAGAGTTTGTTATTACAAGATAAATAGTTGGAAAATGCTCTAGTGCACTATTTTCCTTACTTTAGATGCTGTCTTTGTATACTTTTTCACTTTGTATATTTAGGCTTAATATTTGTTTCTGACTTTTGTCCACTTGACATTAAGAAATGATTTACTCTATTAGAGATATAATGCAAACTAAATAATGTAATGAGATGCTGATAATTCCAAAAGAGATACGAGAAGCATTATAAAAACAAATGAACAGGGCACTCTCCAATAAATACTGAGGACCGAACAGCTGACAAGTGGAGTGTGCTTTCACTATAAACTAGAAATCTAAGATTTTTATTGTCTTTTCTTTATTATTCTGTAAAGTATCAACAACTATACAGTTCTTCTAGGAGCATGTGAGAGACAATGTTATTTCCCATTGGTTCTTAGTATCAAATTTCTAGTTCACTTCCATTTCTTCTCCTCTCTCTCTCTCTCTCTCCCCCCCCCCCCCTTCCTGCCCTCTCTCCTTTTCTCCTTCCCTCTTATCTTCTTCTCTTTCTTGTTTTATGATTCAGTGGGATAACCCATGCACAAGTGAAAGCTACTCACCAAGACATGAGTACCTGACCAGCATCTACAACATAGGAGATAACCTTTCCCCTGGCAGCTCCCACTGCATTTGACCCTCCTCATGTTGTCATCCCACGACTCCATTACTAGCTATGGGTATGAATTAGGCTGTATTCAACCACACTTGGTTTTTGTTCGTAGGTGCCAAAGTCATATCATGCCATAGTAAAGCATTGTTACCCATATTTTCTAATCTTTATATTTTCTTCACTCTCTCTCCTCTTCTGCAATGCTCACTGAGTCTTGGATGACAGGATATAACTTTGTTGGTTAAAGGTACATCACAAAGACAAAATACTCAACAATGCATTCCTATTAATTCTACTTTTTTAGTCTATCTGTCTATTTTAAGCTCTTGCATCTTGTTTTATATTTTCATTAATCCAATAATTTCTATGCTTTTATAAATCCTTTCACAAACAAGTGTTTTTACTGGAAGACAGATAATTTGTAAAAAAAATGCATATAATAAACCATGAGCATAATAATGCATGCATCACATGCTCAGTATAGGTAAAAATACTTAGATTTTTGGTGCCAAAATCTTACTTTGTACTTTCCTAGGCTTTTTATTCTTGTGAAAATAGAAAGAAAATGAGAAGAGATATACTGGAGCTAATGCAAAAGTTAGAGTTTAGTTATTACAGAGTAAGTGAAGAACCTACAGGGTAAGAGAGTGGGCAGTGGCCCAAGAGACCATCAGCATTATTAGATAAGGTTCACCTGGTTTTTAACATTTATATAGCAGAGAACTTCCTAGGACCTCCTAATGATTAAAAGGCACATTGGCATGGGGAAGTCAGAGAACTTCCTAGGACCTCCTAATGATTAAGAGGCACATTGGCATGGGGAAGTCAGAGAACTTCCTAGGACCTCCTAATGATTAAGAGGCACATTGGCATGGGGAAGTCAGAGAACTTCCTAGGACCTCCTAATGATTAAGAGGCACATTGGCATGGGGAAGTCAGTATTAGAACTTTTGTTGTTTATCAGAAAAGTCCAACTGGATAAAACATTATAAAATGTGTCTTTGTAAAAGTAGCAATGTTCAGAGCAGGCTACTACATTATAAATATCTGGGAAACACTTTAGTGCAGAACTTTCCTTATTTTAGCAGCTGTTCTGGTAATCTTTATCTTGCCTTTTCGCTTCAAAGTTGTTTCTGCCTTTTGCACAAGAAACCGAATATTTCTTCTGCAGTTTAGAATATTATGTATTCATCTAGAACCCACTTAAGAGTCAGTTCTCTTCCTTTTGATCAGTAATGAAAGGGTTAAGATTTTAAGTACCGGGTATTCCAAAGAGCCTCTCAGGGTGAGTTTTAGATAATCACTTAAACCCTGCAAATACTATTGACAGCAACATTCTGTCACAACAGAGTTGAAAAAAAATGGGAACCTTTTCAGGTACCTTTTCCCAAGGCTGCAAACATGGCAAAAGGAAGTGGCCCCAGCTTCCTGTCCAGAAAGAGGAACATATAAGTGTCTGAGCAGTTATTTCTTTTTATAAAACTGTGAGTAACACGATGTTTTGTCAAGGTGGCACTGAGCACTGAGATCAGGGCTTCAGGCTCCCTAAACCTGCTGTTCCTCTAAGTAAATGGCAGCCAGGTTGCTGTATAACCTTATTAGGGTTTTGGGTTTTTTTTTTTTTTTTTTTTTTTTGTTGATGTTTTTGTTTGTGTGTTTGTTTTTTGCCTAGAAGGAAGACTTACCCTCCTTTCTGTCAATATTTTATTTTTACATTTTATTATTGTTATTGTTATTATTATTATTATTATTGTTATTATTATTATTATTAATAGTATATCAAAATCAAAGTGTTGCTCAGATGTTTATGACAAAGTCATACACATATTCCACACAAAATAATATCCCTGTTTGAGTTGACTTTAGAGTAGTTTTAGATTATCTTTCACATTAACTCTTTTCCTTTGAGTTTATTCTTTTAATCCTTAATCATAAGATAAAATAAAACTCCATCAATGACAGAGTATGACACTGTACACAGAACAAGGCTGTTTTTGGTCTTCTCATTCATACACAGCTATGACATCTTGGAGCCTTCATCTCCCTTGAAAAAGGAGACTGCATGCATTCCTATTTTGTTTCATGCATGAGCAGCTGTGTTTTGATCAGGAATGTGTTCTGCATTTAAACTCAGCTGCACTTTGGTAGCCCTATATATTTTTAGGCAAAATATTTTTGAGTCACATGTAATTCTAAAAGATGGGTGAGACAGGATTTCAGGTGGCTTCTTATTCTTGGTGTGGGGTTGACCATCTTGTGACTGGCATGGAGTAAGTCTGTTTTTTTTTTTTTTTTTTGAAGGTCACTTGACAATTACATGAACTATAAACATTCATCCTATTCTACTGATAAGTGATTTCTACTTTAAATTGCTTCTAAATCTTTTCTCACCCACCTTAAATCCAATATTTATTTTAACCTTGAGCTGCCTAAGACCTTTAATAGGAAGCTTCAAAGCATTTTAAAAATCGTATCCTTTTTAAATCTTTCTCATTTGAATGCAAGCTCCTTGAAAGCTCAAACAGTGTTGGCTGTTCTTATTGAAGTTTATAATGCTTTAGATATTCAAATCAGCTCTGTGTCTTCCATTTGTTATGCAAATCTTTAAACTTTATATACTGCATGGTTTATCTACATTAATACAGCTTTCACTAACAGGTCTTACCAGAGCAGACATATACTCTGAAGGTGCACATTTTTAGTGTCTTGAATTACCATAAAATCATAAAAATAGTGTGTATTGCTTTACTCTAATCAGACTCAGTTTTATGTGGTTGTTGAAAGCCCTTTTACATTCCATTCTGTGTCTGGAGGACGGTGTATAAAACTGATTCAGAAAAAGCAAAGTGAAGACACCTGCTGGCTTATAGCACAAATACTAAAATGTCTTAGAGCCTGCTGAAAGGAGAATTGGAACAATATGTCATTACTGAAGGCTCACTTGCAAGTTCTAATGTATTATAATGAAAACAGTATGACAGACCTAATGAGACAGTGAAGATTTGGGTAATTGTTTCTACAATGTATGGTAACTTTTCCAGCCGTTATTGGCAAACATAAAACCTAATGAGATTTTATTAATTTAAATGCAGTACGTCTGCAAAACATTTCCTTCCTTGCCTTTTCCTCAGTCTTCGTTCCACATGGACTTGATCCTTTTAAGTTAATTGTTCTGTATAGTACACTCTCCCAACAAAACACTTGACATAAACATGAATAATGCTTTTCCTCCCTTTTATATTTGTACTCATTGTCCTGAAGCACAACATTACATGCAAGCTTAGGAACCCTTGTCAGTACCATTTTAATAACAACGTAGTGTCTGTTTGCATCTATGCTAAAACTATGTCTTACTCTTTTTTTTGATATTTTTCTAAGCTTCATAAATGCCATTTCTTTTTAATTTGTAAAAAGATGAAATTAATTTCCTGGGATTTTCTGCCACATGTTTTAAATTGTCAAGAGATTAGAGATGAATCAGAGGCAGCCCTCTACCCTTGATTGCCTCTTATTCACCCATTTACTATTAGCTGACATTTAAAGTATTAAACATGATGGAGGCCCGAATCTATTTCTATGAAGTCTAACTTCCAATTTCCCCAACACTCTTTTCACAGAAATAAATTCCTTTAAAATTAAAAAGGAAAAAAAAAAAGAGAAAAAATGTTTTCATCATAGGTGCTTCTAACATAGCACACATTTAACCAAGAGAAAGGAACCTGAAGACAATGTTAATTTCCTATGACTATTCGATAATTCACCTCCAGTTTCTACCTCATTCATTGCACGGTGCCTTTTCAAGCTACAGAGCAACCCATGTATGCTAGAAGAATAAACTGATATTGACCAAGGCCATCCTAACACACGGGCAGCACATGGTAGAGGAAGCAATAGAGCTTTCAGGAAATTCACAAACTATATTGTCTCCGCTGAAATAACTTGAAAAGAACACTCACATTCCCCCTGAGCTTTGGAGGTCATCTTAGATTTTCATGACAGTGTTTTATTACAGGAGAAAACTTTATAGAAACCTAGGGTGTCTGTTGCTATCACATGTTTCTCATTCAAGCAGATGAGACCAAATCAAATATATTTATTTACCTATCTCTATGACATTAAGTCCTGCTTTTGAAAATAAAAAAAATTCCACGCAGATATAATTACCCTGTTTGATCCTTAACATTTTAGTTAATGCAACTCTTTTGTGAAAATGGCCTTAAGTTTGTAAAATAGTTGAAGTATGCAAATGGTCAATAATTTTATAATAGTTTACAAAAGATTTTGGTCAAAATCTACCAAAAAAAAAAAAAAAAGATTTTTACTACATTTGAAGTATTTCAACAATGACTTTGGAAACATACATTCTTAAATTTCTCACATAGTCTATGCATAGTGAATCTTTTCTAGCCCTAAAATTTGTATATAGCACAAGGAGATTGCAAAACAATTTCTGTCATAAAAAATAAGTGAAAATAAATATGTGTTTTCAAATTCCTTAATTTCGAAGTTAATCACATACTTAGTTTGTTGTTTTAAAACATTTTTATTAGTATAGTGCCTAACATTTTGATATAATCTTGCTTTCCTTCAATTTATTATTATATTATTATTCTGAAAGGTCAGGGTTTATTATTAGAAGTAAAAAATATTGGATAAAAATATAAATTCTTTTTTTTCTTTTAAAGGTATTTTTTTCTTTTTTATTGGCTATTTTACTTATTTACATCTCAAATGTTATCAAGGTTTCTCCTTAGGTAACACCCTATCCAGAGCTCCCTCACCCTGATTCTATGAGGGTGCTCTCCCAACCACCCGCACAATACATCCTGCCTCCCAACCCTGGTATTCTCCAATACTGTGGCATCCACCCTTCCCAGGACCAAGGGCCTCTCCTCCCATTGATCTCCTACAAGGTCTTCCTCTGCTACATATGCAGCTGAAGCCATGGGTTGCTCCATGTGTGCTCTTTGTTTTGTGTTTTAGTCCCTGGGAACTCTGAGGGGTCTGGTTGGTTGATAATTGTCCCATGGTGTTGCAAACCCCTTCAGCTACTTCATTCCTTTCTCTAACTCCTCCATTGGGGACCCTGTGCTCTGTATTTGTGAGCCTCTACTCTTGCAGAGCCTCTGAGTAGAGAGTCCTATCAGTCTCCTGTCAGAAAGCACTTCTTAGCATCCTCCATCGTGTCTGGATATGGTGTCTGCGGATGGGATGGATCCCCAGGTGGGGCAGTCTCTGGCTGGCCTTTCCTTCAGTCTCTGTTCCACACTTTGTCACTATATTTCCTCCTGTGAGAATTTTGTTCTCTCTTCCAAGGAGGACTGAAACATTCACACTTTGGTCTTCTTTCTTCTTGAGCTTCATGTAGTCTGTGACTAATATCTTGAGTATTCTGAGCTTAAATTTTCAAAAATATTAAATTCTTACTCAAAGCGCAGTTTTAACATTGAGAAGCATTTCTGAAATATTCCTGAGAGGAGAAGTCAAAGCTCAGAGGTCTCATTTGTACTGTTGTCCACTGGAGATTTCTTTGCCTTGTCAATCACTTACAAACCCTTCTGGGTTTGTGCCAGGCACAACATTGTTTGGAAGGTGCACTAAAACACAGAAAGCTTAAAGAATTGAAAATGAAAGGTGGACACTTTGCTGTATGGTTGATACTTTTGTGCTTTCTTGTATGCTATGTCTGTAAGCACAGAATGTAAAACTTGTATTAACATCAAGGGTCCTATTGTTTTATTACATTATTACAACAATCACATTCTCTTTCTATTTTCATTAGAACTTAAAAACACCACACACACACACACACACACACACACACACACACACACACACACACACAATGAGTATACTATAAGTCACTTGGTTTTCAATGAGAATAGTTAATTGAACCGAGAAGGAAATCCTTAGTGATTAACCATTTTCTTCATGTTCTTTCATCGGACATCATAATTTATCCACCACTAACTAAAACATAAAGAACACAGTAAGAGCTGCTGTTGTAAAAGGGTTGACAGGGTTTTCTCATGAGAGTCATTTCAGGAGTTCAACTTCAACTATCACCATGCTTTGTGTAATACAGTCTACACTTCTGTTTGACTTTTTTTTTGTGTTTGCTCTGCTAGAGCCACAGGCTTTTAACTATACAACATCTTGCTAAGCTGCCCTATGTTCCAGGATTACTGGTGTCTTCATCACATCCACAGATGTGTATATTCATCATATTTATATTTTTAGTGAAATAGTATGAAGCAAGCTTTGGTCAGACTACGTTTTCTACAAATTCTACATACCACATGAGAGGAATTTTGGCAACTAACAAAAGTATTCTGATTTCATTTTCCTGTGTATAAAATGGAGAACATTAGTATTGTACAGATTACCAAAATATTATGTAAAATAGTTCAGGTCACACCTCCTTCCAATCCATGCCACATAATAGTATTCAAATAAATATCCCTTCTATCTCAGATACTGGTGGCTTCTTTTGGCATATTTCATATTGTAGGGAATATAATTCAAGACTGATATTGCATATATATATATATTCCCTAGGAGAGGCACACTCACACATCCAGCTACAATGTTTATTTTCTTAATTTAATATAATTTCATTCTCTTTTACTTTAAATCTTTCAGCCTCTATGCATATCTCTCTCTGTCTTTCTCCCTCTCTCTCTCCTTTTGGATTCTTCTCCGTGTTGTGTGCTCTTACAATTTCATTTACATTAAAATGCTAGAAAATAACAGCAATTTTAGTTAATAAATTATAATTTTAATATTTAATTCATTCCATTGTATTTGGGAAAGCTTAGTAGGTGTGTCCACTTACTTACTATTGTAAAATGTATCCGTTAGTTTTTGTGTTAGCCTAATTCTTTAGGATACAACTGAAATGGTACATACGTCATAGAGAGAAATTATCTTTTAGATTGAAAGATGAAAATGAGAGGTATTAAAAGAGATTCATCTCATGATGGTGTATGTCTTTGTTTGAGGTTGCTTTTTTAGAGAGGCACTTTCTCATTGAATATTTGTATTCAAATATTCCTTGGCATATCAAAGATGAGGAATAGCAAGTGCTTATAACACAAGAGTATAGGACCAGACAAACCTCAGAAATAATATTGATCAAGAATCATTCATTTTTAACACAATTGTTTTTAGTGTTTATTAACAGTAGCAGTGTCCACCTCTGTGAAAATCAGTCTACCACACCTAATCTGTGAAGGATGGCTCCGTCTCAATAGCTGGATATAAGGCATTATTTTATATGTCTATTTGGAATGATTCAAACTGTCTTTATGTTGTGGAATGACATTTGATGTACAAGTTAGGTGACTTGGCTCACAAAGGTTTCTTAGGCAAGATAATTTATATTTTGCCTTGAAAAACAAAATATACTATTTTTTTCTAATGAATCATATATATTCTGTATACAATATAGACAGAATATCTTTCCAGGACTATACATTTAGATTCATGCTTTGCTAAAGGGTTTGTCTTTGCCAGTATGATATGTGATGGAATTTTGTTCCAGGAACACTACAGAAAATGACTTAGAAAAGGACCGGATTTTTTTGTCAATGTACAACTGGACACCATTTCAAATCACATGCCATTGCTGAAAAACATGTAATAAATTCATAGATTAAATACCACTCAAACTAAGAATAATCAATCAAAAATGACAGCTGATTGATTTCTTTTGTAAATGAGAATATACTTATCGCTTAATTGATTTTAGTATGTTCTGAAGGTGATGTGAAAGTCATATATTCAAAAGAACATTGCAGCTGCATTAGTGAGAATCTCAAGTGTTCAAAAATGTGATTCTCTGAACACCTTGAGATTGTTTTTCTGTCAAGAGAAGGAAATTTATGACCTATTCACTTATTTTGAACTTAACATGAATGTAGATTATAAGCCAAAAAAAATGAGCTCATAATGAGTCCTCAAATTTTAGTTTTGTCAACAGTTTCTTTCCAATTACTTTGAATAAAAAATGTTCTGGATGAAATATGTAATGCCTCCTATAGTAAGTCAAATTGTATGTGTAAAAGCTCCCGAGTGCTAAGACTGTAGAACTTAGGTGACAGAGTAGGTAAGAAACAGATGGCTCCACAGGCAGGGATATTTTAAAATCAACATTAATATGAGTTGAAATAGAATACTCATTAAGCAAGCCATCTTAATCATGAAAACTGTGGTTGACTTTGTTACCTCAAACTATTTCATAGATTCTAGAAAGAAATGGAAAACACTAATTAATGCAGCATATGATGAATGTCTGGCACTTACAATATTATTTATAATAAAGACTTCTTTTCCCAGAATAAAATGAATAGTACCTTAGTTTCATGAAAAATGATCTATAAACATTTTAATTGGTTTCATGGTACTTGGAAATGCTTTTTAGATAGGTCTACTTTTGTTCCTCTTCTAAAATATATTTTAGCTTATATTAATGCCTAAGGCAAAAGAGTTCATGCTAAGAACATTTTTCCTCCTGGTTTTATAATAAGAATTAATTGATTATTAAATATACGAGCCATTTTATACTGAACTAATCATTGCATATATTAACATATTCATACATATATTATCAAAAATGCCAAAAAACAGTGCATGTAAGTAAGATAAAAAATCATTAAGAGTAAGAAATATTATTGGGCTGGAGAAATTCCTCAGTGGTTAAGAGCACTGGCCCCTCTCCCAGAGGTCCTGAGTTTACTTTCCAGTATCCACATGGTGGTTCCCAGTCATTTGTAATGGGATCTCATGCCCTCTTCCTAAGTGCATGATGAAAGAGCATTCATATACATAAAATAAATACATAAACACATAAATATGTAAATAAGTATTAAAGAAAAATTATTCTTGATATGATAATGTCTAACCAACTGTTTTTATCTCATGTTAATTTGTAAATACAATAGCAAAATTAGATAGTTATATATGTGATAAAATACATATGTTTATTATTTAGCTTGCTATTAATGTCTTTAGAAGTATAATTCCTGGTGTTAATGTATGCTGTGTTTTGAATATGTTTTAAAGATACCTAGAAGTTCATGTCCTGTATGTTGATTATGGTGAGATGCTTTGAAAGTTAACTCACCATCTGACAGTTCATCACATGTATGCAATACATCATGGTCACATTCACAATTAATTCTTCTTTCTAAATTCACTTGCCCCTCCATCCACCAAGCCCCTCTCTCACTTTTCTGACATTTGGAGTACCCTTGGATTTTACTTTGCAGTCCACTGGGATTAACCAAGACTGCCATTTAAGGATGAGTATGGAGCTATCTCCTGGAGCATGAGTGACAAGTGGCCATTGTCACTGTAGAAAATGACTTTCTCTTCACCAGCAGCCATAAGATGTAGGCCTGGCAGTTTGAAGAGGAAGTAAGACTTCGAGAATTGACTTGAAGTTTTTAGGTAGTGAGGTGCTATTTTCATGTTGGGTTTTGTCAGAATTACAAGGTCTGCCATGAGGTAGGTCTCCTTGGAATAGAATAGCAGCAGCAGAAAAAAAAAAAAAAAAAAAAAAAAAAAAAAACATCTGCATTATCCTTATCTATTCTTTCATCATTACATGCTGTGTTTGAATATACAGGAAGAACAATTGCCAACACATCTTTGATATTTAGTCATGTTCTTTGGCATGGTCTTCTCCACAGTCACAAATATGTAATGGTGAATAATTATAGACTTTATACTTAAGATGATGCACATGAAAAACGTTGTACTATAAGGAACATTTGTGTGTGAACAGTCTTCCAAGTTACATTAATGCTTTTGTTCTTTTCTTTCTAAAACATTATTTTTAAGGTTTTCCAAAAAACATCAACATACTGTCTTGAAGCTCACCATGCATATCTTGGCCCTGATACTCATCTTAGTTCAAGTCCTCTCATTCTTATAAGACTACCTTCAAGTTTCTCTGCTGCAGAGCAGAATTATGACCAATGCCTATGGATTGAATTGGATCCTGTGCTTTGAAGATTATTTACATACTAAAGTTTACATCTTACATTTTTCTCAGACTTGGTCATGATAACAGGTGGTTCCCAGTAGTGAAGTATTGGGACTTCTAGGAACTATGTCCTAGAAGTGGTCTTCATGTCATTGAGAATATTTTTTTTTAAAGGGGACAATGTGAGGACAACCTCCCTCTCTTTCTCCTTTCCACTTCTCAGTCATGAGGTAGGAAATTCTGTTTTGTCAAGCATCTGCAACCCTGATGGTATCTTGTCTCAGCTTCCTAACTTGGCTTGGTTTCAATTGCCTGGTGTAAGGAGAGAAAGCTGACTAGCATGTCACTACAACTCTTTGGCCCCATGATAATTAAATAAGTTTAAGATAAAGAAAATATGTCAGAATTGACACAATGCTTCTGTTGTGGTAGAAAAAAAAGTGAAATCAAGTTATCTGCTTAAAATCACATGGAACAAGAATTTGGATCTTCACTCTAACCCTGCATTCCTGTCAGGAAATGACTCACTGTTGACAGTTATCTGTGTGAAATATCTGCCCAACTACAATTCATAGCCACTAACTGTAAGTAGTAATTAAGACAAAAATGCTAATATTAGCCACACAACAATCTTGGATACATTATAGCAACCTTGAATTCTACTGAATTCTTATTAAAGTAAATATCTGACTGTTAAATTAAAAATGTTTAAAAAATGCAAACATTTGCATTATAGTACATTTTTAACTAGTTCATCTTTTTTGTTTTCATATGGCTTTAAAAGTTTCTACAATGTTTATTTTCTGTGTATATAAATTCAGGAAGGTGTAACAATACATAAATATCCAAATGCTATAAAACTATATATATATATATAATATATTTATACTCAGATAATACTACAACTAATCA
The DNA here is from genome assembly GCF_963924665.1 of Micromys minutus. Lineage (NCBI taxonomy): Eukaryota > Metazoa > Chordata > Mammalia > Rodentia > Muridae > Micromys > Micromys minutus. Next base: position 22,717,387 of record NC_137974.1, on the reverse strand, counting down.
CTTCTAGAAATATTCAAATTTATATGTTGAATTATTAAATAATACAACAATGTTATAAAACAAAGTTAAATTGTTTTATAACAATTTAAAACGTAGATAACATATTAAATTATTTTCTAAAACATCTTCACAATTTTATTTTATTTTTTGTCTAATAAGAATGTTAGTTATTGTATGTCTTGATGTATAACTGACTATAAATCAAAATAAGTAAGCATTTCTAAGTAGTACTAAATAATAGATTTTCCCATATCAATGAAAAATATATAAAACCTCCTAAAATATAATGCCTAGTTAGAAACCTTGAATTTAAGAATTTCTTCAATTTCTTTCTTTTTTTTCCTTTTTCTCTTTCATTCTTTCTTTTTCCCCCCTTTGAGACAGGGTTTCTTTGTATAACAGTTCTATTTGTCCTGGAATAGCCATCCCTGTAGACAAGACCGGCCTCTATTTCAGAGAGACCTGCCTGCCCCTGTCTCCCAAGTGCTGGGATTAAAGACATACCTCACTGTGGTGGTTTGAATATGCTTGGCCATAGGTTGTGACACTATTGTAAGGTGCAGCATTTGTGGAGGAAGTTTGTCATTGTGAGTCCTGCCTTTGTGATACTCCTTCTAGATTCTTGCAAACAAGAAACTGCCATGCAGCCAAGCCCAAGTAAATAATTTACTTGATCAGGTGTCTCTTCAGAACACTGGAAACCATAAGACAGCAATTAAACTTGCTTATTTCTATGTCTTAATAAATCATTTTGTTTTATTTTATTATATATAAATATGGTATTTATATTACCATGGACAGTAGGTCTTATGGTCTAGCATTTCAATACATAAAATGTATAAATCACCAACATTACATACTCAACTTGAAAGAGGAATCTATAGAAATCTGAAATAGAAAAGGAATTCCATGTAGTGTTCATCCCTATACAGGGAAAGGACGATAATTCCCAAAAAGGAACCTCAGGGTTTGTTTAATTATGTAATCACATTAATTTACTGTTGTTATGATTTTTTCTATATTTTATTATTAATTTTTATTGTGTTTGAAGTTTATATTACAGACTATTGCAAGCCAATCTAATCGATACTCTTCAAAAATTATATTACTCTTGATAGACTTAATAAGAATTCAACACATTATGTTTCAAACAATATAAACAAATAAAAAAAACTAATACAAACCCTCCCCTCCCCAATTTTCTTGATTCCTAAATTCAGAGTTAATCCCTGATTATATATCACATGTGAATAAAGTCAATAATTTTTGTAATCTGGTACCTTTAGTACCATGCCAGAGTTTTACCTATAAAAATAAATATACATTGAAGTTAATGAATTGGAACCTTCTGTAGTTTTGTCACTAAATTATCCATTTATTTTATTTTGTGGCTTTGTGAAGACAGAAAAAATTCAAAGTTCTTTTGGCACAAGCCATTTGGGGGTGTGAAACTGTTGTAAACAGACTGTTCAATGTCTGGATGTGTGTGTGTGTGTGTGTGTGTGTGTGTGTGTGTGTGTGTGTGTGAAGGGGATGGTTCTGATGATTTGTTGGGAGAAAAAAAATAGTGGGACTTTCAGGTTCCTTCAGGCCAGAAGAGAAGAAAAGAATAGAGATAGTGGGGGGAGAGAGATGGAACAGACTCAGAGCTGCAGGGGAGATTTCCAAAATATAGGTGGGAAGGGGCAGCAGCCCATGGGGTTCAAAAAAAGTAACTGGACAACTAAACTGAAGGCAGATTTAGGGATGCTGAACTAGAAATAAAGGTAATTGAGTAATTATGCAGAGAGAAGAGTTAGAGGTGTTAAACAAGAATGGTAAGGTCATGCTAGACACAGTGGGCTTAGAAGAACAGAGTCACAGAGCTAATAAGCAAGAATAAGAATGAGCTAATATATGTGTGCATCTTTAATCAGCAGATCTGAGATAGCCCTGGGCAGGTGTATGCATGCGGCCTGCCTGGAACTTAAAGAAGTGTAGACAAAGCTTGGGGTCAGGGGTACCTGTAAAATATCCAGGTTGAGTCAAATAAAATAATTTCTAAATTCTTATTTATAATGAGTAGACCAGTCACAAAAGAACACATATGGAATGCACTCACTGATAAGTAAATACTAGCCCAAAAGCTTGAAATGCCCAAGATACAATTCAGCAACCTTTTTTTTTTTTCAAAAATAGATGTTTGATTCAAATTAAAATTGTATTTTATTTTTTTGATAAAATATAGATACAGTTTTATTTTATTTCTTAAATAAAAAAGCATATGCATGCATGTTTATGTTTTTGTGTCAGTGGTTGAATTGAAACTGCAGATGTGAATAAACATATATTAGTTTGATAAGCATCAGCATAAGTGGCCTGATAAATATTATAAATAGAAAAACCTGGCTAATCCCGTCTTCCTCTTCCCCTCCCTGTCCCCACTCCCTGTCCCTGTCCCCACCAGGATCCCTCCCTTGCCCCTCCTGTGATCAAGCATCTGTATTTTAAGTTACAATTAGCTCTTCAAACCAATGAAGCTGATTTATTTTGTCATGAAATGTTCAGTTTATGCCAAGCATTACCTTCGATTTAGATATTAATCTCCTTACTACTTCTGCAACTGTGATTTTTTTTTTTTTTTTTTTTTTTTTTTGCACTCAGAAAACTTTTGTTAGAGGTTATTTTGCCCCGGAAAATTACTTTATTAAATTTTAGCTAACTGTGACTCACCTTTCATAGCATATACTGATGTTGCAACATTTTGTGAAAAACAGCATGGTAGCTTTATATAATGGGATAAATATGGATATGCATAATAAAAATATTTAAGAACTGAACTGTCTTCATAGTAGTATATGGTTCAGAGAATATTCTACTTAAGTTAATTTGAACCAATACTATGCAATTCAGGTGTCAATAAGGTATAACATTTGACAAAATTAAACAGAAAAATAAACAGTTCACTCACTAAAATCAAATATATATTTCTGATATCAACATAATTATTGATATTATTTTGAAAGATCCACAATATTGAATTTAACTTTTATAAAAGATTGTAGAGACAACTCAATGGATTAATGTTCTCCCTAATCAAACTTGATGACATGTCTTCTTCTATAGAGCCAATCTAGAAAAAGAATCCACTCCTAACATTTGTTCTCCACACATGTACCTTGCTGTGTTCATATCTATACAAAGATAATGCACACACACACATTCACACACACACACACACACACACACACACACACACACACACACATAAATAAATTAAGTATAAAATAGCAGTGTCTGGCATCAATGTGATAAGAGGCTTTGGGTCCAGGGAGGGCATGTTTGCCCAATGTAGGGGAATGCCAAGGCAATGTGGTGGAGAGGGTGATTAGGAGGGAGTGCACCTTGTGAAGGCAAATAAAGGGAGAGAGGAATGGGAGTGGGGTGGGGTAAAGAGATAACATCTCAAATGTAAATGCAGAGTATCTTATAAAAATAAATAAATAAATTCAGTTGTTAAAAAAAGATTCTATTGGTTTTAGAGTTATACTATAAAATATTTACAGCTAAGTGATAAGACATTCTGAAATTTCTTTAAGAAACTGTGTCTCAGCAGGTGGCTAATTGGCTGGAGTTAAATTGGCACCAACGATAACTAAGGCATGTGAGATAATTTTATGCTATAGGCTGTTCTTGTTGTGCTGTTACATTTACTACCACTAAAGGTTAATGTTATTTTCTTAAAAATTTATTGCATTTTTAATATATTTATTTAGTGTGCTCATGTGCAGATCAGTGAATAACTTGCGGGAGTCAAGTCTTCCTTTTTTCCCCCATTTGAGGTCTGGAATTGAACCCGGGTCATCAGACATGGCAATAAGTGCCTCTGCCCCCTATTCCACGTCCAAAAATAATAAGACTTGAATTATTTATATTTGTAGCACTATGGAAGACCTGTCTTGGAATTAATTTCCAGAAATATGTCAATATTGTGCTGCAACATGGGGTGTTGTGGCATTATTAGACAGCCTGTACAATATTTTCATTGTGTGAATTTCAGTGTTTATTTCTATGGAGTGAATTTATTACAGATGAATTTGTAATCGGAAATATATATATTGAACAAAGGGCATTTCCATTAGTAAGAATTTTGATCATAGACGTGAAGTCAGTTTCTGGTGTGGTGATGACAGATATTTCATCTACATTTTCTATTATTAGAACAAATGTCAACACAGAGGAGCGGAAGTTCTTGCTGTCACAAGCGCACACTTAGACTACATCTGATCATTATTTTTTCAGGAAGAAGCATTCAATGATTTGATCACTTGTCACACGCCTCTCAGAGAAAGAACTTGCAGAGAGTTCAGGTTCCTTTTCTGTTTTAATCTAAAAAACAATGAACAAAGGGCCCGTTTTTTTTTTTTTTTTTTTTTTTTTATCATGGCATTGTAAAATCTGGGTATTTTTCAAAAATCCTCAGGACAATCAAGAATTATGCAGATTTTTCTGTACCTATTATCTGCATTACTCCTGTTAGCAATTTTGTTATCATTTCATTTCTGTCCAACCCTGCATTTAATTTGGTGAGATTCTTTTTTTTTATTTTATTTATTTATTTATTTATTTTGAAAATGAATTGTGAGCAGTTTATTCTGAAGTCAGTACAGTGTTCAACCAACTGGACACACAAAGATAGCAGTGTGACAGTAAACATTAGGAGGCACATTCCTGTGCTGGAAAGAGACACAGAATACAAACAGAAAAAAATGCAGCAAATAGTACAGTATTCAAAGTAACTGTTCAAACATCAGATATGACATATTTACAAGAAAATATGCTTTAAAATAATTAAATAATTTCCATAAGCTTACAAAAGAACTGAGATAAATATTAGGAGATCCTGATAATCACAAGAACATATTCCTATGCTTTTGAATAAATGTAACTATAAAAAGTCCCAAAATAGAGTTAATATTTTACCACCATGAAATATTATCAAATTACCAATACCAAAATATGATAAAATGAACGTGCACTGTGGAGGCTGTACCAAAGAAAACAGCGCCAGGCTTATCAATCCTGCCAAGAGTCTGTACAAGGGTCCCTAGGTATGTCCATGGGTAAGGAACTTCTGAGAGACTGGATAATAAATTCGGCAGCAGAAGGCAGTAACTACATAATGACCTTGTTGTCCTATGGCTTTCTAATGCAGGTGCACAATTGAAAACTACACAGAACTCTAACGTATTAGCTTATGAACAGAAAAGGTGAGTGGTATTTTCTTGTACTGGGCAACTAAATAGCGCATCTTAACCTAGACTACTGTAGCAAATCTTTCATCCTCCAGCAAGTAGTCTTAAAACATAAAAAGGCATAACACTAACACCCACGACTTCAAAACACAAGTCCAAGACTGGAAATATTTGGTGAGATTCTTATGAGGCTTGGAAGGAATTAGTACATGATCGATTAATAATTCGTATTAAAAGAAGGTCCCACCCATTTCATGGAGTAAGTGGTGCTAGCGAGTGTACTGTAGAGAACATTATTAAGCAGAAGGGATCCACAGTGGCCACCATGGCATATCTACACTTTTCTCTATAATGTCTTCTGTCATTGCTTGAGCTGCGATGTAGCTGAAAATGACATTTCAAAACTAGTATTAAAAAATAATGTCAAAATACCGTTTCCAGTGTTTTAGAATGTTGGGCCTACACATCATATATATGCGTCATAACTCTATGGAAAATGTGCTTGTCTATGTGTGTGTTTTTTGTTGTCTCTATGTGTATTGGGTGTGTGGGTGTTATGGAGAGATAGAAACCAAAAGAAAACTCACTTTTAGTATTCTAAAATTTGACACAAAACCCAGAATATCTAGTTTTTTTTTGCTGAATATTTCATTCTGATGCATGCTATTTCATACCTGATGAAGGATAAAGTATGTTTATTTTCACGTACTGGAAAATAACAACTCTAGGCCAGTAATACTAGAAATGCACTCCATGATTCATCCATTTCATTTTGACACCTACAAAAGGTAAAATATGCATTCTTTTGTTGCTTATTAATGTTTAAATACCGTTATGGTTATGATGCCTACATAATCACATAAAACTTTGCATTGAGAACTTAGAATCAAAGACATAAAAATTGAATGACGTCATGATTAATTGTTTTCAGCAATATACTTTACCTAGCTGTTACATCTGTATCAAGGTATACTGAATTCACCATGCAATAACTTCATAATTTTAATTAAGTTCTAACTTTGTAAGTGCTTAACACTAAGGATTTGTTGCCTCCATAAATGTGCCCTTCCTTAGACTTTTTTATGTTTCTTTTGTTGAAGAAACTTCTATATTCAATTTACATTTGTATCTCTAGTGTTGTCTTGTATAAAAAAAATAGTAATTAACCAAAAGGCCATATGACACTTTTTTAGACTGGTGTGCAGTGTGTTGTGATAGCAAGTTTCTATTTCTATATTTAAAAAATTAAATTCCTTACTATGAACAAGTGCTTACAGATTTTTTTTCTGTATCTTACAATCTTAATATCCGTAGGAAGTGAAAGATAGTGGATGTTAGGCGAGAAGTAATACTGAATAAGGATATTATTGCTAAAGAACTCTGGGTGTAACACTTAGAACATTTTATAGCAATTCTGTGTCAAATACAAGGGCCTGATGTCTTCCCATGGGGGAAAAAATGGGAAACCAGATATACCAAGACATATCTGGAAATCTTGATCTTTTATAATGCCATGCTGAATTTTTCTAGAGTCTTGAAGACAGCATCATGAAGTAAGTTTATTAAAATACAATAAAATAAATGAACTTTTAAGAATAATATTGGACTGCTTAATAACATTTCAGAAATTTGGGAGACGAAGTGTTTTCTAACACTAAAAGTTATTTTTAAATTCCTTTTTTTTAATTTTCAGAAAGTAATCAACAAATAAAGAAATAATTTTTAAATTTATATGGGTGAAAGATCATTTCTCATAAAAGTTTTCTCATAAAACTGTAATGTGGGCACATAAAGGAATCCTGTAGTTTATTATATTCTTACAAACATTCTCACATTTAAAAAATAAGGAAAAACCAAAGTACCGGCCTTCCATGTCTCTGACAATTTTGCCTTGGCCATTAATCTCCCACAAAATACATACCTACAGTTTTCACACTTATGTGCTTCTGTGCTGAGAAGGCAGCACAGCATAACCTTCTACCCTTGTCTTTTTTAAATCTTATTTAAAAGACAGATAAACAAAATCTGTGGAAACTATTTGGTGATAAAATGGCCACCATATCAAAAATCTCCCTCAACTGTTTTTCAATCGGACTATGTTTACTTTAAGACCCCCCCTTTTTCTGTCAATATATAAAGCTATCAAAGAAAGATTAGCTTTAGCCGGGAGTGTTCATGTGAATTCGTGTTGAACTAGGATATTTATGACAAAGAAAACAGTTCCGTGGTCAACATATTCATAAGAGAAACCAAACCAATTCAAATCAACAGACTACTAAAATAAACAAATAAGAAAAAAAAACAATAACAACAAAAAGCAAACACATGTACCTATACATGCACCTAACCATATACAAATTTCCAAATTTGCAAAGTGACATACAACAGTTGAAGCTCTCTACACTGGAGCTGTTGAGGACTTACTTTTGCAATCAAATCAGATCTTACAAGCTACGGCATGAAAGGAAAGCACTATGATAGGGCAAAGTGCCAGGAGACCTCGAAGCATGGACCTGGAAACTGTGTGCAAAGCAACAGCAGTTTTTACTGTGTCCAAGAAAAATTTTCATTCTGCATCTTGCTCTAGTCCATTAAGAAGCAGAAAGGGGTTAACACCTGAAATGTAAATACAGAGAATATCTAATTTAAAAAAGAGGGAAAAAATAAAAAATGAGTTCATTTTACATTAAAGAAAATAAAAGAAACTGAAGAAACAAACGGTAGTCATTTTCTTCTTGCTTTGCAGAGTATACCCCGTTATTTTTAGCATCCTCAACGACTTAATATTATTTTATGATCCACTGATATTCTGTATCTATTTTAAATTAATGTGTTTTACAGTCCTATCGTGTCAGAAGCTAATATAATTAATATTCTTATTTAGGCCATTTAGTGACACAATCATTACCGTTGCTTCACACAGATGCCTTCATGATTTTTAAAGAATAAAATCAACATTCAAATAGGATTCTCTTTATTTAAATAGACTTATTAGAAATTTAAAGCAGATGAAGATGGTTTCAGTGCAATGAATAAATAATTAAGGCAAATCTCTACACTTGTCAGAAACGCCATATTAAGAATCAGGTGAGGAGAGACAGCCTTCTGACACAGCTGTCATTTGGTTTTAGTTAAAGGTAATGTTCTTTTTTTTTCTTAATCTTGATGTTCTTTTCAAGTTTACTTGATCAAACCAATAGCCTGCGTAAAAAAGCTGCCAGATACCCTACACAGGTAATAACCAGAACCTTTAATCACACATAAAAAGACCGATTCAATTTTACGTATTGCAGGAATCTTCCACAGGTAGGGAAGGGCAAGTTTTGTACTTCCGGCAGTTTTAGCCATTGATCAGGTTGTGAAATAGAATTACAGGCTGCATTTTTACAAACTGGTCACTAGCAATGCTTCGTCAGCAGACCTAGACAATAATCCCCAAATGTTGTAGGGCCCGCAGCCCTTAATAACCTGGCTTGTTAGTTGAAAGCTGGCAAAGTCTCAAGCATTTAAGAGGATTACTGCTATAAACCATATTAATTTTTTTCTTAACATCCAAGCCTATGAAGATGGAGAGCCTTTTTAATAGAAATGGGGAAGTCCAACACAACAAAAAGCCCCACAATTCTGTTTCAGTTAGTGAGAGATTTTTACAAGAGGAAAATAAAAGTCAGGCTTTGTCCTATTAAGTTGGAGTGTTAATTTTTGATGAAATAATTTTAATTGCAAATCCTGAAAAATAAAATGAGACATTATTTTAGAGAAGCCTGCCAAAGGGACTTATTTCTATCAAGACTTGTTCAAACAGATTTTTTAAATTGGCCTCTCACTTACTTACGATGGAAAGAATTAGGCAAAAAGCCCAATAAAATCAAAGCTTCCAACTTCTGACCTTAGAGAAATTTATCAATCTCTTGTCTGTCACACAAAACGAGATGTGAATGCTGAAAGTAAAGGCTGAGTGAAACCTCGCTTCATCCCTGTGTATAGACTGCAAGGTCTTGAGACGATTCTATGGCCCTCTATTCCTCGATTACCTTACCTGAAAACCGAGATTATAATGCCACACAACCTAAAATTATTCACCATACTATATGATTCATTATTAGGGTAATTCATGCAACAAATTCTCTTCATAACATATAAATTATGATACCTAAAAAACAATTTTATTTTCAAAACATTTCACAATAAATATGGAAAAATTAAGATTTTTGATATCTTTATATGGGAGGAGAAATACGAATATAAGTAGTAAAATTATTTGTCAACAAAATATTCATACTATTCATATTTCAAAATAGTGATGGAAGTAAATATTTTTGTAAAGATTGGTTGAGAGATTTGTACATTGTACCAACTGGAATGATTATGTTCAATTAAAAGATTCACTAAACTACTTAGGGTATCTGTGTGTGGGGGTACAGTAATGTGTAAATATTTGTACATATGGTTGCTCCTGTGTGTTGTAGGTAATCAGATGGCATAGGCTAAACAGAGACATCATTGTCTTACCCAAGTAGGGTAGCCTAGAAGGCTCCCTGAGTCTCCATTGCTACTTCTCATTGCTTTCATTTGAATAATCCCAAGACTATGAGTATGAGCCATCGTACCCTGCATTTTACGTAGGTTCTGAGGATCATAGGCCGGTCCTTATAATTGTGAGGAACATTTGTTACTTCTCTGGCCGTCTTTCTATCTCCGAAAATCTGGATTCTTCTAAATCGTGCTTCTTTAGATGTTAGGCAGACACAATAGAATAGGGTGATTATGAAAAACAGTCTAAGGAAGTCATTTCTTAAAATTGGGTTTTTGTATAGCATTTATTTCTTTGTATGGAACCAGTCTGTTTTTTATACCCTTTATTTGAGAGAATTCAGCAAATGCTAAAAGGCTCTTGTCTCGCTCACTTCTGAGACAATAAGGTGTGTGTTCTATTTACTTCTCTTTTCACTGTAAGGACATACCACACAAAAGCACCTCAAGAAAGAGAGGGTTTTGAGTCACAGTTCTAGGGGATACAGGGAACCTATAATAACTGGTTAGAGACTGTTTTTTCATATTGTATCTACAGTCAGGAAGCAGAGAGCAATGGTTACGCTTGGCTGGGTTTCTTTCTTCTTTTTTAACTTAAAAAAAGTAGTTTTTATTTCTTTATTGGCCATTTTATTTATTCATATCTAAAATGTTATCCCCCTTCCCAGTTCCCTCCACAAGCCTCCTACTTCTTGTTCATCATCCAGGAGAATAGCATTGTGCTCATACATGGTGAATCTCCACACCTCAATTAAAATAATCTGTTTAAACGCTAACAGACTTACATGGTATTTCTTTTCAGTTCTTGTACAGCATCCCAGGACAATCCTAGATATCCACTGCACTATTAAAGCACCAGAAAGTGGAGAAGCAAAAGGATTAGATGCAACAATACAGACAACTCTTGTACTCCCTCTGTTCCTAGTAAAACTTTGATTGTATCTTTGTATTAGAAACTAACATACCAAGTGTTTTAAGCCAAATGTGTGCTTTTAAATATAATGCAAATGTATTTAATATAATAGTGCAATAATAGTTAATCCTAAGATTACTAATTTATTGGACTTTCCAAGGAAAGACCAAGAATCAGGTTTTAGTTCAGCATCAACTTACTGGCCTCTCTAAAGTCATGCCAGATTTTTCTTTTATATTCATTCTTCCCTCATACATTATATTCTAAATGCAGTTTTCTCCTTCCTCTACTCCCAGTCACTCTCTACCACTAGGCCTCTAACCCAGCAAGATTCACTCACCCTCCTGTTTCCCTTCAGAAGAAAAGCATGCTTTCCAGGGACATCAGACATTCAGATGGCATAACAAATTACAATAAGACTAGCCACAAATTAATTCCCCTCAAATTAAGGCTGCATGATATGACCCTATTCCATGCAACAAAGAAGCATAAATCACTTCTAAGTATATTTTCATCTACTGAAGACTTTGAATGCCAATGATTTCCATTTATATTCCTATATCAACATCATTTAGTTACTACATATTATTTCTCTGGTCAAAAAGCTATATAATTGTCTCTTGAGAGGCTCTGCAAGAGCCTGACAAATAAAGAGGTAGCTGCTTGCAGTGAACCATTGAACTTAGAATGAGGTCCCCAATGGAAGAGTTAGAGAAAAGACTGAAAGAGCTGAAGGAGTTTTCAACCCCATAGGAAGAATAACAACCAGATACACTTCCACCCCCACCCCTATCCCACCCCACCCCTAGAGCTCCAGGGACTAAATCACCAACCAAAGAGCACACATCGAGTGACCCATGGCTCCAGCTGCATATGTAGAAGTGTTTATCCTTGTGGGACTTCAATGGCAGGAGAGGCCCTTGCTCCTATGAAGACTTGATGTTCCAGTGTAAGGGAACGCCAAGGCAGGAAGGCAGGATTGGGTGAGTGGGTGGAGGAGCACTCTCATAGAAGCAGGGTCAGGGGGCATGGGATAGGGGTTTCTGGAGGGGAGACCAGGAAAGGGAATTACATTAGAAATGTAAATAATTTACAGTATCTAATAAAATAAAAGAAGCTACACACTGAGCAATCAATCAGAGATATAAATTTGTTGGGATAAATGAAAAGTTTTTTAGTATGTAAATGAAATCCATTAAAAATTGTTGTGGTTTTGTTTTTTCTCAATGCACTATTTAGTATCTCTGTAAGTTCTTAGAACACTGAATGGATGGTTATTGTAATCCCTCCTGATTTTCAGATGTGAGATATTAATTTAAAAGGCAAAATGTTGTGTTCAAGTTCATATGTGTCCTATGACATTCCCAGTTCTCAGTCTCCAGTCTTAAATTAAATTATCCTTTGCTCACTGCAAAAATATTGTATGTGAATAAGTAGGTTGCATTCTGTTTGTCACATGAGAACTAAACATAGATGTAATACATTTGTTTCAATGTGTTGAATTAATGAGATTTAGAATATAGAGTGAGACTATCTATAAATGAATAGTTTGTGAAATTATCTTCACAATTTTCCCCTAATCCATATCCGCAGAGTTAAGTTCCTTTTTTTTTACAGATTTTTTTCCTTTTTATTAGATACTTTATATATTTGCATGTCAAACATAATCCCCTTTCCCTGTTCTCCATCTCTGATCCCCCCTCACCCTGGTAATATGAGAATGCTTCCCTTCCCACCCACTCCCATGCTACCACACTTACATTCCTTTACAGGACCCAGGGCTTTACCTCCTATTTATGCCAGCCAGTGCCATTCTCTGCTACAAATGTGGATGGAGCCATTTGGGATGTAATGCAATTACAAAATCCCCTCCTTCCCTTTTCTTCAAACCCTCCTATATAACACTCCTCACTCCCCTTCAAATTTATGTCCTCATTCTTCAACATTTAAAAAATTAAATACATTGCTTCTTAACAGGAATTTACCGAACATAACATTTAGTTCACACTAATGATTTTACACTTTTTACCTTGTGATGACTTCACACTCAATGACTTTTTAAAGTTATAAACACAGCATTATAAACCAAACACTAGTACAAAGAAGATATTCAAGAGGAATTGTGATACTTGTGTAAATAAATGACAAGTTAAAATGTATGTAGTACTTTGGAAACCCTAAAAGTATCAGGCCTTGGGGATGGTTCCCACTTTGAGCCTGTTACCAGACCTTCTTTTTCTCAAGCTCTTCTTTATTTCCATCTCTGTAGTTCTTTCAGGTCCGAAAAATTGTGGTCAGAGTTTTGACTATAGAATGACAACCCCATCCTCACTTGATGCCCTGTCTTTCTGTTGAAGTTGAACTTTACAAGTTCCCTCTCCCACTGTTGGACATTTCATCTAAGATCCCCCCTTTGAGTCCTGAGAGTCTCTCATCTTCCAGGTTTCTGGTACTTTATGGAACGTCCTTCCAACCTCCTATTCCCCGAAGTTGCCTGTTTCCATTCTGTCTGCTGACCCTCAGGGCTTCAGTCCTTTTCCCCACCCAATACCTGACCATGTTCTTCTCACTACCCCCAACCCTGTTCTCTTTCCTTCCTAGATCCCTCTACTCCACCCCTCTTGTGATTGTTTTCTACTTCCTCCCAAGTGGGAATGAAGTCCCACTTTCTTCTCCCTCACTTGGGCCCTTCAGATTGTTGAACTTTTTGAGTTCTGTGAACTGTATCTTGGGTATTCTGTCCTTTATGTCTTTGGCAAATATACACCTATTAGTGAGTACATACATACCATGGATTTCCTTTTGTGTTTGAGTTACCTCACTCAGGATGATATTGTCTAGTTCCATCCATTTACCTTCAAAACTCAGGAAATCCTTGTTGTTAATAAATGGGTAGTATTTCATTGTGTAAATGAACCATTTTTTAAATAAATTTCAAATGTTATTTCAAAACACAGAAATTGTGATACCATCTGATTTCAAGGGTACTTATGAAGACCATTCAAACTGAACAGACCAACTGTGGTATAATTAATTTATAGATAAATTTCCAGGATTCTATTTAGCATAGGGTTTACTGAGATTCATTTTAAACACCTTGTATACATCAGGTTTCAGTTAGAGAGGCAGACAATTACAATTGCTATCTTCTGGAAAAATATAAAAAGAATGTGTTTGGTGAAATTTTATATCAACATTTTGAAGCACAGTGAGATTTTTCAATAGCTTAGGGTCAATGACCAGCCAACTGTTATCTGAAGACTACAGAGAACTCAAATGTATGAAGAACTTTTCAGCCACACTGAATTAAAAAAGATAGTTGGAAAGCAATTTAAACTAACTAGAAGCATATGTAATAGACTGTATAAACCAACGGTATTGCTATGATAATAATAATAATAATAATAATAATAATAATAATAATAATAATAATAATAATAATAGCAACAGCAATAATAACAATACTCTGATGTTTTAAAATTGTCAGAAAGTCTGACTTACTTTTTCTGTCAATGAATCCATATAAAATGATTTATTACCTCAACAAAAACTAAGGTCCTCATATTTAGATTGAATATATGAGTTTTTGTATTTTTTTTACTCTACACCAATTAGAATTCTACATTGTCATATAAGATGCCAGACTTGTTTCTGTATTAAAAGATCATTTCTAGATCAAATGATCTAATAGTATTATTTGTCAATGGAGTCAAACATAAAATTAATTGTGCTAACTCTAATTTCTAAAACATCATTAGAAATAAAAGTATAGTTAAGTCAACCTTTAAAATTTTTATTGATTTTATAAATTGCTCTTTGTTCAATTTTAAAACCTATGATATAGAAAAACCTTATTTCTCATTCTTAATGGCTGAATAGTATTCCATTTTTGTAAATAAACCATGCTTTCTGTAACCATTCTCAGATTGTGTTACCTCTGGGTTATTTCCAGCTTCTGGCTATCACAAACAAGGTCACTATGAAGATAGTGGAATACCATTCAGCTGTTGAGAAAAAGGATGCCACAAGTTTCACAGGCAAGAAGGAAAAAAATTAGAACTAGAAAATATTATCCTGAGTGAGGTAACTCTGGAGCAAAAGGACATGCATAGCTTTTACTTGCTAATAAGTGGATATTAGCCCCAAAACTACAGAATACCTATGATAGAATCCATAGAACTCAAGATGGTTAACAAGCTAAAGGACCCAAGTGAGGATGCTTCAATTCTACTTGGGAAGGAGAAAAAAGGAATCACAGGAGGCAGAGAGAGGGAGAGATGTGGGTGGAAGAGGGGAGGGGAAGGTTAAAAGGGGAACATGGTCAGGTGTTGGGGAGGGAGAGGAGCAGGAGAGAAGCCCCGAGGGCCAGCAGAATGAATGAAACTATCAAGGACTTGAGGACCCAGGGTGGGAAGGCCTGGCAGGGATGGTACGCAGGTCATGACGTTCTCTTGGAGACAGGAAGCAGGATGAATGGGATGAAAAATGAACTGTTGGATGGTGGTCAGGGAAGTGGGCAATGACTAGATTAAAAATAAATCAAAGTGATAAAAATAAAACCTGAAAGCAGGGTCAGAAAACACTATATGCTAATTAGTACAAAGACCTACTATTAGATGTTAGATATTTGACAACTTTATAGAACCCCCTCTTAAGGCTCAGAGATCTATTTAGAAGAGGAGCAGAAGAATTTTGAGAGCCAGGAATAGTAAATCACTTCATCGAAAACTTGTCATCCAGACAAAACATGGGTAATACACATATGACCACACAAAGATTGTGGCAGCATGCACTAGACTTGAACAAGTTCGAGTCAAACAAAGATCACGGCCTGGAGATGTGGAGGGAACATAGAGTCTATTCCTAACCAAAAAGCTATTTGCATTTGATACCTGATGGGAAAAGAGGAACCAGTTTTCTCCAGCAGAGTGACTCTGCGTATGTCAACTACATTCAGGGCAGGCCCCAAGTTCCAGAGAAGTTGGCAAAAAATAAAATTAAAAAGATAATTAGTCTATACATCTTTCTGTGCGCTTTTGTATTCCTGGGGCCATTCATGCTTTATTTCTTTGTTTCTAGGCTAGAGAAAGAACATTAAGTTGAATTTGTAGGAATGTGGGAAGGTGGTAAGAATGATTCTGAGGTGAAATAATATAATAAAAACATGTTGTTTGAAAAGAACCCGTAGGTTAATAACTTATTATTTAAATATTCGAGAAATGAAGCTCTAGTCTATGAGTTGTACAGCAAAAAGATGACTGAATCAAGAGAAGAGAGTAGCATTTCAGTAACTCCATGACTAAACAGAAGACTCTAATATAGTAATATATTGGTCAAAGTAAAACTATGAAAAATTTCTTTTTTCATATTTATTTTTCCGTCTTTGCATTTTATTGGATATTTTGTGTATTTACATTTCAAATGTTCTCTTAACATCCTGGTTGTTGCCACCTCAAATCCCAGACTCCCCCTTAGAGTTTGTATCTGTATTCCTTTTCCCTTCACCTCTGAGGGTATAGAAACCACTTTGGCAATCTTCCCCCAGCCAATATTGACACATATAATATTTTTTGAGCTAGTCATATCTTCTACTATCACTGAGGACAGAAAAGACAGCCCAGTTAGGGGGAAATGGATTCATAAGCAGGTAACTGCTTTAGGGACAGCCCCTGCATCAGTAGTTGGGGGATTCACATGAAGACCAAGCTCTATATCTACTACATAAGTACTGCGGGGGAGGGGGGACCCAGTTCATGTGTGCTCTTTGGCTGGTAGTTGAGTTTCTGACAGTTCCCAAGGGTTTATGTTAGTTGACTGTGTTGGTCTTTTTGCAGAGGCCCTATCCCCTCTGGAGATAACATATTTCTGTATTGTTTGCTTTCTTTCTTTCTTTCTTTCTTTCTTTCTTTCTTTCTTTCTTTCTTTCTTTCTTTCTTTCTTCCTTCCTTCCTTCCTTCCTTCCTTTCATTCATTCTTTCTTTCTTTCTTCCTTTCTTTCTTTCTTTCTTTCTTTCTTTCTTTCTTTTTCTTCATTACTTTCATTTGTTTACAGTCCAGTCCTTACTCTCCTCCTGGTTTGCCCTCCCACACGGATGACAGAGGTTCTGAGAGTCCCCAAGAATCAGGGTCCCTCCCAATGTCTCAGCCTGGTGTGACATCCTCAGGCAGTGGTAGGGTGGAGACAAGGCATGTCAGCACCAGTATCTGAGGGGGCAGAACCAGTTTCTCCTCCCTGCTCGAGTCCTTCTACCCCTCTCCTGAACCCACACACCTAACCAGTTCAAGCTGTGGAGAAGGCATAAGCCATTTCCCATTCCTGACCAGAGATCTCCATGTGGGGCCTCCGGCACCCAGCCTCACAGTCACCCAGCCTCACAGTCACCCTTTTAGAGACATGAGGAGAGAAATGTAATGAAGAACTGTAGAGGGGTGTAATGGCTAGATTGTAAATAAATAAAATAATAATATTAAAAATGCAAAGTATGTATTTATGTAACTCTGTATGCCAAAAGTTTCTAAAATAGAGTTGTGTTTGGTATATCTCCCATGAAGTTATTGATTAGAGAGTCTCCAATGCACCCAAAACAACACAGGCTACTGCCTATGGTTTTTATTGTTCATCATAGCAAAATAGGAAGGCCATTGCTAAATATACCACATATTTTTGTTACTACTCCAAAATCATACTTCCTCCATAATGGACAAAACTCTTATAAATTGTAAGGCAAAATAAAATCCTTCCCTCAGCTTAAAATAACAACAACTACAACAACAAAATTGGATTGACTCTAATTGGGTTTATTCAACTGTCAGTTGAATAATGTAACAACCGATAATGCAAACTATTTATGATATTGTTAATCATTTCAGCAGTTTTATTTCTTAACTATCATGACCAAAGTTAATTGTAAACCTGAGACAATGTGGTACACTGCCTTCAGAAGTAACATTATAAAGCTTCCTGTCTTAGTTACTTAAAAAGTTATAAGAACTTAGGAATGCCGAAATGAAGGATTATAGTAATTCAAATGTTACTACATATTTTTTTTCCATAATACAGGACAGTATAAAATTAAGTTGTGTGGTCTAATGGACTGTAAGAGAAAACAAAACATTACAGTATAGAAGATATGTCATATTTAAAAACTTGAGTCAGCTTTTAATGTTTGAACCATGACTATTTTTGATGTTTTCACATACATAATTATTTTTCATATGCCAATATTAAGGAGAAGAGGTAAGAGCTGTGTTAGTAAACTTAGATTTTCTAGTTAGTCTTCCCATTCTCAACTTGCAATTTCATATGTCTTTGGTTAATAGTAAAATAGGCTTTTTTCATCATTCAACAACAAATCAAACTGCTTAGAATAAAACATTATTTTCCCTTTTGGCTTCTCACTATTTTAGTACTATTTATAAAAAGGGTTGCTGTTGAAAAAGTCCCCTTGAGATGATCCTAGAAAATATATACCTCTCTACAACTTCCGTTTTCCTCAGTGTTTTAAATTAATAAATGTGACTAAGTCAAAAAATGTGATAGAGACTGGGCTATTGAAGAATGTTCATTAGATTTTTTGTTTTGTTTTGTTTTAAGCTGTACAGTGCTTGATATAAAAACAGGTTTTTCCTTTTTCATTTGTTGAAGACTATTGAATACCTTAATGTGCCATATTGACAGAGTAATAAAAGGAGCAAATTGCATTTCAGGCTTTGTGCCAACATCATTAAACTCTCAGTCATACCCCAAACAATAACAAGGGCTAAACAATAGCTCTTTCTCCAGCTCAGCTCTGACCCTGATGAACTATAATCAGTAGCCCTTATCTCTCCTCAGCCAAGGAGCCAAAGTACTAAAGTGTTCTGACTTTAGGCATGTTAACTTATCCCATGTTTTAAGTTCATTATTAATAATAATACTTATTATAAAAATTTAGTGATTAATTTATTTTTACTTTAAAATAATTGAGTGTCCCACACCCTTCTATAGACATCCCACTCTTCAAATATCCTTACGAAGAATTTAAATGTGTCTGATCTAATACTACTTTCACATGAATCAGTGAATCCCTTAAAACAAATCTTTCTATAGATTAACACAGTGTTTGTCCTTTCCCCATTGAGTAATAGAGGAAAACAGGTCAGTGCTGTAAAACTATATCTTTGTAAAAATACTCAGGACAAATTGAAACAAGTATCATTCAAATATTTTTCTACGTGATATACATGAAAAGTAAGAAATATCTCACAGCAGCATTACAAATTACAAAAGCTTTTCTATAAGGTAGTATAATATATGAATTAAAGAAGAAAAGTAGTTTTTAATTTAAAAACCCATATTTTTCCTTTTAGTGTTTGTTTTAGGCTTGAAAACAGCATCCACTTACATGAAATACTTTCTAATTTACAAAAAGTAATTTAAATGTCAATAAAAAAACAAAACATAAATACAATAGTTCTACATGCACTCATAATAGAATTCTCATCTGTTACATTCTGAAAATCTTTTGAGACAGAAGATGTAGGAGTATTACTGTTCAACATTCAAACATGCTGTATTCAATTGCTTTCTAACATATCTCAGGAAATGGTCCAGCAGATTTGTGGTAGCTCAAATGGGATTCATCTTTAATATCGATTCATTCATCCGGTGGCAACACTCCTATCTAGGAAGTCTTCAGATCTTTGAAATCCTCATTTATGGTCAGTTGACTGTGAACTCAGCTG
The DNA here is from genome assembly GCF_963924665.1 of Micromys minutus. Lineage (NCBI taxonomy): Eukaryota > Metazoa > Chordata > Mammalia > Rodentia > Muridae > Micromys > Micromys minutus. The sequence goes on along the minus strand of NC_137974.1, from coordinate 22,697,983 downwards.
CTTGCTCTTTCTCAATTGCAATACGTGGCCAAGCTTTCACTAAATCTCTTCTTAAACCACGTTAACCAACTTAAACTGTAGGATCTCCAGGGAGTACATACTCTAAAATTCAGCTGCGTTTTTTTTCTTTCTGATATAAAACTGGTTATTAAATCAGAAGACGGAAAATGAAAAAACAATATATATATTTGTATATTTTTTCACTTGAGACACTGACATACTTATGAGAAATCTCGAATTTTAATTCAGTGTAACTGAACCATCACATACACCAGCCTGTGTGATCATCATGAGATAAATATGGAGTGATGAACAGCCTTTAATGTCATGTTCTCTGGCAAACCTGTTACCACAAAAAAGATTATCTTCAAAACAGGAGGGAAATAGTGAAGGTTATCAGAAGACAGGTATTTTAAAAAGGAACAAATTATGAGAAAGTATAAATAAAATGCAAAATAAAGTTATATCTTAGATAACTATGGCCAAAGGATGAAGGGATGGATTAAAACAAAACTGAATGTAATTGGTAAATATGAATATTTGATGAGTGAAAAGAATTACTTTTTTTGATATAATATAAAAGAAGGAACAGATACTGAGAGCTGTTGCTTTGGTTGAATAAGAACAGTGGAATTTTTTGAGATTTTTTAGAGGACTGGTCACTTTCAACCTGAAGTATGTGTTTTTTCATTGACCTTTAGACAGGAGAGCAACCATCAGAATCAAGTATGAAAGAAAAGACAGTTTTCAGTCTAACTACAGAGAATCTTTATTACAATAATATTAGAAACAACCTTGAAACTGTCTCTTACTAAAAGCTTATTTTTTTGTACTTTAATGAGTAAGACACATGGGTGTTGTTGAGTAGTATGGAAGTTTAAAAATATTAATAAAATAATAACCTTCTCTCAGGAGTGTTTACACATCTGGGAGCACAGTGTTCCTTTTTTTCCACATTCTTGCCAGCGTCTGCTGTCACTTTGATCTTAGCCATTCTGACTGGTGTGAGGTGGAGTCTCATGGTTGTTTTGATTTGCATTTCCCTGGTGACTAGAAATGTTGAGCATTTTTTAGGTTGTTCTCAGCCATTTGGTATTTTTCATTTGAGAATTCTTTGTTTAGATCAGTACCCCATTTTTTTAAACAGGAGTATTTGATTCTCTGGAATCTAACTTCTTGAATTCTTTATATATTATTGGATATTTGCTCTATATCAGATGTAGGATTGGTAAAGATCCTTTCCCAATCTGTTGTTTGCTGTTTTGTTCTTTTGACAGTGTCCTTTGTCTTACAGAAGCTTTGCAATTTTATGAAGTCCCATTTGTAGATTCTTGATTTTTGAGCATAAGTCTTTGACTTTCTGTTCAGGAATATTTCCCCTGAGCTTATGTGTTCTAAACTCTCCCTACTTTCTCTTTTTTAGTTTCAGTGTACCTGGTTTTATGTGTAGTTTTTTGATCCACTTGGACTTGAGCTGTGTACAAAAAGATAAGAATCGATGTATTGCATTTTTCTACATGCTGACTGCCAGTTGAGTCAGCACCATTTGTTGAAGAGGCTGTCCTTTTCCATTTAATCTTTTTTTATCTTCTTTGCCAAAGATTAAATGACCCTGATTTTGTGGGTTTATTTCTGGCTCTTCAATTCTATTTCATTGGTCTACCTTCCTTTCTCTGTACCAATACCTAAAATTTTGGGTGTTTTACATTAATATAATTATTCTTTATATGATCTAAATTCAAATACATTACTAGATATGAGACTTAGGATTTTTGTTCTCATTGCAGCTCTTTTAAACTTTACTCTTTGTGTTTTTAACTTTTTAAATTGTGTATGTTTAAATAACAATAGTTTAAGAACAAACTTATGTGTTCAAAATAAAAAAAATACTGAGTGATTTTAGGAGAAGCATGCAAGTGCTGTATTGCATGCAAGTGGAGATCACAGGAAGACTTGTTGGAGTTGGTTCTTTCCTTCCAACATGATATGCATCCTAGGGATGGAGATCAAGTTATGAGGCTTGTTTACTAACAGTCTTCTCCCACAGGCCATGGTGCCAGTTCGCCTCAATGTTTGTGACTGTAATTTTATGGTAAAGTGTTATTGCTTTTAGTTTAAATTGTGAATATAGCTGGGAACAGTGGCACATGCTTTAATCCCAGCACTCAGAAGGCAGAGGCAGGCAGGTCTCTGTGAGTTCAAAGCCAGCCAGAATACATAGTAAGTTCCAGGACAGCCAGAGCTACAGAGTGAGACCCTATCTCAAAACCAAACCAAACTAAACAACCAACCAATACAACAACAACAACAATAACAAAGCTTTAGAGGTTGGAAAGCTCAAGATTAAATCTTACTCTATAATTCATATTTACTTCTCCTTAATACATGGTCTGAATTGTTAGAGGGAATGTTAGTAAAACTATTATATAAAAAGCCTCATTACATCTCCTTTCAACAACAAAAATACCAGGTAATTGGGGGATAAACTGTTAAGAAATGTGGAATGATTCTTAAGTGTTTGAAGAACTGTACCATGTTCTTGAACAGCAGAATGTGCACTTATTGTAGTGCTTGAAAACATTCGACTGTTCTACAATAGAAACACAACAAAGGGACTGATGAAACTTTAGAGATATTAAGTATGCAGAAGCGCTTAACAAAAGTAGTGCTTAAACTAAAAGAACAGATTAGAATGACCAAGATATATCTACTCTTCCTCTGGCACTAAATAGGTCTAAAATTTCACTATGTTAAAGATGCAAGACATGACAGATATTCCATTGTACTAAGTCCACAGCACATGCACTTATATGATCTAATTCGATCATCTCCTCCTGACTCCTATTTTCCCTTTTTATGAGGTTATGAAAGCAAGGGGACTGTATGCTGTCTTTTGAATAAGTATACAAAACAAGGGGCTTACTTATGAGATGTTTTCGAACACGTATATCACTTTACTTAGCTTTTGTGCACCTCCTTACTCTATTTTGTGCTGATTTCCCATTCTGATCTCATGTGTCTTCCTCACAGTGAGCACAAATTAAGTTTTACTTGTTCAATGGGCTAAGTGGATAATTATCACTGTGGCCAGGTGTTCTTGATCCTGAGTATCTCTAGTAGAGAAGGTAGGCATTATTGGTGATGAGCAGGTTGAGACTCCTTGCACACATCCACTTTACCTTTTGTTTCTTTATTTGATTGTTTTTAGATTCCAGGCTATTTTAAGTCTAACCTTTGCTTCCGTGCTAAAATTGTTTTACAAAATAATTACATCTTATTTTATTAATGCACATTCTTTAGAATTTTAATCGTATAATGCAAATTCATGATGTAATAAAACAACTTGAAGCACTCAAAAATAATAACATTCTTCGTGAATTATGTAAATGATAATATATATAAAATTATATATATATATATATATATATATATATATATATATATATATATATATATATACTGTAGATTGAAACAAAGTGACGATGGCATTTTCAAAGTTTATGTGACACCTTTAGACTGAGGAAGAAGGAGCTAAAATAGTAAAATAAGTGGATTTCTCTGGTTTTAGGAAAATTCACTTACAGATAGATACAGAAGCAATGGTGCATGTTCAAGACCAGCTCCATCCAAAAAGCAATTTCAGAGAAAGTCTGGGCTGCACATTCATATTCTGTCTCAGAAACAAATATTTGTGACTATTAAAGGCTTATGCTTACCTAACAAATTTCAGAATATTGTACATATATTAAATGATTGTTTGCTATGTAATAGATGCTAAACATTCTATTAATTGAATATTTAAGACATTTTCAGAAAAAAATACTAGATTCTACTTAATTCACTGAATACTTAAGTTACTTTAAAGTTTTATAATTTGTTATTATTAATTATGTATATGTGTGTCTTCCGGACCATGGGTATGTGTCTGTGAATGCAGGGACTTTTGGAGGGCGAACACCTTGTCTTCCTGCATCAACAATGACAAGCAACTCTAAGTGTCTGAATATAACCAAACCCAGGTCCTCTTGAAGACCAGTAAGTAATCATGGCTTCTGCACCTTTCTGCAGCTCTCAGGTTATTTATATAATACACATTTGTGGGAATAGGTATTTTGTATTGCTGATGTGAGCTTTTTATTTAATGGGGCATAAATGCTTGAAAATAAGCAAAAGTTTTGAATCTACTAAAATAATAAAATAACTTAACACTCTCTCCCCAGTAATCCACTTAATTACAGTAAAAAGCACACTCTTACAGTGATGTAAAATAAATAGCTATTTCTAATTCTATAAAACAGATGTAATATTTTCAAAATATTTCCAACTCACTTTCTTGCCTACTAGATATCTAATATGCCCTTACAGCAACATACGTAAATCAGTAATACTTTCTTAGGCAATCCATTCTCTTGTTAATTATCCCTATCAGTGGAAGAGTATGACCAAAATGCCCATTTCCACTTGGTAAAACTAATGTTATTTTTATTCATTATTACTTAAATTTAATTTTATTTTCCAACTGATTCACTTTACCTCCTGCTCACTGCCCCTTTCTGGTCATCCCCTTCCACAATCTTTCCTTCATTTCTGTTTCCTGTCTCCTCTATGGGAATGGGGTGCCTCCTGCCCCTGCCACCCTGACACTACAAGTCTCTGCACAGCACTTCCCCTCCTACTTAGTCCAAACAAGGCAGCCCAGTGAGTAGATCCTATCCCTTGTACTGGCATTTTTTGGGATAGTGCATGCTCCAGTTGTTCAAAACCCACATGATGGTCAAGCTATATACATCTGCTGCATATAAGCAGAAAGACCTAGGTCCAGTCTGTGTATGTTCTTTGGTTGGTGGTTTGGATTCTGAGGGCAACAAGAGTCCACGTTTGTTGATGTTGATGGTTTTCCTGTGGAATTTCTTATCCCCTTCGGGGGCCAGAAATCCTTCCCCTTATTCTTCCATAAGAGTCCCCAAGCTTCATTCGCTGATTGGCTGTGGGTTTCTGTATCTGTCTGAGTCAACTGCTTGGTGGAGTCTATCAGGGGACAACAATCAAGCAATAATACCATCATTAATAGTGTTAGGGATTGATGCTTGACCATGGGATGGGTCTAAAGCTGGGCAGCATTATTTGCTGGCCATTCCCTCAGACTCTGCTCCCTCCTCTGTGTCTCCATTACTTGTAGAAAGGATACATTTTGGGTTGAAAGTTTTTTTGGGTGGGTTGGTATCTCTATTGCTCCACTGAGTTTTCTGTGAGGATAGAGGTGGTGTCCTTCTCAGGTTTTATTTCCCCAATTAGTGAGTCACAGCTAAGGTCATTCCCATTGATCCTTGGGTGCCTCCCTTATCCAAGATCTCTGTCTTGTCTTGGAAATGCTTCCCTCCTCTACCTCCTCACTCCAATCAGATCCAGATTTTCATTCATTTTCATGGCCATTTTGCCATCTCTCCTGTTTTTCCCCACTCCTGTTCTAGAATCCCTCATTCCCTCGCCATCTCTTCCCCCTCTGGATTCTTTCCTTTCATTTGCCTCTTATGACAACGTTTCTCCCTTCTAAGTGAGATTTGATCTTTCTTGCTTGGGCTTTTCTTATTGTTTACCATCTTTGGGTCTGAAGAGTGTCACATGGTACCTGTATCTTATGACTAATACCCACTTATAAGTGAATACATGCTATGCATGTCCTTTTGGGATTTGGTTACCTCACTCCAGATGATATTCTCAAGATCCATCCATTTGCCTGCAAAATTTATAATGTCCTGGTTTTTAATAGCTGAATAGTATTCCACTGTGTAGATATACAACATTTTCTGTGTCCATTATTTAGTTAAGGGACATCTAGGTTGTTTCCAGTTTCTGGTTTTTATAAATAAAGCTGCTATGAAGCTGAAGGGGTTTGCAACCAAACCCCAGATCTCGAAGAGACTAAATCACCAACCAATGAGTACATATGGAGAGACCCATGGCTCCACTGCATATGTTGCAGAGGATAGAATTGTCTGTCATCAATGGGAGGAGAGGCCTTTGCTCCAGTGAAGGCTCCCTTTTTCAGTATAGGGGAATGCCAAGGCGCTGAGGAGGGGTTGAGTGGTTGGGAGTGAAAACATCTTCATGGAAGCAAGGGGAATGAGAGAGGGGAGAAACCGGGATAACATTTGAAATGTAAATCCATAGAATATCAAATAGAAATGTTTTAAAGAGCTGCTATGAACATAGTTAACAAAGAATCTTTGTGGAATTTTGGAGCATCTTTGGGAGCATATATGTCCAGGAGTGGTATAGCTGGTCTTGAGGCATCTATTCCCAGTTTTCTCTGAAACTGCCAAATTGATTTCCAAAGTGGTTTCAAGGTTGCATTGCCTCCAGCAATGTAGAAGTGTTCCCATTGCTCCACATCCTGGCCAGCATGTGCTATTGCTTGAGTTTTTTATCTTCACTATACTGAAGGGTGTAAGATGCAATCTCAAAGTTGTTTTAATTTCTATTTCCCTGATGACTAAGGACTTTGTTCGTTTTCGTAAGTGCTTCTCGGCCATTCCAGATTCCTCCATTGAGCATTAACTCTTTAGGTCTGTACACCACTTTTTTTTTTAGTTGGGTTATTTGGGTTGTTGGTCTTTAATTTCTTGAGAATTTTGAATATGAGCCTTCTGTCTGATGTAGATTTGGTGAAGATCCTTTCTCATTGTGTGGGCTACTGATTTGTCCTATTGACAGTGTCTTTTGCCTTACAATGGATTTTAAGTTTCATGATGTCCCATTTATCAATTGTTGATCTTAGAGCCTGAGCCAGTGGTGTTTTGTTCATGAACTTGTCACCTGTACCAATGAGTTCAAGGGTATGTCCCATCTTCTATGAAATCTAGAGTATATGGTTTCATGTGAAGGTCTTTGATCTAACTACACTTGTGTGTTGTGCAGGGTGATAAGTATGGATCTATTTTCATTATTTTACGTGCAGACATCCAGTTAGTACAGAAGCATTTTTGAAGATGCTTTCAATTTTTTGTTGCATGGTTTTGGTTTCTTTATCAAAACCCACATGCACATAGGTTTTAGGGTTTATGCCTAGATCTAGAAGAAAATGAGCAGGCATACCAAAAAGAATTAGAAGGCAGGAAAGATATTCTCAGTACTGTATTCCTGAAACTGCATCAACACCTGATGGTGTCCTTTATATTGTTCCACACGATATCTTTCTTCCCAGCCATCCTCATCTTATGCATTCTACGATATAAATTAAATTGCACTTACATATTCATGGCTATATCTTATAGGATCATTCAAGTTTGCATGGGATCTCCATTAGATCTGAGGAAAATGAACCATTTACTTATTTTCATTGTGATGTTAACTAGGACCAAGATTTGTCAAAAGCACAATGGCTGTGGTCATTTGTGTGGGTGAGTAATTTTGGATTACATAAGTTTAAATGAGAAGGCTCACTATAAATGTAGGTGTCATTGTTCATGTTTTGGAGTCTTATACTCTATAAAGAGAATGAATATCATCCTGAGTGAGAAAAAAAAACAGACATAACATGCAGTCACTGATAATTGGATACTAACCCCAGAAAGCTCAGAACATCCTAGAAACAACTCACAGACTATATGAAGTTCAGGGGAAAAAAAGAAAATGAAAAACCAATATGCTTAATCTTTACACACCAAGACAACTTTGACTAATTCCAGGTTAAATCCTGTTTTACATGTACTTTATGCTCATTGTAACTAGTAAGATCTTAATGCACACTATCAAACCTTAAAAAAAAAAAACCAAGTACTAACAAAAATGTATTTGTATACTTTTATGTAAAAATATTTAAAATCTGTATACTTATCTTTGTTTTTTTAAAATAATGTTGTTCAATTACAAAAGAGAGAATGAAGTTAGGTAAGCAAAAGAATTCATATCTCTCTGCCTCTTGACTGTGAAAGCAAGGCAGCTCCTTCCATAATTTCTTTTTCATGGTGCACTGTATGGTCAAGTTGTTTTACTTCAGCAACTACACAAAGAAATAGTAGAGTTAGACTCAAAATTGAATTTCTATAAAAAGGACCAGATAAACCGTATGAAAGTATGGCTTTATTATATATTTGATCATTATTTAAAATACAGTAGGATGAGGATTCGAACATTATTGACTAAAAATCAAAAAAAGGCTATTTCATAGTATTATAAAAATATTACTCTTTGGTGTTGCTTTTCTTAAATAAGATATAGCTGTGGTAAATGGGTCAGTTCCTTTTGTGTCTGAATAAAGTTGTAGAAGGTAACTTGAGAATCTCCTGAAATTTTTTAGTTCTATTACTTATCCTATCTTAATCAGGTTTTGAAAACTCAGGGTAAAAAAGCTTTACATATATGGAAAAATTTGAACTAAACAATCTTCTCTTTCACTTTGTATTCTAAAATGCTCATCTTATATTTTAAACACTCTCATGGGAAATTTGATGCTGAAAATTTTAGCTCAAATGATAGAATTTAAACTCCAAATAAAACTTTTCTAAAGGCTAGTTTCCTCAAATATTGCATGAAGTTGCCATTGCTTCTTCATTTTAAAAACAAGATCTAAGATAGTCATTTGATATTTTATATTGTGAATGGGGACACAAATTAACTATCTAACCAAAGGAAAAAATGTGTGTAAGGGATCAGTGTGTAAATAACAATAGAGAAGAACTACATTTTAATGCAGTGGATCTATTTTTAATTCAGAAATATTAAAGAGCAAATAACAGCTCACAAAATCTACATTCCTAGTCATGATTCATTCAGAAATCTCAAGGTAACATATTCTACCATGTCAATTTACTGTTTGAAGGAGAGTAACCTTAGTGAACTTTGACCAATCTATAGTTCTAAACCATCTGCTTCCAAAGGAAAATAATGCTTTCTTCAATGAAACACATAAAAACACCAAGTATATGCCTAATTGCCCAGCTGGCTGGGTTTCGAATAAAACACTGCAAAGCTGATTGGTGAATTGATTTTGCCATTTGCTGTGGTTTTCTGCAAGCATCTAATCAATTGGATAGTTTGTGCTGACCCATTTTTGGGTTATTGTGTTCTCTGTAATATTTATCTTCAAGACTATTTTAGACTTATGTATTTTTATACATTTGTAAAATGAAAGTACTCTATGCTGATTCTACAGCTTGTGTGTGCCAGATGCCTATAAACTACAGGTGCATATAATTTTAAAAATTAAGCCACTCTTCAGCATGAAAAATTTGCACCCCAAATATATTCAGAACAGAAAAAATTTAATTAAATTAAGATCAAAATTTTGAGATACAGAAATTTGATCAGTACATCTATGATACATTTGATACACCCCCTGACCTGTATGTTCCTTTCATAAATTCAGATGGCAGAATTTGGAAGTAACCTTATCTGTCCTCTATTACAACAAGCCATTTGACTTAAATTCCCTCTACAACATCTCCACCATGTGGTTATTTGGCCAAGTCACTACTAGAGAATCTAAACACATTAGGAAGAAATTATATTTTGTTACTTCAATCTCTACTGCTGTGAATTCTATCTTTACATTATATCTAAAGCAGTAGATATGATACATATATCAATTTATATTTAATTACCTAGACTAGTCACTGAAACTATGCATCAATTTCATTCACTGATGTTTTGTTCATATTGAAGGTTTAGAAGAGATGTATTTACCAGTAACACCTCTATACATTTCTGAATGACATTGTTTAGAATTCTGTAATAGGTTTATATTCCTATTGACAAAAGGAACTTCAAATTATACATTGTAGATAATGTGGTTTCTGATTTACTGAGTATCAGCACATTATGAAATCATTAACTAATATTAATAATTTAGATTTCACTTTATGAAATCTAAGAAATCGGTAGAAACATTGGTATGTTACTGAAACATTGTCTAAAAGTTTTATCTGAAAATGTCTACACTCGTAATTATTTAGGGTTTTGTTTTGCTTTTTTTTTATTTTAGACTGTTGCCATACTTTTACATATGTTTTAGTAATGATGTGCTTTTGATATTTAGCATCACATACAAATAAAACGCCAAACATAGAATTAAATTATAAATTTCATATTTAATATTTGCATTTCTGATAGGTGGGAACTACTGAAAAATATAAACAATACCTGCATCTTATGTAAAGTAAAAGTTCTTTGCTGTCTCCTGTAAAAATCGTTAAGAAAGGTGCAATCTCAGGGTACTCTGGAGACACCAAAAACTGACACCTTCATTTATATGCTTAAATTTTATGTTTATTCGTGTATAAAATTTCAAGTCTACATCCCTGTGAGTAAAGGATTTAAAGGAAATATATGCTTTATTCTGACAACAGTTTCAATAAGTCATATCTCTACTAAGCAGAAAAGTTCACTAAAAGAGGAAGCACACATTCTAAGAGTAGATAAAATATTCACATGTAAGTCACAAAAATAAGTATTTTTCATATGTAAGCATAACAGTATACAAATTCTGAATGACTGGGGAACACAGAAAGCTGACATTTCATACTCACATATACTTGTTAATGTTTGTGTGATGAAAACTTTTACAATTCTTGAGGAAGTCAAAATTTGCCAATTTTGAAATTGATCATTGTTATTAGGGAATAACACTGAATAATATAACTTTTGATAAAATGCATTCTTTATGGCACTATCTATGAATTATACATCAATGTTACAATAGCACAACATTGGACTAAAATGTTGGACTAAAATGACAATAGCTCAAATGTATATTTTACATAGCAGTCTCATCCATAAAAATAAAAATTTGAGGCATTGCACACCTTCTTCAGAATAACATTTATAGCTCTACCTACTTACCTATAAACTTTATAATTTCATCTTTCCTTATAGCTGAATAATATCCCATTTCAATGTATACCACATTTTCATTATACATTCATTAGTTGATTAACACACAGGCAATTTCCATTTATTTGCTAATATGAATAAAATTGTAATGAACATGGGTGGCTAAGTATCTCTACAGTGAAAGATAGAGACTTTGGGTATGTATCCAGGAATGGAATGGCTAAAAGATATTTTATATATGTTTTTATAGTTTTCAGTATCCTCCACAGTGATTCCCATAATGGCCATCCCAGTTTACTGTCTTATTCCTAGTCAACCATCTTTGGCCTTTTCTCACAACTGCTCCAGAATTTGTTTTTGTTGTTCTTTCTTTTAATCTTAGCTCTTCTCACTAAGTTGATATGAAATCTCAAAAAAGTTTTAATTTACTTTTCCTGATGGAAATAAACATTTTTATTATTACATAAAATTATAAATAATTTCATATTATTTCATAAATATTCTTTAATTTTCTTTTTAAGAATTTATTGATAAATTTTGTGACTCAATTTTAATTGAAATATTTTAAAATTGGGATTTTTTAGGGTTTGTTATTTTGAGATATTTGTATATTTTACATATTAACCTCTAAACCTCTACCATACAGACACACACACACACACACACACACACACACACACACACACATATATATATATTAGTATCTCTGTATATGATAGATATCTATATATCTGTGTGTGTGAAAAAGAAATATATATACTTATCAATAAGATATATACATATATATTTGTATATATTTAAATATAAGTATCTCCAACCAATGAGTTCTCATGGAAAGACCCATGGCCCAAGGTACATCTGCAGCAGAGGATAGTATTTCCTGATATCAATGGGAGGAGAGGCCTTTGATTCAGCGAAGGTTTTCCCCTTGTAGGGAATGTGTTGAGGTAGGATAGGTTGTTTGGGAGAGGAAGCACCTTCATGGAGGCAATGAGAGGGGGAGAGGATATGAGATTGTGGGAAAGAAATAACATCTGAAATGTAAATGCAAAATTTTCCAATAAAAAACAGGGGGGCGGGAGGGGTGAAGATTCCTTCCTATGCAAACGTGAAAATCAGTTTACATCATCAACAGCTACGTGGCAGGAGAATTGCTCCGAAGCTCGTGGACAAGCTAATCTGAAGTATGTGGCACAGCAGCAGAAACAAGAGAGACTCTTCCTCAAACATAATGGAAGACAAAACTAATACCTGAAACTGTCCTCAGACCTTCATACTTGCTGTGGAACACATATTCATATTCTTTCAATGTAGTTGTATGAAAACATATTACATGTATTCTTTTTAAAATATTTATTCTTCTTTTATATACTACACTCTGAATGTAATTTTCCCTTTATTTACTTTCTCCTCTACCCGACACTCTCCTTTCCCCTTTCCAACAAGATCCTTGTCTCTCTTCTTCAGATCTCCTTGTTACTTAGCCTCTCTGGATCTGTGCATTGGAATATTATTATTATTTATTTTACAGATAATGCCCCCTACTTATAGGTGAGTATGTACCATGTGCATGTGTCCAATCTGGAGTCTGAGTTACGTCATTCAGAATGATTTTCTTCTAGATCTATGCAAAGGACACCATTAATAAAACCAAAACAGCAGCCTACAGAATGAGAAGACATTTTTATCAACTCTATATGTGACTGAAGGCTAATATTTAAAATACATAAAGAACTCATAAACAGAGTAATATTAAATAGCTGAGGACCACTTAAAGAAATGTTCAACATACTTAGCCATCAGGAAAATGCAAATTAAAACAACTTTTGAGATTTCCATGTAGACCCTTAGAATGGCTAAGAACAAAATCACTAGTGACAGCTTATTTTGGCTAGAATGTGGACACACTTCTTCACTGTTGGTGAAAACACAAACTTGGACTCCGAATAAGAAATTACTGTTGGAGTTTCTCTGAAAATTGGGAGTTGTTCTACCACAAGATACATGTACCCTTAAGATATTATTTTTTATTTTTGTCCTTAGATTTAAAAAAATATTTTAGAAGTTATGAGCCACAAAATTTATGAACACAGAAAGGTATCATTTATTTTACCAATCGATATTAAGGAATATATATCCAACAAATCATACTGCTTATTCAATGGAGACAAAGTGTGCTTATGAAATAATAATCAATTGAAAAAAGAAGAATGTAAGAGAAAACAGTTGATCATCTGAACTAATGAATAACATAATAAGTTATATGTGTAGAACAAGACATGACTTTGCAAATATGGTAGCACAGTGAAGGACAAAGTAGCTTCTGGAAAAAACGAAGTAGTGGGGGTATTTCTCGCATTTAACCAGTGATAGAGGAAATGCATGTAGTCTAATTAGAAGTGTGTGCATTTCCTTGTAAGTCAGTTCACAACATGGCACCTAGTTTTATTCATTACCCAGCACATTTTCCAGTATATTTTATGGAATGATTGCCTGTGCTGGAGCTTTATCTGTGAGGGCAAATCTTCATCAGCAGCTAATGTGGTACCGGCTCTCTGAAGACAAGAGCAGGAACCATGTCGGGTGCCCACATCTGCCTCCTCCAGGTGGCTCCTGGGCTCCCTTCCCCACTGTTCCTGTCATTAACACTAATCTACTCTTTTAAGAGTTGGCAACTGTTTTGCAAATTTTGAGCACTTTTTTTCCCTCGGAGGAACAAATCCGAGAATTTTCAAGGCTGATTAAATTAAAAAAATAAATAGCCATGGAAGCTGCCACATTCCCTCCAACATATTGCTCTCAGTTGCTTAACCGGAGAATATGGTTCCCTGGCAGGAGCTTCGAAATGGTAAACAGACTTGCATTCCAAGAAATTGCACTCCAGGAGGAATCTGAATAACTATCTCAAAAGAATAAGATGTTTGTTTCTGTTTCTTCTTGTAAAAAATTTTATTTATAGAAACAAGAAAACCCACAGCCCTGAATATGGGTGAATGGTAACATTAGCACCAAGTACAGAAGAAGGAAAAACAACGACATAAAAATATTGTTCACTGAAGAAGAGGAGAAGCCGATTTTCTGAGTTCTCTTCTGAAAAATAAGAGCTGCGTTCTGTTTCCAGTTTTTCATACACGTATGCAACTATGATTGCTGAGTTCCTTCTGTTTTCTAGGGAGTCGGTTAATTGTTGTGAAAGACTGATTAGGGCAGGTGGTTTCAAAATGGTTTCATTACAACGTTCACCATAAGGAATTTTCTCTGCTTGAGGCGGATCAGCTGAGGGACTTGCTTCTATCCACAAGAACAGAGGGAAAGAGATGGGTTTCCCATGTAAAATAAGGTTGTACAGAACTGGCTTCTGCATTGTTCCACTGTCTCAGGTGTCAGGTGTATCCCCTATTCACTTATTGCTAGATAAACAAACAACAAAGTGTTGTCATGAGGTGTGTGATAGTGAAAATTTTGCAGCAAATATCACTTCAGCATTTGGCCAAAAACTACAAGGAATTCAGCCCCTCAAGGATCTTGCTTCCAACAACCAAGTAAGTAAATTAGTCCATTCATAGGTAAGACTTGCAATCTTTGCCTGCATCCTGATTACAGGATTACAGCCTCATAAGGGATGTTCAACATGGGGTCATCGTTGTTCCTGGATTCCTATACAGAGCATAAGGAGATAAACCAATCTTTTATATATAAAAATTTAATTTATAAGACTATAATAGAACTACATCATTTCTTTCTTTCCTTTCTTTCGATTTTCTAACTCTCTCATGTACCTGTCCTTACTATCTTGCAAATTATTGGCTTTTTCAAATCTCATTGTTCAGGGAGTTCTTTTCTAAGAGTAAAATAAATTTTGAGAAGTCAAAGCAGGAGCATTACATAATCATGATTCACATTTTGGAGTAAAAGTCTTCAGAAACACTATCAGGAGAAGCAGGGAATCCAGCTCACAGTGGAGGCAATTAAGAAATGTTGGGTTTTATTTCAGATGACAGTATAATGGGGTAGGAAGTGAAGAAACAACAGAATTCTAGAGAGTGTTATCAGTTTTTCCACAACATTAAATAAAGCCAAATTAAATCATATCATAATAAAATGTAAAGGACAGCATTTTATTTGATTATGTGGAATACTTAATGAGTCTTCACACATACACACACAAACACCCGCATTAATAAGAAGTAATAAATCGTAAACAAAGTTAAAAATAAGTTAATTCTTCTTTGTTATGTGTTTCATTAATCGATTCCCCTTTTTCTTCTGCAAATAAGTGCTAATAGCTCATGTTGAAGATCTTGATTTCTGTGTATTAATAGTGCATATGCATTCATTTCCATTGTTTTTGTTTTAGCATGGTTAAAAGGTGCATAGATAAATTAAAATATCATTTTTTCTACAAAACCATGTGAGGAAAAGGACAGGAAAAGTATATAATAGCAGAGTTCTTTCCATTTTCATTTTATACATTTTCTCTAAGAAAGATCAAAGTTCATGTTGTCAGTGATATGAATGATAGAGTGTCAGTAAGACATATTAAAAATTGAAATCCATCAATGGAGCATTGAGAGAAAATGGGTTTTAGCTCTACCACCACAGGCACTGGGAGACAGTCTAAATGTCATTTAAAGAGGAAATGTCTTTCTAACCAAACTCTGCACACAGAGGAATATTTATACCAGTGAACATTTGAAGTCACTCTGTTACCCAAGAGATATTCATAAGAGATGCACGTAAAACAAGCTATGTAACAGGACTTGCTAAACTCTATTAGATAACTGCCGAAGTCACTTAGGGAAATATTAAAAAGGATGTGTGTTTCCATGACATGGTGGCTATGTTTTCGTATTCCACTGTAACTTGATATACAAATAACATGTTTCTGTTGTTCAATGGTAGGTTGAAAAACTATTTTTAAATACTTAAATTTGACTCAATATTTTTTTTTCTCTTTTAGGGATTTTAAAATCTAAAGATCCCTAATTCTTTTCCAGAGAACATGAAGTTTGCTTTCCAAAGAACATACTGAAGCGAGCTTGGTGGAAGTATCATTGTCACATGTATTATACTAAATGTATAAACTCACACTATGCATCTTATTTTCAGTTGGATATCACCTTCAACTTCATATTCTGTGACTCTGGGTGAAAGCACATTGTGTTTTGCCAAGTGCTGGTACTCTCCCCTGAGCCTAGCTTTCTGCCTTCTCTTAATGATTATTGGGCATAATTACTGAGGTTAGGCTGATCAGCATGCCACCTTGACAGCTGTTTTAACCTTCCTTTGATAAAGGGCAAATATCATCTCATCATCTTTGGGTTATTACACTTGCTTCATACTCAGTGACTATTGACTCTATACCACCAACTCAAATTTAAATAAAAGGCCACTTATACCATATTAGACAACGCGTGCTTTCATTTTATGAAGGTCATGCTTATGTCAGAAGCTGTTAAGCCATCAACCTGCACTCCAAACATCTGCTCAGATTAGCATGAAACAGGTCCAAGGAAATTCACAATAGAAATACAAAGAAGAGCATGGAAAACATGCACTCCAATGTGCCTAGCATTTATGAAGCAACATGGAGAAGAAGTTGCTTAGTATTACACTTGAAAAGCTGTTCTAATCATGTTAACTATTTACAGTAATTAAGAAAATAAGTGTGATCAATGTATAGGACAGTAAAATAGGTCCTATCTTCCCCAAAATATAAGATAAGTCATTACATATAAATGAATATAATTTATTACTATTTTAATATTAGTAAGAATCATCATCAACATTGTAATGTTGATACAGGTTGTACCTAGCTGCACCTTAGGAAAAGAGTAGGCATTGATTTCTAAGATAGAGTTATCATTGAATCATCCCACTCTTTCATATTTGGGGAAAGTATGTTTCCTATTTATAACTATGTTAGTATTAAGCACTATATATTGTCAGTATTGTAGCTTTAATTAATTTTCTATATATTTTGTTCATATTACTTCCATTTCTCAACTCATTGCATATTCTTCCATCTTTTTTTACCATAACAAAAATGCATGTTTGCCCTTCATACATACTAGCACACATTCAATGAAAATTAAACAAAAAGTTTTAATTTTCTTTTATTAGAAAGTTTATACATGGGGAGTCTATTTACATCACATGCTTTCTCCCATTTCTCCCTCCAAGTCTTCCTATGTCCCTCCCAATCTCAAATAATGGTTTTCCATTTTGTAATTACACACACACACACACACACACACACACACACACACACACACACGCATTTGTGTGTTTGTGAGTGGCTATGTGGGTATGTATTATAGATGTATAAATTATATATTGCATATAAATATAGAGAGATAGATTGATAGGCAACAGATAGATGATAGATGATGATGGTATATAGATAGATAGATAGATAGATAGATAGATAGATAGATAGATGATAGACTGAACATAATATAAATATCTGTAAATGCAATGGGTAGAGAAAGTGTAGTGTTACTGCTGTGTTTTTATGGCTAACCTTTTCTCATAAGCTAAACCATCAGGTGAAGAAGAAGATTCTCCCTCTCACAGCACCTATTAAAGGTCTATAACTTTGCTTTTAGGGGTGAATTCTCATAAGATTTTCCCACTCCTGTTGTATCAATTGATCTTGTTATTCTTCACGTCTTCTGTTACATAATCTGAAATGTTCTACATACAGCTTCCCTATTATACAGAGGAAAAAGTACATGCCAGCACACGTCCCGACCTAGACCCTTTCCTCCTACACTATATTCCTAAGCATTGTGTGCAGGGATTGTATTGTAGAGGTATCAGTTATAGCTGAGCATTCCTAAATGAGTGGTTCTCTTCAGTTTGACCATTTGTGGCTTTTTATAAAGATCTTTATATGCTACAAACATTAAGTTCTTTGGCAGGGAATGAGAGGTACCCTTATCTGTGGGTAGTTGGATAAATATTCAGGATGTAGATAGAAATTATATTGGTCTACAGAAATAGAAGAGACATGTTATTTTGTAGGGTCAATGGTGTCATACAATTGAGGATTAAAGAATTCCGGACTTTACCCAGACAATAAGAAGTGGACTCAGAATTAAACTCATGCCTCTTTGGTAATGATAATGAGAAAATATATATAGATTTGTAGTCTTTAGTATGATTTCCCTAATTGATGTTTCAGAAGAAATCATAGCAGAAGAATGATTAAATGACAAATACTTTTGACCATGCATTCTATAATATAGTTTTTAGTTTTGATATATTTATCAAAATAGTTTAATACAATTGTTTGACCTCTGTTGGTAAAAAGAAGAATACTTTGACGTATTGATCCATTTTGAGGCAAAGAATTTAAAAAATTACCCCGTCTTTATACTTCTTTGAGTAAAAAAATTATAAATTTATAGTTATGTAATAGATTGAAATTTGGCAAGTTATAATGGAAAATGGAACAGTCACAGCTTACTAAGAGTCAAGTCATAGGCTTATGAGAATATAGATACAAGGAAGGATGTTGATAACTTTGAAGAGCTACTGATTCATCGTCTGGAGGATAAAAGGAAGACCTAGATTTTTAAATTATGTCTTGTTAATAAAACAATTTATAAGATGAAAATATAAATCCCCACGCTCCTTAGCTAGGGCAAGAATTATAATAGACTAGTGAGAGAGGGAACTCATTCGGGTTGTCCCTGCAAACCTCTAATGTGAAAATTTGGTGAGGTTTCATACATAGTAAAATATTTCTATTCAACCATGGAAGCTCAGACTGTGTATTGGCAGGGGTATGCTATGGGAAGCACTAGAAACCCACTAGCCATTCATCTGCCTTAGGTTTATCTCCAAAATATGTCTATAATCCGATGCATCTTCTAATATCCAGTGTCAAGCTCAAGTGCATTACATCCCCCCTCTAACCTGAACGAACATACATTAAACAATTCATTATTTTGCTGCTTTTGTACTTAGCCAGTCACCCCTTTCAGCATGGCAGCAGGAATCGCTCACATTTTTCAACTGTAAATAAGTTTTGTGCCATTCCTCTCATTGCCTGAAGTCCCTTTATATATGACCACAGCGAGTAAGAGTTGCATTGTCCATTGTCTTTCTTTTTTTTTTTTTTTGTTATTTTTTTCTTACAACTTTATTTTTTAAAAAAGAGAGATACATATACAGATTCTTAAAGGAATTTTGGCATGACACTTTATGAATATTTTTGTCAGTACTTAATTCTTTTACAGGTTTGATAGCATGCATTGAAATTTCACTAGTTACCATAAGAATAAAGTACATGTAGGACAGAACGTAACATGGAAACAGATTTCTTGGTGAGTATAGATTAAGCATAATGATTTTTGAATACCAAAATTTGCCAAAATCTTAGCTCTTGGATTGTTAATGATTTGAGGTCCAGGTGTACCATACTCTGAGAGGGTGCTATACATTTTTTTTTCCCTACGAAGGACTGAGGCTTTTATTTTTTGGCCTTTGTTTTCCTTGAGCTTCGTATAGCCTGTGAGTTGTTTCTGGGGTGTTTAGAGATTTCTAGGGTTAGTATCCAATTAGAATATTATATCTGTTCTTTTGTGACTGGGTTACCTCACTCAGGATGATATTCTCTTGATGCATTTATTTTCCTAGGAATTTCAGAAAGTCATTGTTTCTGATAGCTGAGGAGTACTCCATTGTGTAAATATAACACATTTTTTGTATCCATTCATCTACTGAAGGACATCTGGGTTCTTTCCAGCTTCTGACTATTATAAATACGGCTGCCATGAACATTGTGGTGCATGTATCTTTATTGTACGTTGGAGCATCTCAGGGGTATATGCTCAGAAGTGGAATAAGTGGGTCTTCAGGTAGTACTACGTCTAATTTTCTGAGGAACTGCCAGACTGATTTCCAGAGTGGCTGTAGCAGTTTAAAACCCTACCATGTCTTTCTTTGGCCTTCCTCATGTTCTTCAAATGGCAGCCTTATTCACATCTTAAATCACTGGTTGGTTTCTTTACTGGATTTCTTTTATTTTTCACCAGATAACTTCAAGTGTAAGACACATTGCACTTTCTAATCCTGATTCCTTTTTTTCATCTTTCCAAAGGATTTTATTTATTTGCATAAGGCTGCAGGTTTCAGTTTTCTTATCCTGTTTAATTTATCTTTTATCCTTTGGCCCAAACATTTGCTGCCTTTGTAGTAATATATTTCTTAATTCCTCCACTTATAATTCATGTTTATTGTTTGCTAAAACTGACAACCTCTGATCGCCACTTCCTTTGCTGCTGACAAGAGTGTAAGCTTTAAATTAAGACAAGTTTTCTCAATTAATGAATGAAGAGGCCATGATGTTAAAAGCTAGCAACCAGGCAGGCACAATATGGGAGCACTTGTAGGGAGGAAAATTAAGGGAAAACTGTATAATTACTGTATAATTATCTTATAATCTTAAAATTAAAATGATTACAAAATATGCTTTTTCTGTGGCTTTTGGATATATTCTACATGCATGAAACCAGCCTTTTGTATAGTAACAAGATACATACTAAAAACAATTATAGTAAAAAAAAATTTAAGATTTTTAATAAGGAATGATTGTATGTGAAAATTAAAAGTAAAAATCAAAAGAATAGTTCTAGAAATTAATGATAGTAAAAATACTGGAACTGCAATAGCAAAGTGGCATGAACATTATTCATATGAAGAATAAGTTAAAACCAAGATATTTAAATTTAATAAAACAAGAACTGAAAAATCCTGTGAAAGAGAGTAACAAGTATCTACTCCAAAGTTTGGGATGTTGAGAGACTCCATCACTGTTAAGGATTGTGAAGTATTCTCTTCATTTCTTAAAGCATTCAGGCCACTCATTCCTTGTTGGTTCGGTATGAATCATTTGATAGTTTCTTTTCTGATATTCACTTCAGTGCATGAGCATGATAGTACAACTATATTTTTTTAAAAATTCATTAGTTCTTTGAGAACTTAGTACAATGTGTTTTAATCATATTTTCCTCCCCCAACTCTTTCAGAAGCACTCCCTTTTTCTTTGCACCCTTTTTGTGTCATTATTCCCCCAAACAAAATGCAATCAAGTTCACCAAATATTCTTTTGAATGTGGCCTTTCACTAAAAACTAGTCAACTTACACATGTTATGTTTTTTTAACAACTTTATTTTACAAAACAAAGATAAATGTACAGATTTTAAGCATTTTTTGCATAAAAATTATACAATACATTTTTGTCAGTACTTTTTTTCAGATTTTAAAATAATTTTTACATAAAACTGTATGAATATATTTTTTAGTCAGTACTTGATTTTTTTAAAGTTTTGATAGTATGCATTGAAAACTTAATAGTTACAATGAGCATAAAGTACATGTAAAACAAAATGTAACATGAAAATAGTTAAACTTTTCTTGTTGTATAGAGATTTTTTTGTTTTGTTTTGTTTTCTTAATTTCTTGGACTTCATACAGTCTGTGAGTTGTTTCTGGGGCAGTGCGAGCCCTCTGGGGTTAGCACCCGATTATCAGTGACTGCATATTATGTCTGTTCTTTTGTGACTGGGTTATCTCACTCAGGATGATATTCTCTAGATGCAACCATTTCCTTAAGAATTTGGTTAACTCATTGTTTCTGATAGCTGAGTAGTACTCGATTGTGTAAATGTACCACAATTTTTGTATCCATTCAGCTACTGAAGGACATCTGGGTACTTTCAAGCTTCTGGTTATTATAAATAGAGCGGCAATGAAGATTGTGGTGCATGAATCTTTGTTGTAAGTTGGAGCGTCTCTGGGGTAAATGCCCAGAAATGGAATAACTGGGTCTTCAGGTAGTACTAAGTCCATTTTTCTGAGAAAACGCCAGACTGATTTCCAGAGTGGTTGTATCAGTTTACAACCCCACCAACAGTGGAGAAGTGTTCCTCTTTCTCCACATCCTTGCCAGAATCTGTTGTCATCTGAGATTTGGATCTTGGCCAATCTGACTGGTGTGAGGTAGAATCTCAGGGTTGTTTTGATTTGCATTTCCCTGCTAGCTAAGGATGTTGAGCACTTCCTTAGATGTTTCTCAGCCATTCCACATTCCTCAATTGAGAACTTTTTGTTTAAGTCTGTACCCCATTTTTTTAATAGGGTTGTTTAATTCACTGGAGTCTAGCTTTTTGAGTTCTTTGTATACCTTGGATATTAGGCCTCTATCTGATGTGGGGTTGGTAAAGATCTTTTCCCATTCTGTTGGCTGCCGTTTTGTTTTCTTGACATTTTCTTTAGCCTTAAAGAAACTTTGAAATCTCATTAAGTCCCATTTGTTAATCTTTGACCTTAGAGCTCAAGCCATTGGTGTTCTGTTCAGGAAATTTTCTCCTGTGCCTATGAGTTTTAAGGCTTTCCCTAATTTCTCATCTAATAGTTTCAGTGTACCTGGTTTAATGAGGAGATCTTTGATCCACTTACACTTGAGCTTTGTACAAGGAGATAAGAAGGGGTCTATTTTTATTCTTCTGCATGCTGAGTATGAGTTGGACCAACACCATTTGTTGAGTAGGCTATCCTTATTCCATTGAATGTTTACAGCTCCTTTGTGAAAAACCATATATGTGAGGGCTCATTTCTGGATCTTCTATTCTATTCCATTGATCCACGTGCCTATTTCTGTACCAGTACCATGCAGTTTTCAGCACAATTGCCTTATAATATAGTGTGACGTCATGGATCGTGATTCTAGCAGATGATTTCTTGTTGTTGAGGATGGATTTCGCTATTCTAAGTCTTTTGTTATTCCAGATGAAATTGCACATTGCTCTTTCCAACTCAGTGAAGAACTGGGTTGGAATTTTGATGGGGATTCCATTGAATCTGTTGATTGCTTTTGATAGGATGGCCATTTTTAAGATGTTGATCCTTCCAATCCATGAACATGAGAGATCTTTCCATTTTCTGAGATCTTTCTCGATTTCATTCTTTAGGGTTTTGAAGTTTTTGTCATACAGGTCCTTCACTTGCTTAGTTAGAGTCACACCAAGGTATTTTATAGTTTTTGTGACTATTGTGAAGGCTATTTTTTCCCTAATTTCTTTCTCCACATGTTTGTCCTTTGAATATAGGAAGGCTACTGATTTATTTGAGTTAATTTTATATCCAGCCACTTTTCTGAACTTGTTTATCAGCTGTAATTGTGGAAGTTGTGGGGTCGTTTAAGTACACTATCATGTAATCTGCAAATAGTGATGTTTTTACTTCTTCCTTTCCAATTTGTATCCCTTTGATTTCTTTTTGCTGTTTAATTTCTCTGGGCAGGACTTCCAGTACTATGTTGAATAGGTAGGGGGAGAATGGGGAGCCTTGTCGAATCCCTGATTTTAGTGGGATTGCTTGAAGTTTTCCACCGTTAAGTTTGATGTTGGCTGTTGGTTTGGTGTATGTTGCATTTATTATGTTTAGGTATGGGCCTTGGATTTCTGTTCTTTCCAAGACTTTTAACATGATGTGATATTGTATTTTGTCAAATGCTTTCTCAGCATCTAGTGAGATAACCATGTGGCTTTTTTTTTTTTTTTGAGTTTTTTATATGGTGTATTGCATTGATGGATATCCTAATATTAAACCATCCCTGCATCCCAGGGATGAAGCCTACTTGATCATAGTAAATGATAGTTTTGATGTGTTTTTGGATTAGGTTTGCAAGAATTTTGTTGAGTATTTTTGAATCAATGTTCATAAGTGAGATTGGTCTGAAATTCTCTATACATGTAGGGTCTTTGTGTGGTTTAGGAAGGAGGGTTATTGTAGCCTCAAAAAAAATGAGTTAGGTAGTGTTCCATGGAATTCTATTTTGTGGAATAGTTTGGAGAGTATTGGTAGTATGTTGTCAATAAATATCTGATAAAACTCTGTACTGAACCCATGTGGACCTGGGCTTGTTTTTGGTTTGGGGGCTTTGGATGACTGATTCTATTTCTTTAGGTATTATGGGATTATTTAGATGGATTACCTGGGCCTGGTTTAACTTTGGTATCTTGTATCTGTCTAAGATTTCATCCATTTCCTCCAGATTTTCGAGCTTTGTTGAGTATAGCCTTTTGTAGTAGGATCTAATAATTTCTTGAATTTCCTCAGTTTCAGTCGTTATTTCTCCACTATCTTTTCTGATTTTGTTAATTTAGATACTCTCTCTTTGCCTTCTAGTTAGTCTGGCTAAGGGTTTATCAATCTTGTTATATGTTAAGGATTGAGAGTTCCTCCTGACAGATTTCCCCTGTAATGAGTAAAAAGTGCTTTTCCTTATCTTTTTGGATAGCTTTTGGTTGAAAATCTACTTTATTCGATATTAGAATGGCCACTCCAGCTTGCCTCTTGGGCCCATTTGCTTGGAATTCTTTTTCCCCAACCTTTTATTCTGAGATAGTGTCTGTCTTTGTCTCTGAAATGGGTTTCCTGTATGCAGCAAAATGCTGGGTTTGTTTATGTATCCAGTCTGATAGTCTATATTTTTTTATTGGGGAGTTGAGTCCATTTATGTTAATAGATATCAACGAATAGTGGTTTCTGTTTCCTGCTATTATTGCTTAGGTAGGTTAATTGTGCCTGTGTGTCTTTCTTCTTTTGGTTTTCATGCTTAGTAGTTTCCTTGTTTTTACTATGAGGTGGTTCCCCTCATTGTATTGGGTTTTCCACCCATAATTCGTTGTAGTGCTGTGTTTGTGGTCATATATTGTGTGAATTTAGTTTTTTCTTGGAATATCTTTGTCTCGCCATCTATGGTGATTGATAGTTTTGCTTGGTATAGCAGCTTGGGCTGGCACTTGTGCTCTCTTAGGGTCTGCATGATGTCTGTTCAAGCTCTTCCAGCTTTCATAGTCTCTGTTGAGAAATCGGGTGTGATTCTTATTGGTCTGCCTTTATATGTTACATGACCTTTTTTTCTTAGAGCTTTTAGTATTCTTTCTTTTTTTTGGCACTTGGTGTTTTGACTATTATGTGTCGGGAGGAATTTCTTTTCTGGTCCATCCTCTTTGGAGTTCAATAGGCTTCTTTTATGCTCATGGTCATCTCATTTTTAAAAGTAGGGAAGTTTTCTTCTACAATTTTGTTGAAGATATTTACTGTGCCTATTAGTTGATATTCTTCTCCCTCTTCTATTCCTATCATCCTTTGGTTTGGTCTTCTTATTGTGTCCTGGATCTCCTGCACATTTTGGGTTAGGAGCTTTTTGTTTTTGCATATTCTCTGACTGTTTTGTTTATGTTTTCAGTGTTGTCTTCGGCCCCAGAGATTCTCTCTTCCATCTCCTGTAGTCTGTTGCAGATGCTTGCATCTGTGACTGCTGATTTCTTTTTAGGATTTCTACTTCTAGGATTGTCTCTTTTAGTGTTTTCTTTATTGTGTTCATTTCTGTTTTGAATTCCTTCTTTTATTTCTTCATCTCTTTAGTTCTGTTTTCTTCTAGTTCTTTGAGTTCTTTGAGTGTTTTTCTTGTTTCTTTTTTAAAAACTTCTAATCTTTATGCCTTTCTTCCCGTTCTTGTTTAAGGATCTCTTTCATCATCTTGAGGTAGGATTTAGTGTCTGAGTCTTCTTTTTCTGGAGTGTTTGGCATTCTGCTGTTTGCTGCGATGGGAGAGCTGGGTTCTAGAGTTGCCAGGTTGTCTTGGTTTCCCTGGGGTATGCTCTTTCTCTTTCCTCTTGCCATCTTGTTGTCAGTGAGAGGTTCTTGCCTTTCCCTTGTACCTGGCCCGTGTCTCTGGATTTCTTCTGTTCCTGGGGACGGTGGTCTGTACCCTGTTCTGTGCCCTAAAGTTGCAGGCTGGGAACAGTGTGTCCAATGCTGGGTTCCTGGTCTCTGAATCAGGCAGGGCTTGGGAGCGCTTTCCCTGTTTGCTTGGCAGAGATCTCTCTGCCAACCCCTTCTCACCAGACCTGTATATCTAAGTCTCCACTGGTCCTGGTGGCAGATTGTCTGAGCCCTGTTCTGCACCCTGAATCCTCTGGCTGGGAACAGAGGGCTTGATGCTGGGTTCCTGGTCTCTGGATCAGGCAGGGTGGGAGTGTGTTTTCCTTGCGCACTTGGCAGAGCTTCATTTTCGTATCTGTACAAGCATGTCAGCAATATCGCACTAATAAAAGAACAAAATGAGAGTAAATCCAACTTTTTAAGTATCGCAAAAAAGAAAGAGGAAAAGGAATTGTAAACCCGTTTCCAAAATTGCTTTATACATGTTAAAAATACTCTAAGTCAGAATATATTGGAATGTCTTTTTGTACAAAGTTTAGGTTGGCTGATAATTATTTATTCTTACCTATCACAATGTACCTGTCAGGACATTTTAAATAATCATAGAATACTTTATCAGTGATGGAAAAGAAAAAGCTATGTGTTTGGGGAAGGGGCAACTTTCAGACCTTAGTAGCCAAGAGGCAGTAGAAGACTGAGCAGCGAATCTCTGGAGATGGATGCCAAGAAGCAGGCCACAGAGGCCACAACCATGGATCTTCTCTGGCTCACTCTGCTCTGTTCACCTGCTCCCCTTATTGTCATGTATCAGTGAGCAAAATGGGCATGCACACAGAGCTTCAGAAGCATCATTCTGAGTGAGATAACCCAGTCACAAAAGAACAGACATAATATGCAGTCACTGATAATGGGATACTAACCCCAGAAAGCTCTGAACACCCCAGAAACAACTCACAGACTGTGTGAAGTTCAAGAAAAGAAAAAAATGAAGAAAGAAAAGAAAAAACCATTATGCTCAATCCTTACACACCAAGAAAACTTTGACTAATTCCGGGTTACATCCTGTTTTACATGTACTTTATGCTCATTGTAACTAGTAAGACCTTAATGCACACTATCAAACCTTTGGGAAAAAACAGTCAAGCACTGACAAAATGTAATTGTATACTTTGATGCAAATATGCTTAAAATTTGTTCATTTATCTTTGTTTTTTAAAATAAAGTTGTCCAAATAAATAAATAAATAAATAAATTTAAATTTTAAAAAAAGAAGCAAAGCGTTTCTCCCCCCTCCTTTCTTCATTTCCTTTTTTTTTTTTTTTTTTTTTTTTTTTTTTGCCAAAAAAGGAATTTAGTTTACAATTGTTTTTTTCTTCTATGACTAAGTATACATCTTCATAGCAAGGTAGGGTAATCCTGTATTCAACAACAGGGGTCAGCAGCTTCTCCTGATTAGTTGGATTCAAATATCTGTATCTGACTTTTTCTACTGCTCCTTGGGTCTTTCAGAGGGCAGTCATGATAGGTCCCTTTTTGTGAGTACTTCTTAGCCTCAGTAATTGTGTAAGGTCTTGGGGCCTCCTCTTGAGCTGAATCCCACTTTGAGCCCATCACAAGATCTTTTTTTCCTCAAGATCCTCTCCATTTCCATCTCTGCAGGTTTTTTTTCAAACAGGAACAATTATGGGTCAGGGTCTTGACTGTAGGATAGTAATCTAATCACTCACTGTCTTTCTGCTGGAGGTGGGCTCTACAAGTTCCCTATCCTGCTGTGAGACTTTTTATCCAAGGTCCTCTCCCCTTTGAGTACTGAGAATATCTGATGTTGTAGGTTTCTGGTACATTCTGGAGGCTCCTCCGAACCTTGTACCTCCTAATGCAGCCTGCTTCCATTTTTTTCTGTTGGCCTTCAGGGCTTCAGTTCTTTTCTTCCACCCAATGCTACATCATGTCCCCCTCTCCCAACCCCATTTCTTGTTCCTTTACCCTCCCAGGTCCATCCCCCCTTGTGATTAGTTTTCTATCCATCCGAAGTGAGTGTGGTGTCCTCACTTGAACACTTCAGGTTGTTGACTTTTTTGAGTTCTTTGAACTGTATCCTGGGTATTCTGCATAATTTTTTTTTTTACTATTATCCACTTACTAGTGAGTACATTCAGGAAGTACATTTCAACTTAACATTTTCATCAATATAAAAGTCTTGCTTATAAGCATAATGATACGATTCAGAAACAGAGAATAATCTCAAATAAACTGATGAAACTAAAAATTAGTGGAGCTTAAATCATGCTTATAAGTAGAATCAAATGTCTAAAGAACATAAATGACAGAGTAATGTTAGAAATACACGTGAAAAGATAGAGCAGAAATTGTGAGGATATTTTTCTAACATATCTTATAGTTTAGAGTCCCATGTTAAAATTTCTAAGACTGACATTAGAGCATAGGGTAGCTCTTGGAGAACACATTTGTATCAGTGCTTGGTAGATCAAAGATGACAAGATGATTTAGCAGGGATAAAAACTTGACTTCCAAGTATCTCCAGTGATCTACTCAACCAGGCTCTCAAACAAACAATTCTCATATACTGCTAATCATATAATCATTACATGCCACTGTACTATGAATGGAGGAGTAGTTTTGAAGAAGAAAATCCATCTGAGGCACTCTCTAAGGCAACAGGAGGATGTCTGAAAGATGACACATTATATTAAACATAGGCAGTTTCTTCTTTTCTGATATAACATCTCAAAAATATATCAGAATCCATTATATTCTCTAAGATGGTTTTATTAATGATAATTTCAGTGTTTCAACAATATTTCATATGTATGAATAAATAAAGACTAGTGAAATCTAGAAGTACTTTATGGTGAGGTACACTGTGAGAAATGTCTAGTATATATGCACATTGGGTATCAGGGTGACAGATCCAGAGGAGGGTTTGCATTTATTATATTTATTAACAGGGCTCTTACTTTTGTAAATGAATTCCTATATCAGTAGAATGTGGCATTATTGGAGTCAGAGATGACTAGGAGTGAAACTTTCACTTTAGTTGTGCACTAAGTGTTAATTCCTATGGCTTTCCCATTGTTGGCATGAAAACTCAGTGGTTAGAATGTTGCCTATAGGACTTTAAAACCCCTAGGGTCATATGTCTATCTTATCTTGAATTTTTTCTTCACATGAGCTTGACACACTTATAGAAATATGTGAGTAGAGGGATTCGAACACATAGAGAAAAAAAATGCAGCCCCTCTTTAGATTTCATGGCAGCCAAGTCAATAACCTAATTCTAGGATAGGGGTTTTGA
Organism: Micromys minutus; assembly: GCF_963924665.1. Lineage (NCBI taxonomy): Eukaryota > Metazoa > Chordata > Mammalia > Rodentia > Muridae > Micromys > Micromys minutus. The sequence goes on along the minus strand of NC_137974.1, from coordinate 22,669,091 downwards.
AAGATTTCTATTTTTTTTTTTACTATAGCACTTCAAACCTCTTTATCTCATCTTATGCACAGGCTTGTTGTAATTAAAGCACACATTAACAAGAATTTCCTTCAAAATAACAGACTCCTATTATACGACAGACTTGATGTGAACAGCTTCCATCTATTTCTTTAAATCCTGTACATATTCATGGAAATATTATTTCTGTAGTGGTGGATGTAGAAAAAACTGAATCATAAATGTATATAACTGACTATTAGCAATTAATTTAAATTATATAAAAACAGTCATAACTTATTCTCTAATTATTTAGTTTTCTTTCTATTTTCTAGTGGTTGAAAGACAGACGTCGATAAAAGAAAAGAAAAAATAAAGCAAAGGTTAATACAAAAATAAAAACAAAACAGGCCTAACGTCACTCATTCTTGGTTTTTATAGTAAGTTAAAGTTCTTTGAAGATGGATGAATGTTAACTTTTAAAAACAAGCTGCAAATATCATATTCTCCTCATGTATAGGAGGTGAAATCTGAGCATACCTAACACATATGTCAACTGTGAATCACATCAGATTTTTCTATCCCTACAGCAGTTTGAAGACAATGATATATGAAAATGTATTGACTTGAAAGAAGAAATTAATTAAAAATGAGAATTTCATAAACATTGATGTTAAGAAATTCTCTAGAGTCACTGCCTCAGTGCAAAGAAGTTTCTTTGGGTTCTTGCTCTGAGTGGTACTCCCTTTCTGTGACAAAAATGAATGTCCCTGGCTGAGAGCTTGCATTTTTCTCCCAATACCTGCTCAGGTAATCAGTCAGAAAACAATGTGAATGCTACTGCCTCTGTCAATTAAATTAGGTCAAAAGTATAACAGTAGTGGAAGAAAATAGATCAGACAGTTAGGTAAAAGCCCAAGACACTAGCGCACCTTATGGTATGAGCAAACAATTCACTGTACAATTTCTAGAGAGAGCAAGCTCACAAACTGTTAAATACTGTTTTCCTCTGGGTAAAATTTTAATTAAAAAACCAGCATGGATACAGATTTCAGATCGTCACTATTCAAATAGCACAGAAAGCTTTAGAATGTTAAAAGTGCACACTATAGCATTTAAATTATTCCTTGTATGTATTTAAATATGATTTTAGTGTTTGAAGAACACAGTAGAACAGAAACACAGTATAAAGTCAATCATTGTGTAGCAGTGTGGAAGGCTGCTCAGATTTTACTGTCATAGGTGTGCTGACATTAGTCATATTCTGAGAAACTATAATAAAATTTAGTAATTAGATAGTGTTTTGAATAAACCTATTTGAATGCCCTATTTCTTTATAAAGCAGTCATTGAATTGAAAATATAAATGATCATCTCATGCTGTCCAGGTCTTGAGAGTGAGATAAATAATATATACTGTGAAAGTAAAAGCAATCAAGCAAGCTGAAATGAAATGTGTTTGCCAATAAAATGTTTCTTTATGCAACAATTAAATTTGGTAGCATTATTTTCAAATATAAATGTAAGCTCCACTTAGAAGCCATTAGCATCATTATGATTCAGGTAATTTACAGAATTGTGATACATCTTTAATAATTTTGTATTTTACTAGCTGACATTCAAATACTGTACTACTCATAAAAATAAACCATATAACTGTTCAGTAAGCATAGACTCTTCTGTTTCAAGGAGTTTTATTATTATACCCAGAGCAGTATTTATCAATTCAGAAAAAGTCATATGTAAGCATTGGGTTTAGTAAGTCATATCTAAGCATTGAGATTAGTACATATATTCAAGAATTTGTCAGGTCTTTGATATTGTTGCTAACAAAAGCATTTTCTACAATGGAAAGCGTAGGCAGTCAAAACTTTATTTATATGAATTATACACATACATGAAATAGGAATACAGATTTATGCTTTCTGTGACCCTTTTAACTTTCTATACTTGCTGTTAAGTTGTATATTTTTCCACAGGAGCACGTAACTCAGGAGAAAATGACTAACATTGAGAACTCAGTTCAGTCTCAAAAATAGGCATTAGTTTGCAAATATAACTCTCCTTTTGGGAAATCAAAGTTTTATTGCTGGATAAATTAATGTTTCAAATGTATAAATACAGATGCTGTTTGAAAATTTGTCACAATCTGTCTCCCAACAGAAGAATTTATATTGTATACAGTAATAGAAAACAGAAAACTGCGTATTTCACTAAATTGAAGCTGTATAGAGAAGATTTATGTGCTTATTTTTGTCATGGAAACATGTATTGAAACCCTATTATTTCACAGGAGCATTATAAATGTATAGCATATATTTATTTTTAAACTTAGTCTATATTTATTTCACAAAGTGTGCAACACCCATACTGCATTAAAAATACCATATTAAATCTGGTCAGAGTAATTTCTTTACTTCAAAAGCCAGTTTACATTTTAAATACGGAACATAATTTTTAACATTCAACCTTATGTGGTGTTTCCTGAAAATATTTGTGTAGAACTTGAAACTGTGTGATCAGTGAAGAAAATAATTTACAAATACATACAATCAGTGATGCACTTGATGGGAAACCAGACTTTAAAATGGCAACTTTGAATGCAAGTACTATATATAGGAAGAACTGGTTATTTGTTTGGATCTTTGTTTAAGATGTGTGGGCATATGTGAAACTCATTCAGTCATTTTTGGCATATATTGCTTGCATGTTATTATTTTATGGGGAGAAATTTAATATATAAAATTCCACATGTGGTTGTTGCTATGATTAACATATCTTTCTCAGTTTTTATGTAAACCTAGAACAGAAAAAAACACTCCAAGATTATTTTTCCTCAATTTTTCCATCGCATTTATCTATAGATGAAATCAATGTCATCACAATATTGACCCCGCCCCCAACAACGTCATAGTATCTAAGACACACGAGGCTTTGCAGCTAGAAAGCTAATAACAAAGCCGTTTCCAGAATTTTTTTTTAGGGCCAGAATTTATGCCTTAAATCAAATTGAAGCCAAGCTTTCAAAAATTAATTATTAATTTGTAGTGTGAGTGGAAACTTTCTGGGAAAGCCAGAAGAATAAATTGGGTCATAAATATTTCTAGTTCCAACATCTAAGAGAATAAATTAAAAATCGTAGCAAAGGGTGTGAGGGGCACACCAGCATCATCCCAATGAGGAATGTGCCATAAAATTTCAAAGCCCTCAGTAAAAGAAATAAGAGATTCTTGTTTTAAGAGATAAGGCTCATTTTTTATCTAAACTCCATTTTCTAGAACAAGCACCAGCAAGTGGACCATCCTGACAAGTTCTTTAATGACCACAATGTGGAAAAAAAGAACCAAAGACTGCTTATGTGCACTTTGTACTCTGGATGAATGTTGGGATGCTAATAGGAGAAATAATATGCGGTATCCATTCATTGACTGAAAGAGTATATAACATGTCACAATTCACTTAAGTAGAATAACAAATAAATTAGAAAACAATGATTTACAATTGTTGCTATCACTTTAAAAAGTAATATACTCGATATCAACAGTATAAAATGTAAAAATACTTTAATACAATTTTTGAAGAGGTAGCTGTACAGAACTCCACGAAAGACTGTTTAATCTATAAAATGAAGGTCAGGTAAAATAATTTGGTCTGAAGGTAAACAGAAGCCAAATAGTTGTAGTAAATGTATCTTTACAGCTGATGAACATGTAGGATGCAATGCATGGTATAAAATTTACTTACACTAACCAGAGGAAAAGTGTGAAGAATAAGAGGAAGAGAAAATATAACACCTGAGAATTGAGGAGAGAGATAAGAAGAAAAATGAGAATAAAAAAATAGTCTGCACACTTGACATTAACCTTATAGGAGAATTAAAACAAGCAAGCAACTATCCTACCAACCAGTAAACAAAACGGTCCATGAAAACCTATATGCAAGCTAGTCTTGGTAACATATATTTGAAATTCTAACTCTTGACAGGCTAAGAAAGGATGATTGTAGGAAGTTTGAAGTCAGCCAGTACTATCTAGCAAAATTTTATCTGAAAAAAAAATATCATTGAAGCAAATAATGGCTGTTGGACCACTTTTGCAAATAATCTGCAGCCTTAACACAGAACAAACAAATAGAACAGAGTACTCTATCCAAGTTACTCCAAGCTCTAGGGAAACTTACTATATAAACCAAGGTTATGGATCTGAATTTAAAAAGTAGAAATAAACTGGCTACGAAATAACTTCAAAGGCGCATAGTCTGGCAACAAGCAATATGGACTTAACCTTCCCTATGGAAAGAACTCTAGGTAGCTAGAAATGTTGAGAACTGGAAAACTAGTCTTATCCAGGGAAGAGGACATCAACTGGTAATTAAGTATCAAGTACTCACTCCAGAAAACATTGTATTGACTAAGAAGGTATTTAGAAACTTGGCGTGTATGTGTGTGTGTGTGTGTGTGTGTGTGTGTGTGTGTGTGTGTAAAACAAGTAAAGAAAAAGAGTTCATGAATTTAACAGAGAGCAAGAAAGGGGAGTATGTACACTGAGTGTTTGAAGAGTTAAAAAATGCAATAAATGATCAGTCATGTTTTAGCCTTAAAATGTATTCTTTAAAGTGGTCTGCATCCTTAGAAATTAAGGAATGTAAATTGAAACGCTTTGAGAGTCCACCTTACCCCAGTAAGAATTTCTGTCATTCTGAAATTCACTGACAGTGACAAGTAAAGTTGTGCTGAAAGTGCATGCTCATCTGCTCTTGTGCTTCCAAACCTTTGTAGCCACTAAAGAACTGACAGTGACAAAGTTTAAGTAGATCAACCATGTGACCACTCCTTGACATATGCACAAAAGGCCTGACATTTACCCCACAGATATTTATTGGCTCAGCTTTATTCACATTCAGTTGACCATATTCATGGATGGGATTGCAAATGAGTCCAGGTATAGTAATAATCGGTGTGGAGGCTCTTCAAATGCTGGCAGTATTTAACCATGACTAAGCTACATCACTCCTTGACATATGCTGAGAGGACGCTAGAAACCTAGCCAAATATTCAGGGTTAGTTAAGTCGTGGATTTCTAAGAGAACATAGAGGTAGTATTTTACTAAGCCAACATAATTTCTAATTATCTTCTAAATATTTATGTTTAGATTCACATAAGTGAAGGTCTGAACCCAGAGAAAAGAATTTTTGTTTATAACAGATGGCGACATTAGAGAAAAATCACAATTCTTCAGAGTTTTAAGGAAGAAGTACCTGAATTTTGTTCAGTCCCAATTGATGTAGGTATAATAAAATGTTTGCACCTATGGCTCAGAGATAATAGCAGTTCAAGGAAGAGAGTGAAAAGGTTAAAGTAACAGGAGGATATCTGTTAGAAGATGTTGTCTTTTAGAAGTGTAAGAGCAGGTCCACCAATGAAGTCTCCTCCACATGGAAACTTTAGCAAGACCTGAACAATACCATCAATAGTCATGCTAGCATCTGAAATAGAAATCTCAAAAAGCAAGAGCCCCAGACAAATAACTACATACATCTTAGAATTGCTAAGAGCAGGAGAAGTTTGTCTTTTCCAGGGATTAGCACACCAAGTACCTATCTAAAACTATAGGTCAGTACTATAAACATATATACAAGTAAAATTATACATTCTGAGCAGGTTATATTTATATAATTAAAAATATACTGCACACACACACACACGCACACACACACACACGCACACACACACACACACGCACACACACACACATCCAAATCATGAGTCATAAAAAACCTCAGAACTAATTTGATATGCATGTGTCTCAAAAGTCACAGACGCCTGGCAATGTTTCAGCTGATCTTACTGAGGAACAATCACATTTCAAGTATACTTATTTTAAAAATGAAGTCACACATTTTAAAAGTAGTGTCATAGGGCTATTCCTGGTTACTTTTTAACATACTGCCTCTTTATAGTATATTCAATAAACATATTTTTTTCTTAAATACAAACCAGAGATATAAAATTAAGAAAATAACACATTATGGGTTCTTGGAAGCTAGAGCCAAGGGGATCATAAATTATAGTCTATGTTGGGCCATATAATGAGACCCTGTCTCAATAAACAAAGCAAAATAATAGATAAATAATAAACAGCAGACACCAAAAGTAGAAAAACTAAAATAAAAAGCCTCATAAATAATGCAGCACGTGGGGGAAGCAGAAGCAGGTTGTCAGATCAAACCTAGTCCAGACTACAGCGTGACTCCTGGGCTACCATGAAGTACAAAGCAAGAGCCTATCTAAAAAACAAAACAAAACAAAAACACACACAAAAAACAAACAAAAACTAAAAGAACAACAAACAATAATGTGGACAGCTATATTTCTACAAGAATATAGCATGGGAGGTATGAATAATTTACATGAAATATTGCAAAGAAATATGAACTCGTATAAAGTCTTAATTGCAGTGAAGAGTATATAATAACCAAAGCCATTTCTACGTTGTCATGCTTTGTGTCAGAGACTTTCATTGTGAGTTCTGCCACACAGTACAAAAATGAATTCTAGTTATTCTTAAAGTATAGTTCCCATGAAACCCATCAAAATTATTTCCTGAATCACAACATTACCTTTATAAGCCAGACCCAAGAGGAATAGAAAATCGCATTTACGTATATTTTATATATAGGATATGATAAAAGAGAAAATATAACAAATAAACGTTTTTTTTTTCTACATGAGATAGCCAGCTGCCTTATTCCTGGTCCTTAAGGACAAAGATATTATAATAAGCTACTACCACCTACAGCAAAGACATGCTAGGTATAAAAGGATTGGACTCACGTTAATGTGTAGACACACACAGCTTACAAACTGAGCAGACTACCTTACACATTTTACATCAATAACCCTGTCCTCACAAGCCCATATATGTCTCTTGCATTCTAGAACTGCCATCTTACAGGTAAAAGAGATTAAAATTTCAAGTCAACAGTTTTCAACTGTGAAGTACTGAATCCGATTACAGTAACTAAAAGCAAAGTTTATTTTAATGGGATTCTTAGTAAAACAAGGCATATAAAAATTAGATGCATAGGCAAATGTTTTTTTTTTTTTTCATCTTTAATCATTAAGCTACCAGTACAAATTGAGCTGAGAAGTTATTTGATTCCCAAAGGAGTTCAGAGATTTCAAGAATTCAGGGGGATTAAGCATTCGTGTTTGAGTGAACATGCAGTATTTTGGACCTGCTGTCATTACCATAATATATTCAATACTTTATTTTGGATGCGTATGCTATCATTTTCTTTATTATTTTTTCCTAAATGAACTCTCCTGTTTAGTTCAATATTAAAATATTAAAGAGTAAATATTTTATCATCATTATAAATCTCAACTATTCATATAAACACATTTAAAGTTGTGTGAATAATTTGGACTCAGCATGCCCTCTCTCCCAGTCATTTCTGAACATTTGGTTGTACTCTATTTTTTAAACTTAACTTTTAAGGTATGGAAAGCAGTTATTAGACATAGTTCTTCCCTTGGAGCATAATTTTAAATGTTTCATTTTATTGTGTAAAAACTCATAAATATGTAATAGAGTTTAGAGATGATTTTACAAGAATTTAAATTATAAATTTTCAAAAATCATGGCAGGTAAAATATAAGCATGCAAATATTTTTATATCTTTGAATGTATGATTTAAATATTAGTTTATTTTTTATTAGATGTATAATGTAATCATTTCTTTAATGAAGAATCCATTAGTTATACCCTTAAATAAGAATATATTATTCTTGTGTGTTTGAAGTAAGACAGTTTTCTTCATTTGAAGTACACATATTTATGTTTTTACCATGGTGCATATGATCTACTAGAGTAAAAAATATAACCTTACTGAATGTTTTTGTATGATGTTTATGAAACAAAATACATCCATGAAAAGTTAAGTATGAGAAAAAAGGCAGGAACTTCATAAACGGTGATCTGACTCAATCCCCAAATGTGAAAGAAACGTAATGGCAATAGAATGAATGACCTGCCCTCAGAGGATGGCGCTGGCTGCATTATAGCTTTTATCCCATTTATTTTTACAGTTCAATATAGGAGATAATGTATCAGTTATTGTCCTCTGAAAGTCACAGAAAACACTAAGTCAAATTGGTTTAAATATTAAAGAAATTTAATATCTCACAATAATTGGAATCTCAGAGATAAGACAGGCTTCGGATGTTGTTTTGTCTGTCTCTCTCATGCCAGCTGAAGCTCCCAGTATTTCTGCCCTTTCTTCTCCTACTTAACTCTTGTTTTCCCTGAGTCTCACTTAACTTGTGGTACAAAATGATGACCCAAGTAGATTGAACGGGATTTTTTTATTAAGGAATAGAATAATTCACATGCAACTTTTCTTTGTGTCATATGCAATGTACAAACACACACACACACACACACACACACACACACACACACACACACACACACACATGCTCACTTCTGGACCAATAACAGGCCCCAGTTAGTCCCAGAGAATGAGGATAACCAGCATTCATCCTTAGAGGGGTATGAAAGGTTCTTGTTGTTGCTATTGTTGTTTTTGTTTTTCTGCTTTAATAGATAAAGATAACAGAAACAAAGAAGGGAATTAAAGTGTTTGGCCAAGAGTTTTCCAACATAAAAAGACACCTGTGTGGTTACAACTGCTCTATAATACAGTGAGCTAGGTCATAAAATAGTTTAGAAAATTGCCCTGGGGAAATGTGTTATGAAAGAGACTTGGATTTTTAAATTCAAATGAACTTGCATTCAGAAGGATCACTTGGATGCCATCCGATCATGTATTGACCTGCTCTATAAACCAAACCTCAAGCAGGCAAAACCTAGTAACCATGGCTTCCTTAAGTACAAAAGAATCACCTTTCTTCTGCTTGCTGCATTATATCTCAATTTATATTCAAGATTTAGAGTGCAGTGACAACCAACCTTTAACTATAGACAGCTGTATCACTTTTCCTTCACAAAAAAATATTTCATTACACCAGAAAAATATTGCTCCACATTGGAAACAGTAAACACACTAAAAGTGTTATTTACTTTAAAGTGTCTCTTTGTGTTTGAATGTAACCATTTTCTTGTTTAGCATTGACCCTGTTCTTTCTAGGATAACAGTAGACTAAATACTTTGTAAACTTACCATCTTTTTTTTTTTTTGCCAGCTATTCATTTTTTTTTAATTGAACAACTTTATTTTAAAAGACAAAGATAAATGTACAAATTTTAAAAGCATTTTTGCATAAAAGTATATGTATACATTTTAGTCAGTTCTTGATTTTTTTTAAAGGTATAATAGTATGTCTTTAAATCTTACTAGTTACAATGAGCATATAGTACATGTAAAACAAGATGTAATCTGGAAACAATGACTTTATGAAATTTTTAAGAAAATGGATGCACCAAGAGAATATCATCCTGAGTGAGATAACCCAGTCACAAAAGAACAGACATAATATGCAGTCACTGACAATTGTATACTAACCCGGAAAGGCTCAGAACACCACAGAAACAATTCAGAGACTATATGAAGTCCAGGAAAAAAAGAAAATGAAAAACCATTATGCTTAATCTTTACACACCAAGAAAATGTTGACTAATTCCACGTTACATCGTGTTTTACATGTATTTTATGCTCATTGTAACTAGTAAGATCTTAACATACACTATCAAACCTTTAAAAAACCAAGTATTAACAAAAATGTATTCATACACTTTTATGCAAAAATGCTTAAAATCTATACATTTACCTTTATTTTTTTAAAATAAAGTTGTTCAATTAAAATTAAAAGATGTAACCTGGAAGTAGTCAAAGTTTTCTTGGTGTGTAAAGATTAATCATAATGATTTATTTTTTTGAACTTTGTTTTATTGAACTTCATGTAGTCTGTAAGTTGTTTCTGGGGTGTTCAGAACTTTCTGGGGTTAGTATCCAATTATCAGTGACTGCATATTATGTTTGTTCTTTTGTAACTGGGTTACCTCAATCAGGATATTCTCTAGATGCTGCCATTTTCTTAAGAATTTCATAAAGTCATTGTTTCTGATAGCTGAGTAGTATTCCATGTGTAAATGTACCACAATTTTTGTATCCATTCATCTACTGAAGGACATCCGTGTTCTTTCCAGCTTCTGACTATTATACATAGGGCTGCTATGAACACTATGGTGCATGTGTCTTTGTTGTATTTTGGAGCATTTCTGGTGTATATGCCCAGAAGTGGAATAACTCAGTCTTCAGGTAGTACTACGTCCAATTTTCTGAGGGACCAGCAGACTGATTTCCAGACTGGTTGTACCAGTTTACGACCCTACCAACAGTGGAGAAGTGTTCCTCATTCTCCCCATCCTTGCCAGCATCTGCTGTCATCTGAGTTTTGGATCTTGGCCAATCTGACTGGTGTGAGGTGGAATCTCAGGGTTGTTTTGATTTCCATTTCCCTGATAACTAATCATGTCCAGCACTTCCTTAGGTGTTTCTCAGCCATTCGATATTCTTCAATTGAGAACTTTTTGTTTAGCTCTGTACCCATTTTTTTAATAGGGTTGTTTGATTCTTTGCTGTCTAACTTCTAGAGTTCTTTGTACACTTTGGATAATAGGCCTCTATCAGATGTGGGGTTGATAAAGCCCTTTTCCCAATCTGTTGGCTGCCGTTTTGTTTTCTTGACAGTGTCCTTAGCCTAACAGGAACTTTGCAATCTCATTAAGTCCCATTTGTCGATATTTGACCTTAGAGCATGAGCCATTGTTCATGGAAATTTTCCCTGTGGCTATGTGATCTAAGGTTTTCCCTACTTTCTCATCTAACAGTTTCACTGTACCTCATTAATATGAAAATCTTTGACCCACTTTCACATAAGCATTGTGCAAGGAAATCCAAAATATTTTCATTCTTCTGAATGCTGCGTGCCAATTGGACCAACACCATTTGTTGAAGAAGCTGTCCTTTTTCCATAGAATGTTTTCAGATCCTTTGTCAAAAATCAAGTAACCATATATCGAGGGCTCATTTCTGGATCTTCTATTCTATTCCATTGATCCATATGTCTATCTCTGTACCAGTACCATGCAGTTTTTAACACAATTGCCTTGTAATATAGCTCGAAGTCAGAGATGGTGATTCCCTCAGATGTTTTCTTGTTGTTGTGGATGGATTTGTCTATTCTAGATCTTTTGTTTTTCCAGGTGAAATTGCATATTGCTTTTTCAAACTCTATGAAGAATTGGGTTGAAACTTTGGTGCTGATTGCATTGAATCTGTAGATTGCTTTTGGTAAGATGGCCATTTTTACAATGTTGATCTTTCCAATCCATGAGCATATGAGATATTTTTATTTTCTGAAATCTTCCTCAATTGCCTTCTTTAGCGATTGGAAATTCTTGTCATAAAAGTCCATTACTTGCTTAGTTAGAGTCACACCAAATTATTTCATAGTTTTTGTGACTATTGTGAAGGGTATCTTTTCCCTAATTTTTTTCTCCACATGTTTGTCCTTTGAGTATAGGAAGGCTACTGATTTGTTTGAGTTAATTTTATATTCAGCCACCTTGCTGAACTTGTTTATCAGCTGTAGAAGTTCTCTGGTGGAATTTGTGGGGTCACTTAAGTACACTATCATGTCATCTGCAAAGAGTGATGTTTTTACCTCTTCTTTTCCAATTTGTATCCTCTTGATATCCTTTTGCTGTCTAATTGCTCCAGCCAGGAATTCCAGTACTATGTTGAATAGGTAGGGGGAGAGTGGGAGTCCCTGATTTTAGTGGATTGCTTTCAGTTTCCCACTCTTAAGTTTGATGTTGGCTGTTGGTTTGCTGTATATTGCTTTTATTATGTTTAGGTATGGACCTTGAATTCCTGTTCTTTCCAGGACTTTAACATGAAGGGGTGTTGAATTTTCTCAAATGATTTCTCAGCATCTAGTGAGATGACCATGTGATTTTGTACTTTGAGTTTGTTTATATGGTGGATTACATTGATGGATTTCCTCATATTAAACCATCCCTGCATCCCAGGGATGAAGCCTACTTGGTCATGGTGAATGATCATTTTGATGTGTTCTTCTTGTATTCTGTTTGCAAGGATTTTGTTGAGTATTTTTGCATCAATCTTCATAAGTGAGATTGGTCTGAAGTTCTCTTTCTTGTAGGGTCTTTGTGTGGTTTAGGAACAAGTGTTTTTGTGTCATTGAAAAATGAGTTAGGTAGTGTTCCATCTAACTCTATTTTGTGAAATCGTTTGGAGAGTATTGGTACTAGGTTGTCAATAAATATCTAATAGAATTCTGCACTGAACCTATATAAACCTGGTCTTTTTTTTTTTTTTTTTTTTTTTTTTTTTTTTTTTTTTTTTTTTGGTTGGTATGTTTTGGTGACCTCTTTTATTTCTTTTGGTGTTATGGGATTATTTAGATGGTTTACGTAGTCCTGTTTTAACTTTATTATCTGGTGTCTGTCTAGGAATTCATCCATTTCCTCCAGATTTTCCAACTTTGTTGAGTATAGGCTTTTTTATTATGATCTGATAATTTCTTTAATTTCCTTTCTTTCTGTTGTTATGTCTCCACTTTCATTTCTGATTTTGTTAATTTAGAAAATTTCTCTTGCCCTCTAGTTAGTCTTGCTAAGCGTTCATCAACATTGTTAATTGTCTTGGTTTTGATGATTCTTTGAATTTTTTTTTTTTTTTTTTTTTTTTTTTTTGTTTCTCTTCGTTCAATTTCTGCTCTGAGTTTGAGTATTTCTTGCTGTCTTCTCCTCTTGGGTGTATTTGCTTCCTTTTGTTTTAGAGTATCAGCTGAGCTGTCAAGTTGCTAGTGTATGCTCTCTCCAGTTTCTTTTTGGAAGCACACAGAGCTATAAATTTTCCTCTCAGTCCTGCTTTCATTGCATCCCATAGGTTTGTGTATGTTGTGTTTTCATTTTCTTTAAATTCTAGAAAATCCTTTATTTCTTTTTTATTACTTCTTTGACCATTGTATTGTTTAATAGAGCATTGTCTAGTTTTCATGGGTATATGGGCATTTTATTGTCATTGTTGTTATTAAAGTCCAGTCTTAGAACATGGTAATCTGATAGGATGCATGGGGATATTTCAATATTCTTATATCTATTACGGCTTGTTCTGTAACCGATTAGATTGTCAATTTTGTAGAAGGTGGTATGAGGTTCTGAGAAAACGTTGTATTCTTTCGTTTTAGAATGAAATGTTTTGTAGATGTCTATTAATTACAATTGGTTCATAAACTCTGCTGGTTTCATTGCGTTCTTATTCAATTTCTGTTTCCATGATCAGTCCATTGATTAGAGTGGGGTGTTGATGTCTCCTACTATTATTGTGTCGGGTCCAATGTTTTTTTGACTTATCTTAAGCCTTAATCTTTTCATTGGGGAATTGAGTCCATTTATGTTAATAGATATTAAGGAACAGTGGTTGCTGTTTCCTGCAATTTTTGTTTTTGGAGTTAGAATTTTGCCTGTGTGTCTTTCTTTTTTTGGTTTTCTAGGTATTTTCTTGTTTTTATTCCAATCTAGTTTCCCTCCTTGTACTGGGTTTTCCACTTATAATTTATTGTAGTGCTGGATTTGTGGTCAAATATTTTGTAAATTTAGTTTTGTCCTGGAATATCTTGATGTCTCCATCTGAGATGATTGAGAATTTTCGTGTGTATAGCAGCTAAGGTTGACTCTTTTGTTCTCATAGGGTCTGAATGATGTCTGTCCTGGATCTTGTAGCTCTCATTGTCTCTGTTGACAAGTCAGGTATGATTCTGATTGGTCTGCCTTTATATGTTACATCAACTTTTTCCCTTACTGCTTTTAGTATTTTTTATTTGCTTGGGCACTTGGTGTTTTGACTCTTATGTGTTGGGAGAAATTTCTTTTGTGGTCCACTCTATTTGGAGTTCTGTAAGTTTCTTTTATGCTCATGGTCATCTTATTCTTAAGGGTAGGGAAGTTTTCTTCTATGATTTTGTTGAAGATATTTACTGTGCCACTTAGTGGATATTCATTGCCCTCTTCTATTCCTATTATCCTTAGGTTTGGTCTTCTCATTGTGTCCTGGATCTCCTGAATATTTTGGCTTAGGAGCTTTTTGGCTTTTACATCTTCTCTGACGGTTTTGTCTATGATCTTAATGTTATCTTCAGCTCCTGAGATTCTCTCTTCCATCTCTTGTAGCCTGTTGGAGATGCTTGCATCTGTGACTACTGATTTCTTTTTTAGGTTTTCTGCCTCCAGGGTTTTCTCTTTAGTGTATTCTTTATTGTTTTCATTTCCAGTTTAAATTCCTTTTTCAATTTCTCCATCACTTTGGTTCTACTTTCCTCTAATTCTTTGATTTATTTGAGTGTTTTTCTTATTTCCTCTTTAAAAGCTTCTATTTCTTTCTGCTTTTCCTCCCGTTTTTGTTTAAGGATCTCTATCATCATCTTTTGGTATGATTTCAGGTCAGAGTCTTTTTCTTTCTGGATTGTTTTGCGTTCAGCTGGTTGCTGTCATGGGAAACTGTGTTCTGATGTTGCCAGGTTGTCTTGGTTTCCATTAATTAAGTTCTTTTGCTTTCCTCTTGCTATCTTGTTGTCTGTGTTTATATGTGGTCTTGTTGTCAGTGATTATTTCCGTTCTCTTCCATCCACCTTGCCTGTGTCCTTGGATCTCTGCTGTTCCAGGTGGCAGATGGCCTGAGCGTTTGGTCCGAATGCCCAGGCTCTCTGGGTGGAAACCGAATTCCCATGGTAGAGTTCCTGCTCCCCTGAACCAATCAGGGGAGGGGGTGCTTTCTGTGAGCTCAGCTAAGACCTCTCTCCACCCAGGCTACTCGCAGTGCAGTCTCACCAGGCCTGTGTCCCTGGATCTCTGCTGTTTCTGGAGGCAGATGGCCTGAGCGTTTGGTCCACTGTAAACTTACCATCTTAAATCTAGAGAGGCCAAAATCAAAACTATGGCAGACAGGACTGGTGTTGAAGGCTTCCTATATTTAAACAGTCCTGTCTGAGTATTCTCACATGGTAGAATCGTGCATGAGTTCTTTAGACGTTTATTATAACTGCTCAATAAATGGTGAGTTTGTATTTATCTCTGTGACTCAGCTACTTCCAGGAAGCCTTTCCTAGAATCAGTCTTGGTACATCGTAATGAAGATAGACAATAGACATGAAGGATTTTGTTATTTCATAGGGGATTTTGTTACTTCTCTATAGGTAAACATAGGTAAGTTTTCTCTTTTTTTCCCATTAATCAATTTATTTATTCGCTTTCTATCCCTATAGCTGCCCTACCTCTCAGTCTCAAGCTGCACAATTGTTCCTCAGACTCCCATCCACTTCTCTCCTGGAGGGTGTGTGCCTTCTGCTATATCCTCTAACCCTGGCATATTATGCCTCTGCAGAGCTAGGTGAATCCTCACACACTGGGGTCAGGCCAAGCAGGCAAGTTAGGGAAATGGGTTCTTCAGACAGACAACAGATTTAGACAACACTAATGCTCCCGATGTCATGGGAACTACATGAAGACCAAGTGCAGGGAGCCTAGGCACAGCCAGTATATGCTCTGACCCGTAGTTCAGTCTCTGCAAGTCTATAAAAAATTTAGGATACTTGACTCTATTGGTCTTCCTATGTATTACCACATTTTCTATTTTCACAATTTTTCAAATTTCTAAACTGGAAAATAATCTTTTTAATTCTTCCTTCCCTACTGATGTTAGAAATCTTGTACTTACTAATATCTGTCTTTTACTTTCCCCATTTGGTTGCTAATTTATACATATATTTTGTATTGATTCTTTGAAAGTATATATTCATTAGTAATATTGTGCAAATATTTTTACCCAGTTGTCACATATCTTTGAGCCCATGGTGGTTAATATATCGATTTTTTTAAGTTTAATGAATTCAAATTTATTATTGCATTCATTGATTTATCATTCAAATGGTTATTTATTTAGGGTCTACTATGTCCTATGCACTGCTCTACTTGGCAAGGAAATTCTCTATGGCCTTTTCACATTAGTGGATGTTTCTAATGTGTATACTGTGAATATAAATTCTTGGTTGCTCTTTACGTAAGCCACTCCTCGGGGTTATGCCATAGTAGGCAAAATTCAATTGCAAACATGTCTCTCTGCAAACAGAATACATGCTTTTTTTTTAAACCACACAGCACGCAAGAGGAAAATATGTTAAACTCATTTTCCCTTAGGTCCTATTTAAACTTACTCCTTGACATTTCTAACCCCACGTGCTTGTTGGACAGATCTGGAGAAACATAGATGTGAGTAACTGGAAATATAGACAAAAACCTTATCAATGCTGATGATACATAAAGTGTGACTAGTAAAAAGGCATTGTTTCTAATAAGAATTTTGTGTTAGGTTAAGAGTGCTTATAATTGTTGTTGTTAGTTTTTATTTAGCTTATAAGAAGCATGAAATGATAGATCTTTTGATGCTGAAAAACTCTATAGCTATCACAAAATCTTAATTTATGCCACAGGTATGTTAGAAGAAAGACAGAGACAGTAGAAAGAAACAAAAGTGGACTTATGGTATAAAAGAACAAATTACATATTGTGATATTATATATTTTTAAAAAAGACTAGATATTTTGAGAAGACACATTAGAGTTATTTGTTCTGTTTTTATAGATGAAATAATCTTGAGACTCCATTATAAGCCATATCCTTAGGATTTAAATTAGCCTTTTGTATTATAACATATAAAGAATTTGAATGTATTTGTGTGTAGGTTATCAACTAATTTGTTTTTTCAAATGAATAACAAATTTTCTATTGATTTTATAGAATCAAGTATGCTTTTAATTGTTACAAAATGCTTTTTAAACATGTTATTTATTTAGTTGTTTGTTATTAAGTCTTTGTGTGCGTCTTTGTGTTTGTATCTGTATGTCTGTCTGTGATTGTGTCTGCGTATACCTCTTGGTTGCTGCTCATGCAGGCAGAAGACATAATTGCAACCCCTGTAGCTTAAGTAACTGCTGGTTGTGACACACCGTGATGCTTATAACCTAACAAATGTCTTTTATAAAAGCAGAATACACACTTAGTCTTAGAAGAATTTTTCCAGACCTTCAAATCTTTGGATATCAGAAAGAGAGATATGTTCAATGGTATATCATTATTCTAGATAAAGAAATATTTTGCTAAAATATGGCATCATGTTAGAAATCACTTAAAAATACTCGTATTTCAATAGTAATAGAAAAAGGATTGTTTTTCTTTTAATATGAGAGGAAGAAATAAGTACATTTCACCACTATTGTCTAGTTAATGGACATAATCAAATTATTTTGTTTTATTTCAGATTATAAAATAATTTAAAAATGTCTGTTTAATATGGTTAACCTTCATACAATGTTTATCAAATTTGAACATCTGTTTCAATACCATGCTTTAAGAATGGACCTCAGAAGTGTCCTTTGTGTGTATGACCTGGGGAATCTAGGCAAAACTTCCAATTTGCTTTTCTGGACTAGAGTTCTGAACACATTTAATAATGCTAATAAAATTGAAAAAATCAATCACCTTTAAAAACTACAACCCAAGTGATTTATTTTATTTATTATTCTTGGAGAGATGATGGTTCAGTGGTTAAGAGCACTGACTGCTCTTCCAGAGGTCCTGAATACCTCTTGGTTGCTGCTCATGCAGGCAGAATTCCCAGCAACCACATGGTGGTTCACAACCATCTATAATGGGATCCGATGCCCTCTTCTAGTGTGTCTGAAGACAGTAACAGTGTACACACATATTTATTATTCTTGCCAACTAAAACACTTTTCTAAAAATCTCCTCTAAAAAATGCCCATTTATTTTGCTACACACACACACACACACACACACACACACACACACACACACTTACTTAATATCTCATTGTTTAGGCTTTTTAAAATTGTATACAAAATAAAATTTGGACTATTGACTATAACGTTGTCAGATACATATATTTGGAATCCTGCACATGGAAATAGCATTTTAAAAGCTAAATCAAGTCCTCCAAAGTACTAGCAGATTGTATGAATGTGTTTGTTGTTGATGATGATTTCTTTTCACTTGTTAAATAATAATAACAGTATCAATCTGATGCTATCATTTTCTTTCAATTCAGTTTTCTAAACTGGCTTCAATGGTTAGTCTAGCAGATATTATAAAAGCCCCATCACCTCATTGAGGAACCTGTTGCATGACCTGAGTGTCACAGGGATCATTAATGATTGAGACCTTCTTCCTAAAACTTGCAGACTGACTTATCATTTCACCCTTCCTGTGGCTATAAAGCATTTTCCTCTTTTAGCCAGTAAGTTTTTCTGGCAATGGAAATCCAGAAAATATGTGTTTACGGATGCCAACACGTGACAAGGTTGGTTTGTTCTTGTGAGTTATTTAACTTTTGTTTTAAGGAAGTCACCCTTTCCAATTCATTTAACCCCTCAAAAGAAGATAAACTATATTGAATCACATCTCCAAATATTCAAGTTATTACCTACTGTTCTTATAAAAAATTTTGAATAAAACAGTAAGACAAGAGGTAACATAAGTAGTCTTTCAACTGGACACAAAGAAAAGAAGGAAAGAAAAAAGAAAGAAATAAAGAAAAAGGAAAAAGAAAGAAAAAAGAAAGAATAAAATGAGAGAGAGGGAGGGAAGCAGAAAGCAAGTAAGAAAACAAGAGATCTAGAGGGAGAGGGTGAGTGGGAGAATGACTGAGGTGAGAGCTAGAGGGGGGGAGAGAGAGAAAGCAAGGGAGAGGGAAGGAGAGAGAGGGAGAGGGGGAGGGAGAGGGGGAGGGAGAAGGAAAATGAGAGGGAAGGAAAGTGGGAGGGGGAAGGAAAGGGAAAGGGAGAGGGAAAGGGAGAGGGGGAAGGAGAACTGTTGTCAGATTGAGAAGTTTTTGTGTTAGAGGTTTGCTGCTTCCACAGTCCCAAAATCGACATCTTGGAAGATATTTGGCAATGTTTAAGGGTACTATTGATTTTCAGCAGTACTTGGGTAAAGTGCCGCCGCACTATATCTAACAAGCAGAGACAATATCTACTCAAGAGAGTCTTCTTTCTTTCGTAACATAACTTTATGTCCAGAAACATTATCATCTTCATTGTTGTGATACCTTGAAGCAGAGGGTCTCATATGAAAACAAGCATAATTAACTCATATGTGCAACTTCAGTTGTCTAGAGCTACAGCAGAGGGACCTTCAGAAGATTGAGGGCACCACAGCTGGACAGACACCTCCAGAAAAGGCAGAATGAGAGCTTGTAAAACAAACACACATAAGAAGATTCAGTAGACAATATGTGTGTCAAGGATTGAGGTGAAGTGTTTGGAAAAGTTGAGGAACAGAAGTGTCTGCTCACTTGATTCATAAAAACTAACTAAGCACTTTAGCATTTTGGTATCTACAACATAATTAAAGCATAATAATTATGTTTCTGTAAAATGTAGCATTGTCTCTTTGGTAGTGAATATTAAGGTGGGCCGGTCTTCCAGTATTCATCTATCAAAAACAAACCTAGTAAAATCAGACACTTAGGAGTTCAAAGCAATAACATATTTTCCTTAAAGTGCAAAACAGGTACTAAAGGAGACTTAATAACCTACTATATATTTTGTTAGACATTTGACAGAGGTGATCAACTATATGCATTTATGCACAACTGAGTGAACATTTTCCTATTAGATATGCACATGGAATGTCTCCTCTAATAATCTCGCATTTCTCAATAAGCCACTTTGGATTCCTTGACAAAATAAATTGATGTCAATAGTGCCCATCATAAAGTAAGAATGTGACATTTGTTTATTCCAAGTTTTTTTTTTTTTTTGTCTTTTGCCATACAGTACTGAACAAACCTAATGTCCTGTAAGAGTTTGTTCTTACTCCATGCAACAGAAAACAGTTTATTGTGATTTAAGTTGTTATTAGGTGCACAATTTGCAGAATGCTGAAGAATACAAATGACAGTAACATTGACTAAGAAATGTTTTATTATTTGTCTACAATTAATCTTCAGAATAAAACTTTAAATATTATTAAAGGAATAATTGTTTAACCCAAGGAAAAGATGGTAAGGTATTAATGTAATTTTTTTAAGTAAATCTTTTTTTTTTTTTTTTTTTTAGTCTGACTCACTTCTCACTTACATTATTTCCCTAAAGCAGCCACTCCTAATGCATTTTGAATTTAACTAATGGTTTCCTGTTACCTGTACTGGCCCAAGTGTAAATTAGTAACATAAGGCCCGATTTGAAATCCTAAAATTACTGATTTGGGATAATGGTTTTATATAACTGCTCTTTTTTTTTTTTTTTCTCTTTCCATTATGGAAGTCACTAATGGGTGGGGTAATAATATAGTTTGCTGTTTGCTTTTGTTTAAATTGTCAATACAAAATCCATCGTGAGTGAATGCTTAGGGGTAATTTTGCCTTTTAAGTATCATAAACATTAACAAATGCTGTTTGATTCACTTACGAACGATATGAGTAGAGCCAGGAAATTTTCTTAACCTTTTCTCTAGCTCAATAAATCACAAGCAGACAAGAACTTAAGGCTCGACTTCAGTAAGAAATCAGCAGACAGATGTAACACACATTCCCAACAAAATAATTCAGGACCTGTTTCAATTTATCAAATGCCTACTTTATCTGTCAAGCCATGTCCCTTCTTAAATAAAGGGCACTGTTTCTGCAGCAAGGGAAAGGGTCTGATGCATTGTTATCTGCAAATGGATGGTGGAATAATGGAACAACAAGCAGTGTTTCAAACTAAGAGATCAAAGGCCAGAATGCATTACAAATCTTGTTAAAATAAATGAGAGCAAGAACACAATTCCAATGAAGACCTTCATAGTTTAAACAATCTCCCACTCTTTTCAAAAGAGATCTTTAAAATGAATCTTAATCCTCCCATAAACAACAAAAGGTTTTAAAGCATCTCTCTAAAAAGTTCAGTATTCAAAGGGGAAAGATTTTTAGAATTCTCATGCAACCTATACATATGTGCTCCCTTGAGCGAATCTTTCTGGCATTGTGGATCTTCCTACACACTGCATTTTTTCATATTATATCTGAGTAGAATTTATATATGTTTGATTAGGAATATACAAGTGAAATGAATAAATTTATTTTGGTTATAAAAGTCATTCACAAAAATCTTTACCTTTTATTTTAAATAATTTTCTTATTTTATTAGTATGACAAACGATATGCATACAGTGAATTGTTTCAAGTTTAAGATAAAATATGATTATATATTAATTCTAATCATTAAATTCTTTTTTCTATACACAGTTATTATTTAATCCCAGCCACTGTTGGGCTCAAATACATGTCTAAACCTAATCATGTGATATGTTTACTATGACTGTCACACACTTCTTAAGCTGGATCTGACATGTGACAATGCAGCCTGATGTATTTGTCCTCTGCATGACGGAAAGTGGTCTCTATTTTCCTAATCTGTTTGATTAAATTTAGATATTGATAACTTGATCATGGCACTTGTCAGTGATTTAAGACTTTTTAAAAACAAATTTATAGTCATTTTTCTTGTACAGAAGTTCTGCATTCATAAATATCCTTTGAACTGTATAGTTATTAAATGCATTCTTATCAGATGATATTTCTCACAGAGATATGACATCACACATATTTATTCAGCATTCTTATATTAGTGTTTCCAAGCTACTAGTTAGTTGATAAAACCATATAAATAAACATTACCTGACTCAGTAAAATTCTTAGAAATGAAAAAGGATCTGATTCTTTTTACGCAGTATAATATAAACTGTGATGTTTCCTGTTCTACATAAAGGTTACATCAATAGAAATTAACTTTATTTTTACCATATAACAATAAACAACAATAAAAGTAACAGTAAGTGATTGGATTATAATGAAAAAAATTTCAAGCAAATGTGAGTCACAAAGAAAAACAAATTGTCAACATTGAGCTGAAGTTTTGATGATTTTAACCAGACAATCCTTTATTCATCAAATCAGGGAAAGAGCTAATTCTCCATCAGAACACTTGTTCAAAATTGTGTATAGTTTATAATGGTAGTATTAACTAGAAAGCCATTAGGGTTTCCAATCAAAATTATCTAAACAGCCTACATAATTGTTCCAAAAATATTTCAGGAGTTGATGTAGACATCATCCTGTGAAAGTAGTCATTTACTATCTCCCAGTATGGATTGTTTACTACTCTATGGACCAGAAAGAGAAAATCACTAAGACGACATCTTAATCATTAGGGATACCACATGTACATACTAAAAGTAAAACTTCAATTTTTCAATTATTTTGTGTGCATGCTTTTTATTATCTCATATACTCCATGCATATACTTTTGTAATAGACTTCCTAACATATCTTATAATTTCTACATATAACTTATATGTAGAAAACTGCAATTTACCAATTATTTTTATTTCTATCTGACCTTCAGCTATCTCAAAATCCATATGGTATCTAGTGACATCACTACTATTTCTCAAGAAATATATGTGTGAAGATTACCATAGATATACCCTGCCTATAGTTAATCTATGCCCCAATTGTTAGTCCATCTTATGACAATAGTACATACGTACAAAGCAACAAAAATATTTTTACAAAGTCGGCTTCACATGCTTATGATAAACAGATTTTTAAAAAGTTGTAAATTTTCCTATTCCTCAGATTTCTCTTCAATAAAATGTAAATATTCACTTTTGTGTGCTGTTTTTAGCATAAAATTATAAAACCAAAGTGTCATTATTTAATATGTAACTTTCTTAGCCAGTGTTTCTATTCCTGCACAAACATCATGACCAAGAAGTAATTTGGGGAGCAAAGGGTTTATTCAGCTTACATTTACACATTGCTGTTCATCACTAAAGGAAGTCAGGACTGGAACTCAAGCAGGTCAGGAAGCAGGAGCTGATGCAGAGGCCATGGAGGGATGTTGCTTACTGGCTTGCTTCCCCTGGCTTGCTCAGCTTGCTTTCTTATAGAACCTGAGACTACCAGCTCAGAGATGGCACCACCCACAATGGGCTGGACCCTTTCCCCTTTATCACTGGTTGAGAAAATGCCTTACAGCTGGATCTCATGGAGGCATTTCCCCAACTGAGACTCCATTTTTTGTGATAACTCTAGGTTGTGTCAAGTTGACATAAAACCAGCCATTACAATTGACCCCTTGTCAACTTGACATACAAACACATCATTATTAAGCCTCAGCTTTTACTTTTTTATTCATCCCCAAGATCTAAATAACCTTAAGAGTTCCACAGTCTTTACAAAATCTTACATATTAAAATTTTAATCCCTATAAGATATCCAATCTCTTTTAAAATCCAAAGTCTCTTAACTGTGGACTCCACTAAAATACTTTCTTTAAGAGGGAAAAATATCAGGGCAAAGTCACAGTCAAAATAAAACTCAAACTGTGTCTGGGATCCACTCATGTATTTCTGGGTTCCTCCAAAGACTTTGGTCACTTTTCCAGCTCTGTTCTTTGTAGTGCACATATTGTCTTCTAGGCTGCAGTTGCCTGTTCTCCACTGCTGCTGCTGTTCTTGGTGGTCATCTCTTAGTACTAACATCTGCAAAGCACTGCTGTCTTCTGCTGAAAGTAAACCTCACCAATAGGCTCTCATTGGCTCTCTTCATAGTGTCAAGCCTCAACACCTTTGTATGACCCCTTTGGTTTTGGGGCAGTAAACATAAATTTTAGGGCCATAAGTTCTCACAAAAATATATTAATATGTATTTAAACCTGGGATATGTGCTGACAGGAATTCAAAATTCTATAGTTATTATGAGAAATTTGAAGAACGACCTAAGAATGTGCTTCCATTGAGAAGAACATATTAAAAGAGACCCTAAAAATTCTTCCTTGAGATCATAAACATTAAGGACATTGAGCCTTCCATAAAATGGGTTTTTCAGTAGAAATGCATATTGGGGTGAAGTGCAGCTATTATGATATGTACTGGAGAATTCTCCAGAAAAGTGATGTGTTTACTCCTTCAACAGCCCACAAAACATTCAGATTTGTTGAACATTGGACCAATAACCCCAAGGTGCTGACTTCACAGTGGGGTAAGAAAAGGTAGATGCTTCAAATTTCACGGATTTGTTACAGTTTGCCTCAATCTTAAGGAAACTAAGGACAAGAAATAACACAAACATGATGTTTAGAAATTTGTACCAAACTATTTTAAGTGTCAACCCTTGGGGAAACTTTTAAACGTTTACCAGATTAGCAAAGCCCATGTAAAATTGTCAGAGAAATCTACATCAGTTCAAGGTGAGGAAACTCAGCAGAATAGAGTACGCATTCCATTTTGCATTAACAGACTCAAACACTAGCCCTAGAAAAATCCATTTTTTAAAAGTTGCTGGCAAGAACAAAAAGAAAATTTGGGAGCAATAGTTATTCACATGTTACAAATTGAAGAGATGTCCATGAGGAAGCTCTTGCTTCCAGGATGCCAGTATAGCACAGGTAAAATTAAAGAAGTTAAGTAGAAGTCAATGTTGATTTTACAATATTAATTATTGTTTCTTCAAATGTTTGTTTTTAAAAGGTTTCACTCTACACTACATGTTATTTTATTTTACTTTTTCACAATCAAGATTTTATTTTTCTCCCTACTCACCCTCTGACTGTTCCATATCCCAAAACTTCTTCTCTCCATGCCCCCTGTCTCCAAGAGGATGTCTCGACACCACCCAATCAATGAGACATTTAACTGAACCCAGACTCGGTAGTCCTCTGCTGTCTATGTGTTAGGGTTCTCATATAAGCTGGTGTATGTTGCCTGGTGGTGATCCAGTATCTGAGAGATCTCAGTGATCCAGGATAATTGAGACTGCTGTTCCTCCTATAGGGTCTCCCTCCTCCTCAGCTTCTTTCAGCTTTTTCCTATTTCAACCAAAGGAGTCAGCAGCTTCTGTTCAGTCGTTGGGTGCAAATATATGCACCTGACTCTTTCAGTTTCTCAATGGGTTTTTCAGAGGGCAGTCACAATAGGTCCTTTTTTTTTTTTTTTTTTTTTTTTTTTTTTATGAGCACTACATAACCTCAGTAATGGTGTCAGGCCTTGGGACCATCCCTTGTGCTGGATCCCATTTTGGGTCTGTTGGTGGACCTCCTATTTTTCAGGCTCTTCTCCATTTCCATCCCTGCACTTTTTCAGTCAGGAACAATTCTGGGTCAGTTTTGACTGTGGGATGGCAACTCCATCCCTCACTTGATGACCCGTCTTTCTGCTGGAGCTGGGCTCTACAAGTTCCCTCTCCCACTGTAGGGCATTTTGTCTACGGTCTCCTACTTTGAATACAGAGAATCTCTCATCTCCCAGGTCTCTGATACATTCTGGAGGATCCTCCCAACCTCCTACCTCCTGATGTTGCCTGTTTCCATTCTTCTGCTGGCCCTCAGGGCTTCAGAATTTTCAACCCAATACCACATCGTGTTCCCCTCTTGCCCATCCCCTTTCCCTCCCAGGACCATCCCTCCCCTGTGGTTATTTTCTTCAAAAAAAAATGAAAACAATTTGTATAAGGTATTATCTAAATAATGATACTGGAGAAATGTTGAAAATGAGTATCTTTAAACTTTATCTGTATACATATTGCAAATTATTTTTGTCAAGTGAACCTGTTTTAAACTTACTCAAATTTGAAAATTTTACCTCTTGTTTTAAATTTTTATTAATAATTGATAGGTTGATTTAAAATAATTTTAAATCAACTTACTTATTTTCTGTACCAAGAGTTGGGAAATGTGGATTTTTGGAAATATAAGGGCTTTGTGACAACCATGATATCTGTCATGCATAAACATAATTAATAAATTAGAACAAAATATATTAAAATACCTAAATAAAGCAATTATTTAAATACCTCTATCAATGTTAAGTAAATAAGTTTCTGAAGAATCATATATACTTAAACACAAAATTAATAGATTTCTAGCATGGAAATTACTGCATTTTGCAAAAATTGTATCTCCCACACTATTTTAATCTTTGATACATTTTACATAGGGTACTTTTAAATTCATAGGCCAGTGTTGACATATTTCAAATAAGAAATGGGACCTGTTGTTATTCTTTCTGTGGTATTTTCATTCAATTAACTCTATCTTTTTTTTACTAAGCAAACAAGATGGCAGTTTACTCAGAGTAAGCCCATAATAACATATATCGGCTCGAGTTGAGCAAACACAGCATTGCTCATGCAACACCTTTTAAAATCAAACAGCCTTTAATAAAAGCAAACACACACATAAATAGTGTTTCCCTTTGGAATTTGACTGTTGACAGAAAAATGATAAAAACATAAAAATGGTTTGGATTTGGACAGAAGTTAAATAGCTCAGGAAATGTTTCATTAACTGATAGCACAGGAACTGGGTTTTGGTCTTTGCATGATACAGCTATGAAAGACTAAAATGTGTGCTATGTGGCTTTCGGTAAAATTCTTCCCAACAGTATGAGAATTTCACAAGCTTTTTGAAAACCACATTCTTATCAAGCACTCACAAAAGTAAAATTCTGTTTCAATATCTATTTTTTGCTTAGCTACTTGAAAAATTTAAAAGGTGAACAGAAAAGTTCATATAGTGTTAAGATATGAAAGTGGTTTGTCCTTCTAACATACTCTAACAGAAATTCAGAGAAAGTAGAAGTGACCCCAGAAACAGACACATAATCTCCTTGTGATACTTGTGGTTGATAACTTGGGTGTTTATATATAAAGAGTATGATGTTTTGATAGCTGTGTAAAACAAAAACAGAAAGCTATCATCTCTCTATTGATATTGAACAGGAACATGTTTTCATCATTTAGATGTAATTTTTGATACACACTCAAGTTTTTCAGAAAAAAATCAAATTTGAATCAGCAATCATAATTATACATCTAAACTGACTTTGGTAATTTTTATGAACTTCCAGTTTTGCATTAGTTAATACAAATTTAACACAGACTTAGCAAACATCTGCCTACTGCCATATGATCTGATGTAGTTAATAAGATTTAAGAAGTTTGGAATGGTGTGCTATTATAGCAGGAGACAAGATTTTTCCTTTACTAGCTGTGTACAAAGTTAGTTTTTAAAGTGTGGTTTCTTATCAGCAAAATGCTTATTCTGAAATGACTATGAGCTAGCCTTCTGATGGACATCTGTGAAGGGAAGAAAGAGCAGAGACAGTTGAACAGTTTTGCCTCCATCTTGGACTTCCCTGCTTTCCACATAGAGCGTGCTTCTGATGATTCCACTCACACTGAGAACTGACCCAAGAAAGTTGCTAATTCAAAATTTTCACAAATCTCTCATTCTTTCTGTAACTTGGACAATCTAACTGTTTGTTCTTCATACATGATAGAACCTTATGTTTGAACATAAATGACATTTAGTATTGAATTGTAGAATTTCTGAAAGAAATATTCCCTGGATGTCTCATAGCATTACCTGATATTGGAGTGAAGACGTTAATATTTTAATTTTTTATACTATGTAATCAAATGAGAAAATAATTATAACATGCACTATGACAATTCTGCTTCTGATTTATAAATTCCAAAATATCAGGTATTAAATATAAAATAATATAATGTTGTCATGATGTTACTAGGAATAAAACATTAGAAATAATCCTTAAGTAAGTCATGTAATTTAAAGTGATGTCAGAGTACACAGTAAGAGATAAATACATTTAACACAAAATAGAATAGAAAAAGACAGGGTTGCAAAATTAAACGGTTCATAAAATGTCATAACATGCACAGAGGTGCTTGACATTGGCACATGTGTACGTGCATCCACAACATACTCTGACATGAGAACTATCATTTAGGAACAACATGTTTAAACTATAATTAGATGGTATGTTAAAGGAAATTTTTAAAGTGTTTCCTATTGATTTAAGAAAAAAGTATATCTGAAATTTTTGAAGTAGAAATGGATATTTTCACCACACTTCCATCATCTCTCTCTCGGAAATAAAAGACCCTGTACAAAATCTATTAAAACTATGCTCTGGATCTCCAAGCTACTATTTGTCTCAAGTGAACATCTAGGGCTATCCTGTTTGCATATCGCTTTCTGCCTTAAGGCATTAGTTTATAAACACCAAAGCGAGGAAAACAACATTTTATAATTTATTGACCTATAAATATCCTCATTATTGACAGTTGCAATGAAATAATGCATGGCAATGCAAAGTCATAAAATTCCTTGCCTCTGTTTAAATGGGTTCTATAATGTGGTTCTTGCTTTTGAATGTATATGGTGTGGGCAGAAGTTATAGCAATCATTTACTGGAGGAGAACTGTTTGACTGTAATATTAACTGTTTATGTTAATCTCACTACTGGATTGTGTACTCAATATATCTCACATAATACATTGGGTATTGGGTATTGGTTAGTCTAAGCAAGCACATAGTGTCATAGACCTATCCAATTGTTGCCCCAGTGATGCTGTTTTGAGGCAGAAGGCACAAATAGATAAAATAAGTTTTTTCCCTTTTAATGACTACTTTCTGTTACTTTTCTTATTTAAATGTTAAAAGCAATACAGAAGTAACTATATAAATTTTAAGATTCCCTAACAAATAGTAAAAAGTATAATGTATGAATATATGACAAGGATTGGTAAGTAGACTAATGTAAGATAAAATGTATCATATTTAAATAGGTTGAAGTCATATAACTATAAATAAATGTAATATAATTTCTCTTACATTTTATTATATAATATTTATTAGATAATGTTTATTAGACCTTAATATAAGGTCTTCTATGTCCAGAGGATTTGCATGTTAGACAAAAATGACAATAACCTAGGTTGTCATAGAGCTGTCATTCAATATGATATTACTATCATAAATATAGTGCACTATTATCATAGGTTATTGAATGTTATACTTTGTTATACATTTTATATACCATGTAAATGTTATAAATTAGATAATTAAATATTATATTTAAAAAGACATAAAATATACTGTCATCTAACTTTCTTTTCTTTTTTCTTATTGGATATTCTCTGTACTTACAATTCAGGTGTTACCCCCTTACTACCAATCCCATCATCCTTCCCCCTCTCATTGCCTCCGTGAAGGTGCTACCTCTCTCAACCTCCCTCTTCTACATCAGCATCTTGGCGTTCCCTACACTAGAAAAATGAGCCTTTGCTTGCTCACAGTCCTCTCCTCTCATTTATTCCAGAGAATACAATCCTCTGCTGCATATGCACCTGGAGCCATGGGTCTCTTCTAAGAAACTCATTGGTTGGTGTTTTAGTCCCTGGGAGGTGTGGTTGGTTTGGTTAGTTGATCATTTTGTTCTTCCCATAAGGTTGCAGACACTTTAGGCTCCTTCAGTCCTTTCTCTAGCTCATTCATTGGGGTTTCTGTGCTCAGTCCTATGGTTCACTGCAAGCATCCTCCTCTGTGTCATTATGGCTCGGGCAGAGCCTCTGTGGAGTCATCTATATCAGATTCCTGCCAGGAAGTACAGCAATAGTTCATGGGTTTAGTGGTTGCATATGAGATTAATCCCCAGCTGAGGCAGTCTTTGGATAATCTCTTCTCTAATCCCTGCTCCTCAATTTGTCCCATTATTTCTTCCCATGAGTGTTTTGTTCTCCCTTCTAAGAAGAACTGAGGTATCTGCAATCTTGGAATTCCTTCTCTTTGAGCTTCCTACTTCTTGTGATTTTTTTTTTTTTTTTTTTTTTTTTGGTATTCCCAAAGTTTTGGTCCTAGTATCCACTTATCAGTGAGTTCATACCATGTTACCAAGAGTGTTCTTTTGTGCGTGGAATACCTCACAGAGAATGATAGCTTCAAGTTCCATCCATTTGATTAGGAGTTTCATGAAGTCATTGTTTTAATAACTGAATAGTACTCCAATGTATAAATGTACCACAATTTCTGTATCCATTCCTCTGCTGAAGGACAGATGGGTTCTTTCCAGCTTCTGGCTATTTTAAATAAGGCTACTATGAAAATGGTAGAACATGTGTCCTTTTTAGTTACAAGTTGGAGCTTCTTTTAGGTATCTGCCCAGGAGTTCTTTAGGTCTGTCCTCAGGTAGTTCCTTTTCTGAGGAACCACTAGACTGATTTCCAGAGTTGCTATACTAGTTTACCACCCCACCAAGAGTGGAGGAGAATTCCTCTTTCTCCACATTATATCCAACATCTGCTGTCACCTTAGTTTTTGATCTTAGCCATTGTAACTGGTATAAAGTGGAATCTCAGGGTGGTTTTGTTTTGCATTTCCCTGATAACTAGAATTGGTGAGCTTTTCTTTAGGTGCATCCCAGCCATTAGATATTCCTCAGTTGAGAACTCTTTGTTTATCTCTATACCCCATTTTTAATAAGATTATTTGATTCTCCAGACTCTAACTTCTTGAGTTCTTTGTATATATTGAATACTAACCCTCTATCAGATGTAGGATTAGTAAAGATCTTTTCCCAATCTGTTGGTTGATGTTTTGTCTTTTTGATAGTGTTTTTACTTTATAGAAGTTTTCCAATTTCATAAGGTCTCATTTATTGATTCTTGACCTCATAGAAAACGCCATTGGTGTTCTGTTCAGGAAGTTTTTCCCTGTGCATATGTGTTCTAAGCTGTTTCCCCATTTCTTTTCTATTATTTTCAGTATACTTGGTTTTCTGTGAAAGTCTTTGATTCACTTGGACTTGACCTTTGCACAAGGAGATAAAAGTAGATGCATTTGCATTATTCTACATGCTCACTGTCAGTTGAACCAGAACCATTTGTTGAAGAGGCTGTCCTTTTTCCACTGAATGTTTTTAGCTGTTTTGTAAAAGATCAAGGGATTATAGGTATGTGGGTTCATTTCTGGGTCTTCAATTCTATTCCATTGATCTATGTGCCTGTGTCTGTACCAATCCCATGCAGTTTTAATCATAATTGATCTGTAATACAGTTTGAAGTCAGGGATGGTGACTCCCCTGGAAGTTCTTTTATTGTTGAGAATAGTTTTTGGCATCTTAGGTTTTTTTATTATTCCAAATGAATTTGCAAATTGCTCTTTCTAACTCTATGAAGAATTGAGTTGAAATTTTGATTGAGATTGAATTGAACTAGTATATTCCTTTAGGCAAGATGGCCATTTTTATTATGTGGACCCTTCCAGTCCATGACTATGGAGATCTTTCCACTTTCTGAGTTCTACAGTTTCCTTCTTCAGAGATTTGAAGTTCTTGTCATTCAGATACCTCACTTGCTTGGTTAGGGTAACTTCAAGGTATTTTATATTCTTTGTGACTATTGTGAAGGGTGTTGATTCTCTAACTGCTTTCTAAGACTATTTATACTTTGATTGGAGGAAGGCTACTGATTTGTTCAAGTTAAAATTATATCCAGCCACTTTGGAGAAGTTGTTTATCAGATAGCTGTAGAAGTACTCTGAGGCAACTTTTGGGGGCACTTAAATATACTATCATATCATCTCCCAATAGTGATATTTTGACTTCCTTTCCAATTTGTATTCCTTTGGCCCTGTTTTGCTGTCTAATTGCTCTGACTGAGACTTCCAGTAGTATATTGAATAGGTAGGAAAAGAGTAAGCAGTCATGTCTAGCCTTCTTTCTCCCCATTTAGTTTGATGTTGACTACTGGTTTGCTATATATAGCTTTTACAGTGTTTAAGTATGTGCCTTGAATTCCTGATGTTTCCAAGACTTTTAACATGAAAGAGTATTGAATTTAGTCAAATGCTTTATCAGTGTCTAAAGAAATGATCATGTGTTTTTTTCTTTGAATTTGTTTTTATAGTAGATTAAAATTGATAGATTTCCATATATTTAATCATTCTTGCATCCTGGAATGAAGTCCACTTAATCACGGTGAATAATCATTTTGATGTGTTCTTGGATTCTGTATGCAAAAATTTTGTCATTTTTATTCAGTATTTGAGTATTGAGTACTTTTGCATTCAATGTGCTTGTATCTGTTTTGGCCTCTTTTGTGACAGACTATATGGTCAGTTTTGGAGAAGGTGCCTTAAGGTGCTGAGAAGAAGGATTATTCTTTTGTTTTAGGATGAAATGTTCTGTAGATGTCTGTCAAATCCATTTGGTTCATACCTTCTGTTAGTGTTACTGTATCTCTTTTCAGTTTCTGTTTCCATGATTTTTTGTTAATGAATGTATGTGCCCTTGTACTTGGATCACAGATGTTCAGGATTGAGAAATCATTTTAATAAATTTTTTCCTTTTGTTTTTTAAGGTATTTTTTTTCTTTGATGAGTTAAAAGTTTACTTCCTTACCTTTTTTGATGTCTTTTGGTTAATAATTTAGTTTATATAATACTAGGATGGTTACTCCAGCTTGTTTCTTGGGACCATTTGCTTTGAAAGTATTTCTCCCAACTTTTACTCTGATATAGTTCCTGTATTTGTTGCTAAGATGAGTTTCCTGTATGCAGCAAGATGCTGGGTCCTGTTTCAGTATCCAGTCTGATTGTCTATGTATTTTTATTGGTGAATTGAGTCCATTGATGTTAATAGATATTAAGAAATAAAGACTATTTTTACCTGTTATTTTTGTTGTTATAGGTAGAATTATTTTTGTGTGCCTTTTTTCTTTTGGGTTTGTTGCAAGAGGTTTATTTTCTTGCTTTTCCTAAAATGTAGTTTTCCTCGTTGTATTGTAATTCTCCATCAATTTTCCTTTTTAGGGCTGGATTTGTGTAAATTTGGTCTAGTCCTGGAATGTTTTTGTCACTCCATCTGTAGTAGCAGAGAATACTGCTGGATACAGTAAACTGGGCTGGTTTTGTGTACTTTTAGATGCATAATGTATGTCTAGGACCTTCTAGCATTCATAGTTTCTGTTGAGAAGTCTGATGTGATTCTGATTGGTCTGCCTTTATATGTCACTTGTCCTTTTTCTTTTACTGCTCTAAGTATACTTTCTTTGTTTTGAACAGTTGGTCTTTTGACTATTTTGTTGGGAAGAATTTCTTTTCTTGTCCAATCTATGTGAACTTCTATAGGTATCATGAATATTCATGTTTATCTCTTTCTTTAGGTTGGGGACATTTTCTTCTATAATTTTGATGAATATATTTACTGGGATTTTCAGTTAAGATTCTTCACTCTCTTCTACCCCTATTATCTTTAGGTTTGGTTTTCTCATTATGTACTGGATTTCCTGGATGTTTGGGGTTATGAGCTTTTTAATTTTTACGTTTTCTCTGTTTAATCAATGCTAGCTATGTTATCTTATGCCCCTCAGATTCTCTCTTCCTTCTCTTGTACTCTGTTTATGATGCTTGCATCTATGACTCCTGACCTCTTTCCCCTAGTTTTTCTATCCCCAGGGTTGTCTCTCTTTGTGTTTTCTTTATTGTTTCCATTTCTGTTTTTAGATCATCCTGGATGGTTTTATTCAATTCCTTCATCTGTTTGCTTGTGTTTTCCTGTTTTCTTCTAAGGGCTTCTACTTGTTTTTCTATGTTCTCCTATATTTCCTTAAGGGAGAAATCCAGGTGCTTCTCAAGGTCCTCTATCATCAGCATGAGGCATGATTTTAAGTCTAATTTTTTTTTCTTGGTGTGTTGGGATATACTCTGCTTTTTGTGGTGGGAGGGCTGGGTTCTGATGTTGCCAGGTTGTCTTGGTTCTTGTTGTGTAGATTCTTGTGCTTGCTTCTTGCCATCTTTGATGTTAGTTGATCTTTTGTCTCTGAATGGAGCTTCTTTGTCCTGTGTGTCTGTGGGCTGTAGGCTCCAGAGGGAGATTGGTCCTTATTGTTCTGCTTTCTATGAACCAGCTGTGAGTTCTGATGGCAATGGGCCCGCTCTAGCTCTGGGTACAGATTGAGCCCTTAAGGGCACAGACCCAAGCAGTCATGTGATCTCTGCAACCTGAAAGGCCTTGAAGGGCTCTCTCCAGACAATCAGTGGAGAGAGAGAGTGGGCTCACCTGTGGTCTCATGGTCACCATAGGGAGAGCGCTCCTGTGTCTGCCCTAGGTACTCAGTCCTCTTTGAGGAGGCTGTAAGTCCTGATGGCAGTATGCCTGATCTGCCTGTGGCTCTGGGACAACATGGATCATCTTCTAACCGTCATTGGCACTTTTGTAAATCTATTTTGTATACTTGAATTATAAATCTTGAACTTAGCATATATTCTTATTGGAAAAGAACTAGTCTAAAACCATTACAATATGTGATCATGGAATTATGAATTTTATATTTACCAAATATTAAAAAATAAAGAAAACTAGTAATTTAAAAGATTGCTTTAAATTTTAAAATGTAGTCTATCTAGGCTATTCTTCTTCTGAAGTATATCCATGGAAGCCCAGGCCCGAATGTACAATTTGAAATCTTAGTGATTTCTGGCTGTCTTTTGTTACTGACACCATTGTTTGTTTAATAATTGCCTAGAATGTGCTTTCTATCTTGTTGACATCCAGAGATCACTCAAAAGCAAAACAATTTAAACTCCTAAAATAAATATATCCACAATAACCAAACATTCATTAATTTTACATCAAAATTTACCAAATAATTTATCTTTATACATTCTTCTAGAAATAATTGAAATTCTTATTCAAATGATAATAACATTTATTTAATAAGCTCCCAGAATAAAACTTTTATTAAGACTTATAATCTTTCCATGTATTCACTTATGAGTGATTGTTAATTTATATATAAATAACATTTCATTTTAATATTTGTATAAAAACATTCGGGTCATTTAAATTTATTCTTTGATACTTATTTAGCTTGAGAGGAATTAGAAATATGCTTAATGTCTCTCCGAAGTTTGGAGTTTTGATTGAGTCATGACAGTTATTTACCACATATATACATATGTGTATGTATATGTACCCACAAACTTAATTACAACCTTAAAAAATGTATTCGCATACTTTTATGCAAAAATGCTTAAAAATTTGTTCATTTATCTTCATTTTTTAAAATAAAGTTTTTCAATAAAAAAGACTGTAAAATATGGTCTATTGTTAAATTTGATTCTAACCTATGTAAACATGATATGTTATCTGCTATTATAACTTCCATGTTAAAATATGAATTCAAACAACCAATTGCCATTCATTCAAACATCAAAGAATTATAAATTTTTCTGAAATATCTAGTCTTGAGTACTTTTACACTTGTATTTACTATGAAAACTGGCATTAAACTTATGTGATTAAAATACAACCAAATAATAAAATAATAATTACCTGTTTTTAAACACAGATTTAGAGACTATATTTCACTTGGTAGATACTTACATTTGTACTCTGATTTTTCACAGCATGAGGAATCTAAAACCTGTTCCCAAGGCCATAGATCTTCAAAGGCAGCATTACCCATGACACTAAGTACTGAAGTATTTGCAAAGATATACAGTAAAGGTGATTGCTTAATGACAACTTGAAAATGAAAAACTTCTTGCCTAATTAAAAACCTGATAATTAATGGTACCCATCTTGAACCCTTCCAGACTTTGTATCCATTTTGAGTTACAAATCAAAATCTAGGTATATGCTATGATTTTGTACGTCTTCAAAATTAGAGCCAGCTAATGATATATGGTAAGTTCACCAGTATTTTACCTAAAACTTATGAAAGTATTTCAGGAGTATGAGTGAAAACTGAAGCCAGATTCAAAATTTAAGGCAAAAGACCAATCACTGAATAATGCCATGGCTTCCTCATTAAACTTTGATCGCATATTTACTGAGGTACTATCATTTAGAAGGATAATGCTGTCCTTTATTGTTAAACCAAATGCACAACAGGTAAAAAGAAACACATTCACATCACAAAAACAAAACTCTTCATATACAGAATTATGGACAAGGAAGACTTACAGCAAGCAGGACTCTGACATTTCAATTTGTTCAATATTTGAAGTTCACAGCCTTCTGTTGTTTGTATCCCAGATATTCCTTAGTTTTTATTTTAACCTAATTTTACAAAAAATAAGTTTTATTGATCAACTGTAAAAACATGGAGATTTGGCGAGAACACAAGTCCAGTGAATTTATCTACTCTGCACAGAGAAATGGCATCGCTCCTAGAAGCACAGACATAGATCTTGGGGCAGAACTCCTGTTTCTCTCTCTCCCATCCAGGGATTGAAAGTGTGTGCCACAACATAGAGCTAACTCCCAAATGTTTTTGGAAACACCTTAGGGCCTTTACTCAACAGCAGCAAGTGACACACATGAATTCTCTTTTGTGTTTATGAAGGAAGCATATGCAAATGCTACGTCCAGGTCCTAAAAAACAAGAATGTAAACCGTAAAGGCTCCGTTATTTGTATTATTATATACGCAGATGATGAGGATAAATTTTTAATATGTAATGTGTTCTGATTTCTCATCCACAACTTCTTCCTGCTTCCTCCCACCTCCCTTCCATGAAAATCCATAACTATTTCTGTTTGGGGTTTTTAAATAAATTTCAAGTGGTTGGCAATAGTTCGCGCAGGTAAGTCAAAACAAGTTACATACAAGCTTGTTGAGAATAATTTTTTACTTTATTCAAAGTCTTTATAAATATTCAGTGAAATTTTTTACCATTTATTTACATTCAAGGTCACTTAAAGTTTCTATGGTAAAAAGAGTCTAGATTATTTAAGTTAAATTATATACTGTTCCTTATATAAAGCTAGACATTTGTTTGCTTATATTACTATAATTCCTCTAGATTTTAAAATTTGTGCTTGAAATAATAGCTTTCAATGATAAGGCAGTAACTCTTCCCTTATTGGCTGAAAATAACAACTGTGTCTTTTTATTTTTGCTATCTTGACTATAGTTTATAAATTGTATTAAAAATACATGCATTTTCAATTAATATCTTTGAATTGAATTTTAACACTTTACACAGCTAAACCTTAGGTATCATTGCAAAAATAGTGTTGAAAGACTGAAGCAATAGAACATCAGGGAGTTTGCCATGAGGCTATTTCCTATTATTAGCTGAAGTTATAGCCAATGACGTCTCACTAACAGGACTTTCTAAACATCAGCTGGACAAGGACAACAATAGACGTGCTAAATTTGCATGAGGAAAGAGCATAGGTTGTCAGCACTAAGCAACAAACTACAGGTAAATAAAGAATGCAAAGAGTGAGAGAAATAATCTCTCTCCAGAGAAGAGGATATCAATTACTAATCTTATATCAAATGGTCATCCCTGAAAAACATAAATAAAAGAAATATTATACAAACTAACCAAGTTATATTAGGAATACATATGTATGTGCATATATTGACAATGAGAGAAGAAGACTATGTATGTGGATGAGAGAATAAAGGGTTATTATACAGTAGGAGGGTTGGGAGGGAGAAAAGTGAAGTTAGAAATAATATAATTATATTAGACTGTTAAAAATACAAAAATATCAAAGCACAAGTGCAAAAGTATTATTTTCATATGAAGTAACTAATCATAGTCATGAAAACAAAGTAAATTGGACATTTCCAGAATAAAATGTAAAGGTACTTTTCAACAGGTATGTTGCTTGAAGTCTGCAAAATGAATATGTTCTAGAGATCTGCTCATATTACAAAATCATTATCTGAATTAAGATTCCTACATCTCATGTAAGTCTATATTCGTGTCAAGATTAAAAACCAGCCAGCAGATAGGTGGGTAGACAGATACATGATAGATATGTAGATAGATTAATAGATAGATAGATAGATAGATAGATAGATAGATAGATAGATAGATAGACCGACAGACAGATAGATAGGTAGGTAAGTAGATAGGTAAGTAGATAGGAAAGTAGATAGATAGATAGATAGATAGATAGATAGATAGATAGATACATACATACATACATACATACATACATACATACATACATAAATGCATACATACACACATATGTAGAAATATATACTATAAATATGAAGAAGTCAACTGACACCTAGTGAACATTATTACTTAATGTAATATAAACATGTTATCTTTCTGTGATGACATTGTTCTAAATGCACTTCTACTGCTGTGGTAAAATACCCTGATACCAGGGAAGTTAGGGCTTACA
Organism: Micromys minutus; assembly: GCF_963924665.1. Lineage (NCBI taxonomy): Eukaryota > Metazoa > Chordata > Mammalia > Rodentia > Muridae > Micromys > Micromys minutus. Next base: position 22,630,975 of record NC_137974.1, on the reverse strand, counting down.
TGACTTTGTTTCAGTTAACTATTCCTAGTCACAGTCCTTTACTTTGCGAATATCATTTCTGAGGTCATGGGCCACTTGGTTACATCATACTCAGAGCCAATAAGATTACAAATATTGTTTTAATTGCTGATTGTTGTGGAAGGCCTCATCTCACTAGGGGTGGGGACAGACTTAGAGGCTTAGTTTGGCTTGCTAAAGGACAGGCTGGGAGGCAATCATCTAATTTGATTTTAATCCAATAGTAAATTAAGGCTAAAAATGTTAAAAACCTATTTTCAGTTGTCTCAGGCCCTATTAATTCCTAACAATAATGTTTCTGAAATTTATTAAAATTTTACGAACAATAGGCTTTCCTATCTAACATTTTGTGTGAACTCTAAAGACAACACTAACTTCACCCATTGTAGATTTTATCATTTAGGTGTTCTTTAAAAAAACAAGATTAAAAACAAGGCCAGGAAAGCACACTAAACAGTCATAAAATCCTTCACAAAATGGGCAGTGGAATGGCTATATTGATTCTTTTAGAGTCAGAGTGGTTTTGTGGCTTCAAGATTGGCACCTTCTGAAGTTGCATTTTCTCTTTTTGGCTGTTAAGGTACTATTTAATGAACAAGCTCCGTCATTTAGTCAATACATGTATTCTTGCTCTCTGAAAGACTTCCCATACTTTCTTAATTCTACCTTATTAATAAAATAGAAATGGCTAAAGTGTTAGACAAATTACACTAAATTAAAATGCACATCTTTTTAGATGAATTCATGCTCTCTTACACCAGTGATAACACACTTTGTATTTTTACCTACTCATAGAGATAGAAAGGATACGCATACTGTTTGGAAATTTCGATGCAATGAAACACTGTCATAGAATAATGATCCTTGTTCTCATATAAATGCCCAGAGAGAACTAATATGTTCTCTTTCAAAGCAGGAAACATTGATCCACTGGGCATGTCCTATTAAAACAACTTTGTTTTATTCTGCCAATGAGTTGATGTAAATTCAGTCAGTTAGTGATAGATGCATGTGCTGAACAATGGCAGTCCTCACTACCACACTGCTAAAGAGAAAAAAAATGATGCATTTGTGTGGTTTATTTGTCAAGAAAACAAAGTTAAGGCACAGAGATCTTGATGGGATTTAATATTAGCAAAGTAGAAATAATACATAATAATTGTACTTTACCTAATTTTTAAAGTAAGTCTTTTCCAGTTTTAATAGGCATTTAGTTACACAATTCTGAATTATGAACATTCTACTGAGGATTCTATACATTGGGATACATCAAAATGCAGACAGATAACATTTGAAAATTTGTGATCCATAATTTTCCAAATGGAGGTAAATGCTATTGTAATAAAACATGATGTATACTCATACCTAATTTTCATTGTATTTTTACCTAAACAGCAAAAGAAATAGAAGGTAAGGAGTGCATAGGGAGATGCAGAAAATGAGAGATTTATATGCTTAAATAATGTGTGTATAAATAAATACCTTGGACAGTACAGGGGATCTGTAGGTGTACACACATTGCATGATGAATGCTAGCATAATCTTTTAAAGAATTTTGTACCTGACCTTGTAGCTATGCTGTGACCCAGGGTGTATCATCTGAATTTTTTTTTTATTAAGTGACATAAAGTATGGGCCCAAGAATGACACACATAACCATACCATTCCCTCCACTGTTTATTCTATTGCTGGGTCAAAGAAATGGTTTCTGAAATCAGAACACAGGAATGTCTACGAGCAATGGAGCCAAAGAAATAAGTGCATTTTTATTGAGATGATGTTCAGTTGTTTTCAAAGGTGAATTCACAATCAAAATTTATAAAAGGAAAACCTTTTAACTGAGCAGTTGGAATTTACAAGTGCAGGTCTGCACATATTAAATATAATTATATGTACATAAGTAACGAGAAGTGAAGAAAAAGAGGCCTTGAATTTAAGAATGAATGTGGGCATTTGCTCATGTTTTCTCTTCAATTTTTTTTTTTAAAATCTGGCCCTGCATCTACTCCAGGCTTTCATGTATATTATTTACATTGGTGTCTATGTGCAGGTAGAAGTTTTCAGGCAGCTACTGCCTCAGCATAGACACACAGATATTTGCTTTATACTTAACCAGACACTCTTCATAAAGAGAAGACTGGGCAACTGAACCTTGTAGTGTTATACAAAAATTAGATACAGTAGTCTGTAAGTAGATCAGTACTTACGATTTTTTGTAAAATAATTAAAAATGTTTCTTGTAAATAAATTTATTTCTTCCTTAAAATCACATACAATAAATGTTGAGCACATTTACCTATCACTAACTTATTCAACCAAAGTGCTAGCAATTCACTCAATGTCATCCCCAAATTCCTGTCTTCTTTCTGGTTGTTGTTACTATTAATATCACCCAAGTCCAATTGGTCTTGTTCTTATGCACATGAGTATGAAACCACTGACATTTTTTCCCCAAAAGTAACTGTTTATCCCTCAAGCATCAAATGATAGTAGTTGTTTTGTTCAGTCCAAGGTCTCAGGGGCGTTCTTCTCCAACTGTCCTGGAATTTGGAATTCTCTGCTCTTGTGCATGTCTTCTGTATATAATTATGGGTATTGTGAAGGGGTATATGCAACAATCATGTGATTCCAGAAGTCAGAAGGCCAAAACATACTTTGTTGGGATAAAATAAAACTCAAATTTTAATTGATGCTGAGCCAGATTTCAAGCATTGAGGATTCAAAAACAACTCCCTGGGGAACTAATAGGAATAGAAGGAAAGCTGAACACTAATTTTGCTCCTAACATGATTTGGTTCAAGCTTTATGAAAGGAGACTTCTAATAAGAAAGTTTGTCACATAGATCTGTCCAGCTTAACAATATCTGGAAAAGCAGAACTCTTTTTTTTCCTAACATATAGAAATTAGTATGTATTTCCCTAGATTTTACAAAGACACTAGACATTGACATAGAAATGGAAAATTGTCTACCTCTAAATTATCCCTGTGTGAGCACTATTAGGTGTTAGTTAACAAGGCCTGCCAAGAACCACAGTTCTATCTATTTATTCATGTCATTAAGAACATAATAAAGAGCAAATTGCTGCTCATTTTTCTCCCCTTTGATCTAATTACCGCTTGCCCTTTTCCTTTTCTCTTGATTTGATGCTTTATGCTTGAACATGGCGTACACTTTTATTTTTATTTAAATAGAAAAACAAAAGGGAAACATCAAAACTACTCTCACCTTATTCTACCACTTCTATACTAAGAAGCCCTATCTACCTCTTGGAAATTTTCCTCAACACAGTGTGCTCAAAAATCTTAAAAGCCATAGATTTAACTCATGATAGAATAAAGTTCTAAGAATTTTCACAAGTATATAAAATAATTAACTAACCAAAGAATTAATTGGAATCTTTTCAGTTCACACATCAAAATACATTTTTACTTTAGTGCCTCATAGCCCAAGGAAATTTTATAAAATAATTTTTAATTTTTACTTTTTTGTCCACTGATGTTTTTATTTTTTTCCACAGGACACATTTTCTCTAAATCAACCTACTGTCTTAAATGCATTAATGTAGACACATTTCCTTTCAGAACTATTTTTAGTGACTCTGGCTCAGTAGAAAAAAATCAATTAAGATATACTTAAATACTCTAATTTAGGATCAAAATTACAATAAGTAGGACTAACACTTTCTTGATTATATTTCTAAAGAAAAAGTGAAATAAGGATATATATTGGCACTCTTAACTGAATAAATCAATACCATTCGAAATCATTCTGCTTTATTTTAAAGTGCCTTTGCTTAAGAAAATCTATAGTGATTAATTTATGAACTCATAAAGACATTTAATACTATTGTTTAACCTTTAAAATGTCTCATAATTTTAAAAGCTCAAGGAGCGCTATAATCTCAGAATTACTAACTTCCATTCAAGTTGTGAAGTATGTTTAATAGAACTCAACATCTTATTTTCTTTCTCCCTGTATATTTCTTCATGGATCTCTTTCTCTATATCTATATCAACTTTCACAAGTCAAAAATATAAACCAGTTAGAAATATAATACAAGCCTGAATTTGTGAGAAGTTGCCTAGAGTTAGTGTATTTATGGCAGTAAGAAAATTTAAGTGATAATGCATAGGAGAAAAATTTGGTTGTTCTCAACAGCAAAACGTTTAACTTACAATATAAGTTAAAGCAAATTCACTCATCCAATGATGACAAATTAGTACATCACATAAATTATATGAAATCTGTCCATGTATATTCATCTGTATATGCTAATGTATATGCACAGAGAAGCCAGACATTAGCTGAGAGGTCTTCCCTATTTTTCTATGTAGTATATGCTGAAACAGGGCATCTCACTGAACTTGAGGCTCAGCTGGACTGGCTGCGGAAAAGACCAGTTCTTCCCAATATCTCAACTTTCTTCAGGCTGTGGTAAAATTCAGGTTTCAAGTTTAAGACATGACTGTCTTTTGAAGTGGATCTAGATTCCAGTTATCAAGTTCTGGGATAACTGCCAAGATATGGTCAGCTCTATCACAACCCTAGGGATACCCTTATTCACTGTTGGGATTGCAAACTTGTGCAATCACTATAGAAATTAGGATGGAGAATTCTACCAAAGCAAAAGAATAACTCTATTATATGACCCAGCTATACAAGAAATGTACAATGGACAAAATATAACATCATCAACAAATGATGTTTGTCTAAGTGCAGGTAAAAGAATGCAAATGTATCTATAGCCATCACCTTCCACAAAACTCAAGTCCAAGTGGATGAAAGACCTCAGCAGTAAACCAGAGACACTAAAGCAGATAGAAGAAAACATTAGTAAGTCTTGAATTAGCCCTTCTAGAACATCAATTGCACAGGCAATAAGAAAACAAATATTAAATGGGACCAAGGGGAAAAACATGGCCAAATGAAAAAAACAGTAAACACCTATAAGAAAGGAAAACATCTTCCCTAACCACACATCTGGCAAAGGCCTGATATTCAAAATATTTAAACAAATAAGAAAATTAGGAACCAGCAAACCAAATAATCTAAATAAAAATTAGGTACAGACTTAAAGAATTCTCAACAGAAGAATCTCAACTGGCCAAGAAGCACTTGAAAAAAAAATGTTGAACATCATTAGCAATAAAGAAAATGCAAGTCACACTGACCCTCTGATTCCATCTTACAACTACCAGAATGGCTAAATCAGAACCATAATGACACCTTATGTGGGCGACAATATGGAGCAAAGAAAACATTTCTTTATTGCTGATGAAAACACAAACTTGTACAGCCACTTTAGAAATCAATATGTCAGTTTCTTAAAAAATTAGGAATCTATTTTCCTCAACACCAAGATATATGAAAGATGCTTCATTCTACCACAAAGACACTTTAGCAAATATGTTCATAGAAGTTTTATTTATAATATCCACAAACTGGAAGCAACTCAGATGCTTCTCAGTTTCAAAACAGATGAAGAAAATGTGTTATAATTGCACAATTGAATACTACCCAGCTATTAAAAATAATGACATCACGAAATTCTTTGGTCAAATGTAGAAGTAGAAAAAAACTCACCCTGAGTGAAGTAACCCAGACCAAGAAAGACAGTCATGGTATGTTCTCAATTATAAGTGCACATATACAATAAAATGAAAGATTATCACAGATCATTAGTTCAGATAGTTCAAGAGGGGATGCATTAATCTCTCTGGGAAAGAAATATACAATAGATATTGTTAGAGTGGGTAGACCGTGAGTGGGGAGGGTCTAGTGAATAGAAGATTTACAGAGACACTACTGTAAGTAACAATTAGAATCCGGTAATAATTTGGAAGTAAGGTATAAACAGTGCACTGGAACATCCCAGTAATCTATTGTGGTGACCCTTTCTATGATTAATAGTGGTGGGAGGATACAGTGCCTGGACCACCAATCTTCTATAACCAGGTGAGGATTCTAATAGCCACTTTGTGACACCAACCAAGCCACAAAACCTTTGACCTATTTTTTTTTTTTTTTTTTTTTTTTTTTTTTTTTTTTTTTTTTTTTTGCTGTCTTGATGTGCTGGGCTGGGGGTGGGAGTGGGATAAACGTAACACAGAAATGGTAGAAGTAGCCAGCCAGTGACTAGACTAGAGACTTAAGGTAGAACAAAATAGTACTGGCACTTTTTCCAATACAATGTCACCTAATGAACTGATTTGTAATGGCATTGCACTATAGTCATAGTTTGCTGCCAAGCCCAATTGTCATCAGAGACTTCTGATAGCAACTGATGGAAATAGATGCAGGGCCCCAAAGCTTCTCCAAATATTTTGGAGAGGTCAGGAAATTCTGATGAAGAAGAAGGAAGGCTTGTAGGAGTAAGAGCTGTCATGGATACCACAAGAATACACAGAATCAACAAACTAGGACTCATATGGACTCACTGAGACAGAACTGACAACCAGGGAGTTACCATGGGTCTAATATAATACCTCAGCTTATATGTTATAGTTTCTTATATGTTATATAGCTGAATGTTTGGGGGGATTCCAAACAGGGATCAGGACACTGTTTTTATTGTTTTCTCTAGGGACCCTTAACTTCATACTGCTTTGCCTTGTCTGGCCTCAATATGGAGGGAAGTGCTCAGTCTTATTGCTACTTGGTGTGCTAAGTTAAGTTGAAATTCACTGGAGGCCTGTCTTTTTCTGAAGGGAAGCAGAGGAAAAATTGATGAGGAGGGAAGAGACTGGTGTGGATTTGAGAGTAGGGGGTAAGGGAGGCAGGGAAACTGAGGTTGACATGAAATATTTAAGAAAATATATTAATAATGATAACACAAAATTTTTCCTGATGGATCTGGGAGACACAGGTTAGAACTTCAGGAAGAGGATGTCTTTCCTCTCTGATTACCCCAATGCACACTGCATCTCTACTTAAATCCATTATGTGAAGTCACTCAACACTCTAACTTGGAGACTCTGATTTTTCTCATTTAGACTTAACAGATTTTACTGCGTAATATCAACATATTTACTGAATACATTCAAATATATTCAAGAGACTATAAATTATATAAATACATTTGGATAAATATTGATGAGAAGAGAATCTATAGTACACTTTACTCTCCTGTTATAGAATCGACTTATATGATTTTTTTCTGTCTCTCTTTTTTCTTTGTCTCTCTGAGTGTGTGGGTGTGAAAAGAGAGAGAGAGGTGGGGGGAGGGAGAGAGGAAGGGAGAAAGGGAGGGAAACTTGACATCAACTCGCATCCTATTGTTCTTAAAACATGTTCTGCTGGACAAAGACAAATTTCCCTGGAGACTGTGAATAGGTTTTTAAAAAGTAATGTTTTACAGTTTGTACCATAGAATTAAACATGTTATAGTATTGGGTAAAGTGAGAAAACAGGAGTGTGTGGGAATATGCTGTTCTTTACAAGGAAGATTCCACATGAAGCAAACAGACACTCCATAACTGAATAGGACAAAACCTAGGAAAGGGTATACAATCTATCTATTACTATGTAAACTATTTACATAACTTACATTACTAAAATTATTTTAAAAATTAAGTATATTTAACATAAGTACTCCTGTTAGAACAGTTGCCAATATCTCTAGTGCATTGTTAAAACATTTATAAAATTCAGGGGGAATGGTGCTTTAAATATCAAAATTAACTTGAGCTTAAAAATGTATTTCCCTTAGCTTCAGAGATATATAAACTTCCTCTGGCTTTGCTCATCGCGCATATTAAACACTGGCTGAGAATATTCCTTAGTTGATAGTTTGTTCTTCCTGAAATGTTGCCCCTAGAGAAATTCCTAATGACAACCAATCCTCAAAGCACTTTATTACAACTGCTTATCAATTAATTAATGAACAGAGGGATATCTTTAATGAAGCTTCTCACCTTTTTGGGAAGGCCAAATTAAAATCAGAAATCCCCTCTAGTGTGAAATAACAATTTTCCACTTTAAGCTAAATGATGTTATCAAAACCAAAGTACCAACTGATGTGTTCCCATTTAACTCTCCTCTTTTCCAGTGTCCATCATTTGGAAAATGACAGCACCACATGCAAATCATTGGTCTAAATATTCCTCACTAGGCACAAAAGGCAACTGGGTCAGCCACAGCACAATATCAAACAGATATAAACAGTATCAGCAAACTCATTAGAAACAAAAATGAAAGTTTAGTTTACCCACCAGAATAATTGAGAAGTTAGAACTTTGTCAAGATGAAATTACAAATATAAAAACATAGAGCAATGGCTGTTCAAGTGCTGAACAACCTTTCTGGTAAAATATATCTTCTAGCTTTACATATCATTGTTTTAACCATTGACACAGTCCATTTTTAATACTGGATACCAATCAATAAATAGATCAGAAATTTTAACCAAGGATAATTTAGCATTCGAACACATTCTTTAAGTATGTAAAATTATATATAAGAATTATATATATATAAAGTTAAGAAAATTATTTCCAGATCTCTTATATTAATAGACAAATCCAAAATTGTCTAACTGGTACAGCTTTGAACATTCAAAAGGAATGAAAATTACTTTCCATTACAAACTAAACTCATTTCAAAGAATTCTACATCTTTAAATTAGGCACATTGCTTATGTTTTATTTTGCCTACAAAATATTTCTAGGAAATGCGCACGTGAATCTTTGGCAATTCTGTTTCTATCATTGATTCATTGACTCTGTTTCATGCTGCTATGTGGATGCTTTGTTGTAATTCTCGTTTGTCCAATGTTTCTTATGACCAGATTAGTTTTGTTTACAGCCAAATTCACTGAGATGGTAAATGAGCAGGATGAAGCTGCATTTGGACGTACGGTGTTCCTGCCTCTCAGATTATGCCGTGTGTATATGTCTTAAAAGGTGTATTTAAAGCTTCATTTGAATTTTCTCTTTATTCACATGTTCTGTTCCCACCACAATCCCAACATTATGTGCTGATAATCACTATAGGGTGTGTTGCCTACAAAATTAGTGGTACAATATTATTTTCCTCTTCTGGCTAAGTTTGGTTGCTAAATATCTATAGTATAGGTGTAATAACCTGCATTATGTTAATTTTAACGAAAGCACATTTATGTAATTGTCTGTTTTACTAGACAGAGAAATATACTGTCATCACTTCCACATTAACGCAATTGTTTTGTAGTCTTATAAATTAATTTCAATCCCCACCATATACCTCTTTTTTCAAAAAGTGTAATTCACTTTTTTTTTTTCTGTGACTAATGAGCTGTTGCAGGGCCATAAATTTTATGCGGGAATGATTAAATGTTATAACTTTTAAATAAGTCAAATATGTTTTTATTGGTTATTTATTTATTTACATTTCAAATGTTTATCCTCCATCTCAGTTTCTCCTCGGCACACTCCTGTTCCCTCCCTCCTCCCTCTGCCTCTATGAGAGTGTTCCTCTACTCAAGCACCCACTCCTACAGACCTCAGTGTCCTGGCATTCCTCTACACTGGGACACACATAGAGCCTTCACAGGACCAAGGACCTCTCCTCCCATCGATGCCAGAAAAGGCCATTATCAGCTACATATGCAGGTAGAAAAAAATTTTTTATGAAGAGCAGAAAAGTGAAAATGTAGGAAGATGTTAGGACTTGGAGGCAGGAGGGGGTGGGTGAATGGGTGGGGGAAACATGTTCTTTCTAGTTTTGGACTTTTCAGTTTACTTTCAGAATGTCAACCTTATAGAAGCAGGAAGCGGGGTTGGGCTAGGGAGTTGGGGAAGAAGAAACTGGGAAGGGTAATAACATAAAAATATGTAATGTAAAAAAATGAAATAACCAATAATTAAAAAGAATAAAAGAAAAGAAAAAATGAAAACATAAGCACTTCAGTTTTTGACATTTCCATACCCACCCACACACAATGCCTTCAGGAGTCCCGCTGCCCTTCCTGCTTTCCCTTGCTCCCTCTCTGTGAACCGGATGTCTACAGGGCTCATTCACTTATCATGGGTTTTTGCTTTGTGATGTCCAATGAGTTTGCCCAGAGACATCTTTCTCTGTGGGTAGAGCTGTGGGGGTGGGGGTCGCACCTCTGGTTACTCACCTGATAACATCCATTATTCTCCTGCAACTGACATTCTTGAAAGATGCATATTAACGCAGCTTTCTGTCAGAGTTCCCCTGTGCCTCCTGCTGTGGAAATATTCAAATAAAGGGCAATATGTACCCACATAAGATTTAGAAATAGATGGGAAAAGTGAAGATAAAATAACAAAAACAGAAAATAGTTTAAATATTTTTCACACACACAAAAAACACTTTCTTCAGTGTAAATTTACCACCATCACCATCCTCATCACATGATAATTATCATCACTGGTTTTAATAGAGTCTCAATCCCACCACAAAAACCAGGAGGCCTTTAACTGATCCTCTTGCTTCAGCCTCGTAAATGCTGAAAGTAGGGGAATGCCTTACCAGGAGAGAAAATTATTATTCCTGAAATCACTATCTCCTTTAAACATGTTCTTTCTGCAGAAGTCCATGTCAGTTACACATGTATGAATAAAATGTATATGTTGCTGCTTGCCTCTCTCCAAAGCATATGCCTGATTTTGTTCATGCAGAGGACACACATTAAAGTCTGGAAATGAAAATATTTATTTGATGCTTTTCTTTAAGTTAGGAGCATTTCAATACAACATTTAGATCCTATTCTTGATAACGACTGTAACATTTCCATTGAATTAATTGATTCTAAATTACACAAAAAATGTCTCTATTCAAGTACATTATGTTTAGTAGAGTCGTTCCTATTGGCATAAGCAGAATCTGTACATAGAGTGTGTAGTTAGAGGCCCCTGCAATCAGTACATCTACGCTGATTGCTTCATTGGAATATAGTCCTCAAATAGAGGACAAAGCATTTGATCTGAGCCAAAAGGCCACGAACAAAAGCTATTTTAATTTATTGCAATTAAAATGAATGGGATTCAATCTAACACATTTATGAGGACGTGATAACTATCGAGTCACATTCATTTTAGTGGGGTGTGTTAGTCATCCAGCTCTGTTCATTTCCATGGGGATCCATTATTTATTGAATCACATTTATTTAAATGGGGATTCATTAGCTAAAAAATCTAATTAGTTTCCATGTGCATGCATTAGCTATCATGTCATTCTTCCTTTCAAAGACTATTCTCTAGTTATCGAATCCCATGCATTTATGTTTGGTTTGTATTCCAGAGTTTGAAAAAGCTGTTATTCTTAATTAAATGGTTGCAATAAACTGTTATCGCTCCTATACTATTGCATATTTCAGCGTGTTTTCTAAATTTGGAAAGACCTAGTCATCTCAATTTTCAATAGCTAAGTTAAACCATATCTAAAACATATAAAATAGTTTATTTCAAGTATGTCCAGAAGACAAGTATGAATTTTAAAGGATAAGTAAAGTACTATGCTAGGATTTTCCAAGGACATGGTGATGGGATTTTAAATGTTTAGGAATAAATTCAGTCTACCGAGAGAGCCTCACAGGAAGCACTCAGACTTGTGAGTTATGTGGACAGTTAACTGATGTAACATAAAAATATGTATGGGACTAGAAGAAAAAGTGAAGAGATTGCATTGACCCATCTTTGGATATTATTCCAAATCCTCAATTATTTAAAAAAAAATCCATGCTAAGAAACCAGAATATTTTATGCCATACCTCATAGCACAATCAAACACATCACTAACCTGTATACATTACATTGTAATAAGTGAGGTAAAACTTTCTCAACTTGTCTTGATTTATTTCTAATATAGGAGAACAACAGTATCTTCTCTCTTCAGTAGATTACTATTAACTACCAATGTAATTTAACCCAAAACAGGTATCACAGTAAACACAGTACGATGTGAAATGTGTTACTGGAGGAATATCTCCAGAGTCTACTGCCACAAAAGGCTCACAGGATCAGTCCTTCTTGCTCTGAAGTTGTTCCACAACTACATTTGATCTTTTCTCCAACTTTATATCATATTATCAGTAGTGATGTCCAAGAACACTTAGTTTCACCCAGTTTTTGTTTGTCAAAGACAGTTTTAAGGGTAGTAATGTGTTTTTGGCAGAGAGAAAGAGAATGAGAGAGAGATTGATTAGGTAAAGAAACTGGATGACTTGAAACTGTGTATATAAGCCATGCTGACCTTGAATTTACCTGTGCTTAAAGGCTTCACCACCGTGCCCAATAGTGACGTTTTAATGTGGAAGAACTAGGAATTGGGTACGTGAAGAATAAACATAATTTTGTTTAGATTTCAGAGTCATTTTGAACTTTACTTTATTTTCATAATCATTATCAGTGTATTTCTTTCTAAGCACTGTGAAATGCTTATACTATATATTTACAGCTACTTGTTAAACAAAAAAAATGTAATGGAAAAAAGCATGAATATATTAACATGAAAAAGTCAATATGATTAAAATTATAATTCACATGCATTAATTTTTACCTCCAAGGTCATCAGTAGTATAATATTCTGATAACCATTAATTCAAAATAAGACAGGAAGAGTGAAAGTTCTATTGCATATTGCTAGGAGAAGTATATAACAACTCTCCTGTTCATTTCCTAGTTTGGTACTGGTTTACATATTCATTTTAATATCTATTAAAATATATAATGCTTGTATATATATCATACATATAAAATTTCTATATCATTGTTATAGAAATTACTTATCTGGGTCAGCAATTTCATCTTTATATGCTTATTTATAGTTATAATAATTTATAAGTGAAGGCAAATGGTCTTCTCCTTAGGCTTTTCAGTAAATTCTATCCTGCAATTACTGAGAAATTCAGACCTTATGTTCTTAGACATATATCTAAACACATAGTTACAACTTTCATGTCAAGGAAAGCTGAAAAAGTTGGAAAAGGGCTGAGTTGCTGTTTAAACATGAGCTGACTAACATGTGAATTATTTACTTTTCTAGTGGCTGTGACACAGAGCCTGGCAGGGCATTTTAAGCACAGGGCATTCACAGGTCTGCACCAGTCCTCTCTGCATATGCTATGGTTGTTCGCCTGTTGTTTTTGTGAGACTTATAACAGAGGGAGCAAGTGTATCTCTGATTTTTTTTGGCAGAACTTGGGACTTTTTCTGTCCTATTTGGTTGCTTTGTTCAGCTTCAATAAGAAGGCTTTTCCCTTGACTAAATATGTCTTACTTTATTCCTGTTGGAATGCAGTCTATTGTTGGCTGCTCTTTTCTGAACAAGAAACACAGAGGGGAAATATCTGGGGTAGAGGGGGAAAGTGAGAGGAGTGGAAAAAAGGAATAACTGGTCACGTTATATTATATGAAATAGAATCTATTCTCCATTTAAAAGATCCAATTCAAAAAAATTCAGGATATGGGGCATTGAGAGGAGTGGGAGACAGTTGCATTGTGTTTGTATCCTGACACTGAGGGCCGAATGCTTGTGTTTAGTTCTCTCTATCTTTCTCTCTTCCTATTTTTTTCCAGCCAGGGTACCATGAGATGTTGCTACTTCTATTCACAGTGGATCCTCTGAGCTGTTAATCCTTCCTGGAAAGAATTTTCTGTACACACAGAGAGATGTGTTTCCATGATCATTCTAAATATTATTCAATGGACACCGTTACTTAACCATCCAATGACCCTGTGTCTGCTTGTACTGTGAAGAGAATGGAGAGCCGAGGTATCCACAACCTAAGAAATTCTTCATCTAGAGTCAAATGTGTTACTACTAAAAAACTTCAACAATACAGTAAAACAATGAATGCCATAGTCTGAAATGTATGCAAAAATGTGCTTCCCTGGTGGATGGACAATTTATATTAGGATGTATGCTAAATAGAAATAAAAAAATAAAAGCTGAATTTAAGAAAGGCCAGTTTTTCCAAGTAACTAAATGGCAAGTCTTCATACTTAGAGCTGAAGCCAATTGTCGAATTCATCTAATATGGTCTCACACATGATTTTCATATGTAGGTTATATAAAATGAGTCTCCAAGAAAATGCACAAGAGAATTGTTCCCTCAGTTTCTTCAGTGCGCAGAACTGTTCTTGGGACGTCTTTGTGCACTCATCCCAGTGGCAGCAGACAGGAATGAATTTGCTTCAGCTCTTGCGATTCATAAGTCTCCATGGAAAGACATGTTTTGCCACATGAGGTTTCTCCTTGTGATTGGACACTTTCCTCATGTTACCCTTCTTAGCCCTCAGAGTATAAATTGTCTGATGATCTAAAGAAAGTTGTCTATTGCATGCAAAAAGATGAGAATTATTATTTTATTGGAACAATCCAGAATTTTATAGATGATCTACAATGTTACTACCAGATAATTCATCATGAGCTATAAACTTTGAGTTGGTAAACAGAAATCCCAATATCATTGCTTTATGATGTCCCACTAAGGAATAATAACTAAATATTTTATTTTGGTTTCTTCAGATGGTTCTATTATTGACAAACAAGATATTCACTTGTGTGTAATAGTTATTAACTTAAAATTTTAATATTCAATTACTTAATACATTGTACTTTAATTTTAGTTCAAAACTGGCTCTAGAGAGACATTCTTGATTTAATCTTAAAATAAAACTAAAACTTTAATATTTTTAGACCATTTTTAATCCCCTGTGACAGGGTATCTCTTTACAGCTTTGGCCGTCCTGGAACTCAGTCTGTACACCAAACTGGCCTCAAACTTGCAGAGATCTGCCTACCTCTGCCATCCAAATACAGGGATTATAGTTGTGAAACACCACACGTGACTGGGATCATCTGCCTATAAAAAATTTCAAATTTCAAATGAGTTTGATACCAGTTCATACATAAGTCACACACCAGGAATATGATCTTGAGTTAAGGAATATGTATATGTATAGGTGCATGTAAAGGTATATGTAATCAGAGGAGTCTATTTTGCATTTAATCTTAACAATTAATATTAGCTGAGATATTTAAATCAAAATGTGAGAATTTACCACAAGTTGAAGAAAATTGCATGTGAGTTCAATTCTCTTTCAGTTTCTGTATTCTTGCTCCTTTTTTTTGCATGACCAGTTATGTCCTGTGCTGATTTTAAAGTGACAGCTTTCACACTGCTTTGACATTTCCTTTATCACTAGAATTGGCTCATTGGGTAGAATTAGAATGCACATTTATAACAAGACCACTGATAATCAGGAACAAGCCCCAGGTGATGAGGTATACATTTTAGTAAATAGTTATTTGCAGAAAAATCAGCTATAATGTTATATTTTATAAGAAGAAATTAAGACGAATGCTAAGTAAATAAGTAAATGACTAATATTACTGTTCAAACAAACCACTCAAAACAGGCTTAAGACACTAAACCACTGCAGCAAGATGAATAAGCTCTGCCTCTGTCCTCAGGGGTCATGATTACAGTAAAACTTCTGAGCTCTTCGTGGACTTTGATGATGAACTCAGTATTGGATTTAATTGGCTTGTAATTATAGGAAGGGTTCTAACGAAAGAATTACAATAAATCCATCTATAAAATTTCTACCACAGTACAGGTAGACAAGGGTTTGATTTAGGGATTCTATTTTTATTAATCTACCATTTACTACTAAATAATATATATCTATTACTTGGTTTGTGGTAAATAAAATAATTTAGACACAGTTACTTTGTGTAAAATAAGTGAACATATGTATATTATTATAATTCAAGAGATTGAATGTTATAATTTTATCATACAAGTATTTTAGGTAAGCAGATTTTCACCTGATATTATACAGTTTATGCATATGGCAAGGGACAAGAATCCAAAAGTGGACCTTAATTTAAGGATCAAAATAATTCTGGCTCCTCATAGAAAGTATTTGGTACTTTCAAAAGATCCACAGACTATATCTAAATTCTCAAAGGCAGTACCATATGAGACATACTTTTATATGCTTCTAATTAGCAATTCTAATATCTCATCCCACAGTGATGACTTTTTTATGGGAAAAATCTCCTACTTTTTACTCTTGAGAAAGTGCACCACATATCAGCTGATTTTTTGGCACTTTAATTTCAACCATTGCATTTTTTGAAAGAAAATCTGTGTAGTTCACTGTTTCTGTTTGGCTAGCCCTGTACCAGCTCCCTGAGATTCGCAGTAGTCAACTTTTTATGTGCTAGGATAGCTTCTAAACTAAAGCCTCTACCCTGCTAAGAAGTTTGGCTGTACGATGACATCATGCTTTCTCTTAATAGAAAAAAAAAGACATTTAAACATTTGTGCAGCCTTGTATTTATAGTCCGAACAATACACAAGGCCTAGTCCAAGAACATTTGGTCTTATATACTATAGGACCTAATTTCTGTACAACTTATTGTCTATTAAATAGGAGATATCGTTTTTTTATTTAATACAGTGAGAAAACAAAGCACTAAACTTTTGAGGTTGAATTATTTGGATTTTTTTGCCTTAAAAGCAAGCTCTATTAGATATATTGTCTATGGTGTGTCTAGTGATTAAAAATATGACCATAAGTATATTTTGTTATTTAAATATAATTTATGGATTTTACCAGAAAAAAAAAAACACGTAGAGGATGATGCAACTAACTTTATTGTCTCAAAATAAGTTCATAATTCATTCGTTATTCAATCTCCATCTATATTTTTTTTCTAGAGTGACAAGGGCAACTTTTAATTTCCACTTATATTGTCCTTTCAAAAATAATGTTAGCATCTAATTGAAAGTGCTAAGCTAGATACAGGAATAAATGTTCTTAACAAAATACCTCCCTAAAACAGATTTCCAGTGTTGTTACATCCCAACAAGTAACATTTCAATATCATCACAAAAACATAGTTCATAATTTTCCAGAAGTAACTTTGGGAAGATTCTTTTTAATATAAATGAGATAATATTCTGTTTTATTCGATCCTTTTAATTTAGATCTATACATGTCATATTAAAGAAAGAAAATTTCTACTTTTCAGCAGTGTTCTCTAAAATAGTTATCATGTGTGTTTCATCATAGGATGAAGAATGTAACCAAGGCTATCTCAGGACAGCCTCACTGTACTGCAGCTCTGTAAACATGAATTCATTTAGAAGGAATTGTGATTATAACTTGTGGAGTGATATGACAGAAAAGAAGATCCAAATTAGGAGCCATGGGAAAAAGGAAATAGATGGTTTTTAGTTTTGTTTTTAATTTATTTCTAGCAGAACAGAGCTTAGTCTTCAAAGACACCAAAAGAAAGTCGTTAAATAATAAGGTAGTTTTATCATTATTATTATTGTTGTTGTTGTTGTTGTTGTTATTATTATTATTATTATTCAGTAGAAACACAAGATATTTAACATATTTAGATAGAAGGTCCTTGAGGATTTAAAGGACTTAGGGATTTTATAGTCAAAGAGTTAAGTAACCAGTCCTGAAATACCCACCCCAGATCAGAATAAACCCACATATCTTTAGGCTGCCTTGGAAATTTACTTTGAACTTTGGAACAATTAGAGTAATTTTCCTTTCATGAGCTTCATCTGTGTTTACTCTGTCTCTGTCCTTCTATGTCTGCATTTGTGTCTCATTCATTTTCTCTCTCTATGTGTCTCTGTCTGTCTATCTGTCTGTCTGTCTCTCTGTGTGTCTGTCTGTCCATCTTTCCATGTGTCTGTGTCTGTCTGTAACTGTCTGTCTCTCTGTCTGTCTGTCTGGTGGCTCATGTGCCTTTTTTTTCTGCTTCCATCTCCTTTAAATCTTTGCTTGTTTCTTCAGTTTCTCTTTCAATACCTGTTAAAATGCATGTGTGCCTTGCTCCAAATCTTTTCATTTAATGTTAGAACACTGACAGCACAATACAGAGTAATATTTCTAGGTTTTACAGGTTGTATAACACACGATAGTTTTCTTGTCATTTTCTCCTCATGATTTAAAATGAGAATCTGTTTCTGTCACACGAGTGTCTCCTCAACATAAGTGTGATTTTTTCCCCCACAGCACTCATAATGAACTTTTAAATTAGAAAGGGAAAAATATTAACTAATATGATTCCATGTGTGATAAGGAATTTCATAGACAGAAAATTCAATAGCTGCCCAAAATGTTTTGTGCTGTGATAGTGAGTCTGAGGCATTGTTTAGATTTATTATATTCCTTCAGTTCAATCTCCTCTTGCAGCTCCCCTTGTCTCCCATGGGCCAGTGGCTCTTGATTTCCTTTGTCTTCAGTGTCTAAATCTGAAAATCTCCTTTCTTTACTTTGCTCTATTCTTTCTGTATAAAAGGTTTTTATGTGCAAGTGCTTTCCAGTCTTTTAATTTTTTTTTTTAACAAATAAAAGAAAACTGCATGCATGTATTAATCCATTTTGAATAGCCAGGACTAAAAGATGGGGCAGTTTCCTGGTATTGTTTTGAACTGCTATTATCTTTTAATAGGTTTTATTCTTAAGGTATCTATTGTGACCTGCAGTTAAAATGACAAAGACTCTCTTGCTGGGCAATCTGAGGAACCCTTTAGTTAACTAAATAAATGACTGAGACTGAGAGAAGTTTTGCTAAAAGTAGTTTTGCTCATATTCTGTTGCGCTATAGTTTCTTTTAAATAATTTTCTTTTGCTATTAAGAAAACATGAAATTTGCTATGCATACAACTTTTCCCAGGCTGGAGAAAGTTTATGTAAGACTTGGTACATTGCTGCCATCTATGGACAGAAAGTGAATACTGATTTTAAACGTGTGGATTGATGTGTACATATTCTATGATCTTCTAAACAATAACCACTTTTATACAGAATCTAATAAAATGAAGTTAAGGAGGCTGAGAAGATGCCTCAGTGGTTAAAGCCCTTGCTGTGCAATTGAAGGAACTAAGTTAGATCCTCAGAACCCAAGAGGAATCAAAAGCATTAGTTCTCACCTTATGATTAAATGCTGGTCATAGCAACAAGATCTGGACACCAGGAGTTTGTGTAGCATCAGGTTTTGCAAACAGTGAGCTTCTGGATTGATTTGATACCCTGAGCACACATCTGTCAATATAGGCACACATTCATACTTTGAGGAACAGGTACAGTAAACACAAGTGCCTGCATCATCAGACTCTACACCCACAGCTGGCAGAGTCTTTGATTACCCAATAACATTTCCATGTAATGATCAGTTGAGATTACATGTAGAGCAGATACAAGCATACTAGCAACCCCACTTTAAAAAGGAGAAGGCTGAGCCTAAAAGAGGACTGGTGTTTTTGCCAGTCATTGAGCAGACCTTGGAAAACTTGAGAGCACATCTTCTGATTCCATTCTGTGAGATGACCTCACTGAATTCATCAGTCCCGCTCTTTCATATAAGCCCTGCACCAGAAGCTTCTCTAATTGTCTGTTTCCTACAAGTGGTTATTGCCTAAGAGCACTGCTCTCTAAAGCTCTCTGTCTGTAAAGAACTGTTTAGAAATTAGGAGACTTCTGACATCAGAAAAACCAAAGTTTCTAAACTTTGTAAATTTTTTTTTTAAATATTACTATTTACTTCTTCTATTTTCCTCCTCTAAAATTAGACATTGCAACTGCTGATCCTGTGGTGGGGGTTAGATGTGCTCAGAAAAACAACATTCCTCTCTTTTGATTATTCTTGGCTTCTGTAAAACTAACGGCACAGAACAGGGAGGAAGAGAGGCAAGAGAATAACCAGTTTAAGGTTATCTTTAAGGAACTGAATGAAGTCCAGCCAGAGCTATATGCAACATTGTCTCAATTCTGATAATAAAGCAATAATAATTAATGCGCTGAGTGTTGGTTATCTATAAAGATAATTAACTTTATATGTTTAAGAAGTAATTGAGGAAAAGGTAAGTAAGCCATTTTGTATACCTTTAGATGTAGCAAATAGAGAACTTACACGTATCAGGAGTGGCCATTACACTTGCTCCAGCAGTTCTCAGACGATAAAGATGTAGATTTAGGTATGGGCCATTTTCTTGACTATATGACAATGCCCAGTACACTGTGGGGAAAGGCAGGTGGTACTGGGAGGTATAAGAATAGTAGCTAAATTTGAGCCATTGAAGTAGGCCAGTAGGCAGCATTCCTCAATAATCATATGATCATAGTGGTCTAATTCTCTTTTCCTGATTGAATGCTTGCCCTAAAGTTCCTCAGTGATGAACCTCGACAAGAAGGATAAAATAAAGGCTTTCCTCTCCCAGGTTGGCTTGCTCATGTTTTTTTTCATAGTAACAGAGAAGAAAACTAGGACATCAACATTCTGTTTGTTATCTTAGCAATACAATATATAACATAGTCATCTGAAAAATTTCTCCTGGCCATATGACCGACACTTTAAAACATTCTTTGATTTTTTTGAGATTATAATATAATTACATCATGTCCTTATATCCTCTCCTCTGTCCATGTGGCCCTCCCATAAGTCCTTTATTTTCTCTTTAAGTTCATGGTCTGCATTTTTTTATTATTTAATGTTACACTTACACACACAGGCACACACACACACACACACACACAAGGGGGGGGAGAAAGAGATAGAGATGGGGGGCATTTCTGAATACACTATGAGTTATAGGCAGCTTAAAAATTCTGATTATGGGAGAAATATATTTTCCCAGAGAATAGCATACCAATTAATTATCCAATACAAAATGCCAATCCCTGAAAACATACATACAAATAAATATTACACAAAGTGAGCGATTTTTCTTTAAAGTATTTCAGAATTTTTAGGTCTGATTTTAAAACCATTTCACACCCATGCTAGATGGAAAAGATTGGCATTGTTAAGAAATGGATTATAGTCTGTGCTGTATCTGAACTGTCTAATTTAGCGTTGATGTTAACTATCCTGAGACATTGAGAGAACCAGTGCTTTTTTTTTTTTTTTTTTTTTTTTTTTTTTTTTGATAAACTTTCTAGCCTAGGCTGGATACCAACTTGCCATCCAGTTCAGAAATATCTTGAGCTTCTGGTCCTCCTGCCTCCTCTACCTTTAGTGTTTTAGGATAGGTATATGTTCATAAGAGGAAAAAAGTTAACATCTCTTGTTTGTCTCTACCAATAGCTGTCTGATTTTGTGTCAGCTGGTTTCACTGAAATTGATATTTATCAATTTGACTTAAAAATAAACTACAGCTGTCTCTAATTCCCTAGAACTGAGGTTATGTATCAATATATAGTCTAGCTTTTATGTCAGCCCTGGTGACCCTAACACAGACCTTATAAATTTACAATATACACATGACTGTATACAGTCCTCACAAGAGGCTTTGTTGTATGACTATATCTCTGAGTAAACATTCTGTTGTTAAAATAAAGATGTTTCAGAAAATCAATCAAAGTAAAATATTCTTTGGAAGTTCTGTATTTTCAAGTTTACAATCTATTGCTGTTTGCCTTCCTGGATCCTCATTTGAGGGGCACACTCATGAGAAGGAACATGTCTGAGTAAAGAACCTCTTTGCTTAGGTTGTCAGGAAGGAAAGAGATGGAGGAGCATGTCTAGAACAAATATTTACCCTTTAAGGTAAATTCATCCTCCAACAAGCGAATTACTGTCTCCATTGAGACACTGCCACTTAAAAGTCTCCATCATTTTCTGGTGGCCCTTTACTATAAATATGTCAGTCAACTGTTTCAATGATAGGATTGAAGCTTTCATTACCCCCATAATCTTCTAAATTATTGAAGACTGACGCACTGCTGTCCAGAGTGTCCATACAAAAGCTTCTGTAGGAGATTTCATATCCAACCCTAATATGTAACCAAAAGTAATGAGTGGGAGATTCACTTTTTCTCCGTCCATTGTTAACATGGTTTCTCATGGAGTCATTTTGATTTGTGTGTAGTGATAGATACTGGTGTGTTTTGCAAGTGTGGATGACAGATATTGTTAAAAATTTCATCATGAATTTCTTTGTTGTCTTTATACTGAAATGTCTACTCACTTCTTGATGCATTTATAAAGAAGTACAAATAACCTAATAATCAAAGGGTGATTTGACGAAGTTTGAGGTAGAGATAACTTTGGTGTGATGGTTATTATTTTAATCAAGGATCCTAACATATTTTAGTAATTAAATTAATTGTATTTTTGGCTCGTCATTTCATCCTATAATCACACTGAGGTAGCCTAACATGTTTTTCAGATTTGTTTCTGGAAAGTGATTTGAGATGAAAAGATAAATATTCAACAGTCAGACTTACCAAAGCATTTGGAATTATATCCACGAATAAACGTTCTTTGTGATCAAGGGAGTGTGATCCTCATCAGTTCCGAGTCAGTATGTGTTAAGTGGACATAACATATACATAACTAAATTGCACAGCCCTCATTTAAACATAGACATACAAAGAAAATCATATTTCTACATGTAGAGTACTGTAGAGAACAAGAGAAATCATGATGAAATTCTATCTGCATTTTTTGCATTGCTATAGTTTGGTGGTCAATAGTTTAGAAAATTAAAATAACTCAGTGACAGCCAAAGAAATTAGTGGCTACTTTACAAGGCACGTACAGGGCCATATAAATTCTTGTGCAAAAAATAATTTAACAATAAGAGTGCTACGCAAAAACATTAAGCATTGTGTTCTGATCCCACAGGAAAATAATTACAGGTGAAAAGATCAAACACTGCAAAACTCAAATACATTCATAGTTGGATCTTTCCTCGAAACCTACAAAATGGTAATGATTCAGCTAGTGTTAATTTGATCACACAAATTAATGATTGTACTCGGGAGGAGCTGGGTTAGGTTTAAACGGTAAATATTCTGGCATACATGTGTATTCTGTATTTATGTAGACATAAGTTTTTTTGTAAGAAATTGTTCAGCAAAACTAAGTATTGCTTGTTACCAGACTCGAAGCCCAGTCCTATGACATAATAGAAAACACAGAATCATAACGAGTTTATAGCAGACTGCTATTTGATGTGGGTGAATGTTTGTATAAGTAACTCATTCCAAAGTGCAGTAAAACTTATGGAAGGTCTGAAAAATTTAGAAAACAATGTCAACAAATACTATCTGAAACACAGGAAAAGAGACGGTGTAGTCAGCAGAAGAAATTAGTACAATTTAAACACATAAGTTTTAAGAATTCCTGTTTCTGTAAAGTTGAGATCAATTTGAATCTATCAAGAACATTGATAATATATATTACTATATGGTGCAAATGGATATGTGATTGTTAAAAATGCTAGTATACTGAAATGTGTAAAACCAGAGAAAGAAAACAATGCTAAAAGAAACAAATACTAACATTCACTAGTGAGTTACTAATTACTAAATGTTTGTCTTTTAGATATATTCTATGAATATAATCTAATATTATTTTTTATGTATAAATTACCTTTAAAAATTAAGACACTTTGATAAAACATTTAAGTAAGAAATCATTCTGCATTTTATCGACAGCTGGATCAGTTTTGTTTTATCTTGCTTTAAGTACATAACTTATCTGACAAGTAGGTATTTTTATGGAAATCTTCAGCTCCTCAACATTCTTGACTTCAGTTCTGCAGACCCACACTTTAGCTAATGTCAAATAATGACTTCCGGATGGCTGTCCTAATTTGCATGAAGATATTGATATGTCAGGTAGTTCTTGAATACGGGTCTGTCAGTCAAACCTTTATCTTGAATATAATATCTAACTTGCACAGTATAGAAAGCTGTCCATTTATCTATGAGAGGCCCAGGTCTGCAAGCACAGCCAGTCCTGGACGACATTCTTTCCTTAATATATAACTCATGTCGTTGGCGTTGTCAGGTAATTTGAAAGGAAACGCATCACCATATATCTTTTTCATTCAAATTACGTTGTCCATCTCCTCACTATTCCTGCCTGTACTCTGCCTGTTACCGTTTAGAATTCTTTCAGCGTATAATATTATCCCAACACCAAACCATGAAAATACCCTATTCTAGTTATTCAAATATTAGCCAAAAACTGTCACACCAATTTTCACAGCTTGGCATATGAGGGGAGATCGCAAACAATTTAACTACCCTGGAATTTGGAGATAAGAACATCCTTACTTGATAGGAATGTTTGTATTTTTAATGAAAGTAATCAGTGTGTAGGGCAGAGGTTCTTGCCTGGTTTGCTAAAGAAGCAGAATTTCATTCCTCACAGGTAGGAGCAGTTTCCTGACTGTTAGGCTGTGGTGTTTAGTAGGGCAAAAGTTGACTGCTAGAGAGAGAAGATACAGTTCCTATCATTTTAGCTAGCAAAGTTTGATATGTGTGAGAGTTTGAGCCTCTGTGTGTGTTTAATAATGCATGCATATTTTGAATAGTTTTTAATTGAAAACTGTTACTTGAAAAAGAAGAGAGGAGAAAGGGAATTGGAGACTTGAAGTGAAATTGCTTAGTTTAGAGTCAGATCAGACTTTTAACTTGTCATGACCTATCTAGTCTTCTTGGGAGTTCAAAAAGGAATTTTGCTTTAAAGGAGTAAAGTTTTTAGTAAGACATTTCAGATTTAATAGAATAACCATTTTAGTGTATAGCAATTAGTATAAGCAGAAAGGCTGCTTATTTTGACCATTCTTTGATTCTTGTGTAATCTAACATAATTCATGAAACACAACACATAGACACATACACCAACACATACAAACACGCACACATTTGCCCACAAACCAACATATCACACGTGCAAATACACATATACATTAACACACAATCACATACACACATAAATATGCAAATACACACATACATATATGCACACACAAACACACATTTTTTTTTTTTTGACAACTACAAACGTATTTTTTTTTTTTTTTTCTGTGTTTTGGAATTACCCTGAAGATACTTGAAGAAAAATTAGGAACTCAATAAGATTTAACTTGTGTTAAGAAACAGGATAAAAGTTACCATGATATGGATTTTCTTTTTGCTCTAAAAACGTTTTTTCATAGGGGGTTTTATGTATTTTTATTTTCTTTAAATTTTTAAACTGAAACAAGGTCTTAATTTGTGTAGTATGTATGTGATGACAGAAGCATGCTATGCAAAATGATAAATTAAAATCCTTTAAAGGACAATTGATCTAGGAAGCAGTTTTTAGGAAAATATGTTCTGCCACGTCTGATATTATTAATGAGTTCAATAGTTTGTTTGTCTTTTCCTGTTTATTAGAAATTGTAACAGACATGACTTTAAGTTTTTAACTTCTAATGTAAGTTTTCCATAGCATTTTAAGTATTTTTTCATTCAATGAGTTGACAGAGAATATTTAAAAATAATATATTCAATATGTGCATATAAATAAAGTAGCCTAAAGACATTAGTTTCCTCCAGTAATATATTTATACATTAGATTGCACAGTCATTTGTTTATTTTGTTCATACTATATACATCCCACTTCTATTATACATGCTTTTTAAAATGGACTCAGGATATTTATTCTCAAATATCACCATATTTTCCAAGGGTTATATATTTCAAAATTGACTATAACCATTTGACAAATTGAAATAACAAAACAAGAAACATTTAAAAAGAAAGGTCCTTGTAATTTATTCACAGAGCAACATTGTCCTCTAGTGGCAGAAATGTATAATGTCAGGCATGGATGACTGTCAGTGTGACATACTTAGTAATTTCTCTGTTCTGAAACAGGTTAATTTGTGGAAATAATCATTCCTCTAAATCAGAGTCTCATTACTTCCCACACAGTATTAACTAGATTGAAAGAAATTCCATTATTTTTGTATTTATTATAATTTATCTAGTATAATTTGTTACAAATAACATCAACAGAATTATTCTATTACCAATATATTATGGGTTGAAAATGATATAACTTAAATTTTATATTTGCAAGTCATGCTTAAGCTAATATTGGGTTTTAAAGAGTTCCTGATTTATGAGCTAGGCAATTGGTAATGTGTTTACTGTCTGTCTCTGTTCTAGACTCTGTCCCCCCCCACACACAGAGGTACATTTTTAAAAGAACAAAAGACGTCACGTCTTAGCTAAACAGTTTCCATTCATTACTACAAGACAGTGGCATTATATTTACAAACATAAGCCCAAGTACCAGTTAAAAGGTGCCATTTCCAATTCCATTTATTCGTTCCACAGTAGTCAGCCATCTAAATAAGATCCCAGAATGTCTTCCTATAATATTCGTTGTGAATCAGTCACTGCGAAGTATCAGTTGGACATGAACTTCAGCTGCTATTGCATCAGCTTCCATAGTACTGGGATGTCAATTTCAATTAGTTTTCTTGCAATGTTGCAATATTGATATGCCAAGGCTGGTTGATATCCATAGGAAGCCACCTCTTTTCTAAAGAAAAAGGTGGAGTCGATGAGGGGAAGGGAGGCTGGGGAGAAAAACTGGGATTAGAGGAAGAAGGAGAAATTGCAGTTGGGATGTAAACTAACTGAATAAATTAATTTAAAAACAGTTTAGTTAAAAAGTGTTTTAAAGAACTTTTGGCCATCAAAAGACTTGGTAGTTAATAAGTTGTTGTGGCCAATGTAAATACACTTTGAACCTTAATCAATGCAATTTTTATGCAAATTTAAGATTTCTTTTAAAGTTTAAGGTCTTTAAAGATGAACCTGAGGTTCACCAACACAGAGAAAGATCAGTGTACGCATGTATGATCCTGAGACAGAACATAAGCAACAGTTCACTAACAGCAATGAAAGGTTAACTCAGGCATGATATTTTGATTATTTTTATTTATTAAATTATAAATACAAATATAAGTTAGTCTAGGATTTCAATAATATAAATAGAAGAATTTTGAGTGTGAGCATTTTGGCCAGATGGGATAACTGTATGGGGTTGGTGCCAGACACTTCCTCCTGGGAACTTATGTAGAGAGCTATTGAATACCTGATAAAAAGAGTATTAAAAACCACACTACTTGTAAAAATTATGACATTTAAAAATCACATTGCTCCAGAGCTGTCATATTATGTTACTTTGCTGTATCATAGAATGTCAAGTCCCAGTGTAGTCAAGTCTTGAAAGATTACCTGCAATCATTTACCCTAAGGATTTGTTACAAAACATTTTCTATTCCAACTTTATACATATAATTCAGATAAGTCATTAAATCACTGTACTTACGTAAATTTATGTGATTAACTCTGACATAAAGGCCCCAAAATAGTAATTTGCATTTATAATATAGTTGCTATGATAGACTTTGAAAACTTATTCTCACATTTACTCCCTATGAATGCTAAATTAACACTGTTATTAGACTGGGCATGTCACTGCATTAATAGAATGGAAGAAAATAAATATATTTTCATTTCTATTGTCCTTTTTTTATTTTTTTAGTTTTGAGATTAAATACAAATACACCCCTCCCTTCCCTTTTCTCTTTCTAAGTGATCCCATAAGCATCTCCTTGTTATCTTACAGAACCATGGACTCTTCTCTTTACTTAAGAAACACTAGGCTTCAAAGGCAATTATAGTTCAAATGTACAATGTTTGTCGGTTTTATTACTTCCCATAAACTCTCATTCACTCACTGCCTTGAACTCTTCCTATTAGAAACCTATGTCCGCTATACATTGTAAATTCTACTACTTGGTTATATATAAATGCATACTCTCATACATCTACAAAATTCTAGGCACACCAAATAAGATACAACATTTATCTCTTTCAGAATGGCTTTAAAATTATCACCAGTTGTATAAATTTTCTATTATTACAGCAATAATCATTATGAATAATATTTAAAATGTACCCCAATTTTGTTTAATTTTAGCTCTGAAGGATTACATATGTCAATTTTATATACAAACAAGCTTTCATTTGTTTCTGATTAAGTCCCTGCTGCAAGATATGCCGTTATGCTATTCTTTTCAAAAATTAATGCATTTTTTGAGATTATAGTGTAGTATTTCTTCCTTTATCCTTTTTTTTTTTCTCTAAACAATCTCAAACTGTCCCCTTGCTAGTTTTGAAATTCCTGGCCTTTTCTTCTTTTGAAATCAATTGTTGCCCCAGAAACAACTCACAGACTGTGTGATGTTCAAGAAAAATAGAAAACAAAACGAAAAAAAAAAAAAAAAAACATTATGCTCAATCCTTACACACCAAGAAAACGTTGACTAATTCCGAGTTACATCCTGTTTTACATGTACATTTTGCTCATTGTTACTAGTAAGACCTTAATGCAGAGTATCAAACCTTGAAAAAAAGAAAAAAAAGCCAAGCAATGACAAAAATGTATTTGTATACATTTATGCAAAAATGTTTAAAATTTTTTTATCTTTGTTTTTTAAAATAAAGTTAAAAAAAGAAATATACCAAACCCAAAAAAAAAGAAATCAATTGTTTTTACATGCATTATATATGTATGTTTATCCATAAATATTTTTAACTACAACCTGCTCTAATTGTAAACTGTTGGTTTTATGCATGGTTTCCAGGCTAACCATTTGGTTACAAAACCAACCTGGTGAGTTCTTTACTGGAGAAGATGTAATTCTCTAAATCTCAGCATTCCTGAGTTGCATGTAGTTTTCTGTTGCTATTTCTCTTTCTGTCTGTCTGTCTGTCTGTCTGTCTTTCTCTCTCTCTCTCCCTTTACATATATATGTATGAATTATATATATATATATATATATATATATATATATATATATATATATATGAATTTATCTATTTTTCTTCCTTGCTTCTTTCGTTCCTTGTTTCTTTTTTCCTTCTTTTATTCCTTTCTTTCTTTCTTCCTTTCTTCTCTCTCTCTCTCATTCACTCTTGCTAACCTGATGATCTCTCACCCATCATTGATATCTATCTGTTCCTATTCTTTGTAAACTAAGAAATTGAGGAAATTTTTACATTTTTAAAATTCTTTAAGCCTTTTTTACAGTCCAGACTTCATCAACCTCCTGGTCTGTCCCTTGACTGCTCCCCATCCAATATCTATTCTCCTAGGCCCCTTCTCCAAGAAGATGTCTCCACTCCCCCGACCCCCAACAAACAAAGCGTCCCCACTTCCTGGGGCCTCAATTCTCTTAAGGGTTAGGTTTATCTTCTCTACAAGGCCAGACCAGGCAGTTCTCTGCTGTATATGTGTCTGTCAGGGACTCATATTCCCTGGTTTATGCTACCTGGTTGGTGGCTCAGTGTCTGAGAGATCTTGAGAATCTAAGTCAGTTGAGACTGCTAGTCTTCCCATAGGGTAGTGCTCTTCCTCAACTTCTTCCAGCTTTCCCCCAATTCAACCAAAGGGGTCCCTGGATTCTGTCCACCTGCCTTTACTATTGCAGGAAATACATTAGTTTTACTTTGGTAATTCTAAAAAATGCTTCAAAGTTTTTCCAGAGATACATTGAATTTTAAAGGAGGTGCTTCTGAAAATTTCCTAACTACTCAGTTTACAAAAGTTCTCTGTACTTATCCACACATGGTTATACCAGTTCAATGTGCCATTATCTTTAATATCAAATCAGGAGAAAGCTTATTTATCATGTCTTTATTTCCACTAAAATGAAGTAAAAGTGAATCTAATATTTTTTTCCTGTAATAAACACAACAGTAGAATATGTTTTTGTATGCTTTAAGATAGTTAAATTTCTATGGGCTTAAAAATTAATATTCAAATAGTCCCAACTGTGAAAACAGTGGCATAACAAGCAATAACAATCTGGCAATACATATTCATTGATATCTTCTAACGATCCTCTACAGGGGATCTTCAGTAATGTCTATGACCTTTCAGATTGACCATGAGCTGCAGGGCATCATGATTAAATAAAAGCAGTTTGAATACATATTGTCTTTTTTATTGCAATGAAGCTCAGGTTAAGGAAGGATAGGGACTATGAATGTAGTTGTGGATTTTAACATGTATAAGATCTTATATGTGTTTTCAGAGTTGGACTTTTACTTACTTTATTTTTTTAGACTATCATTTGTTTATGGTTTGATAATGCCAGAATTAGAATTTTAGATTAATATAAACATAATTTTTAAGGTTGATTCAAAAGACAAAAGAGTAAAAATGTTCCTCACATTTGAAATTTTATACTTGGGGTACAATATTAAATAAGAAATGTTCTGTTAGATTGTTTTAAAACACTGCTCCTTTCTGCGATCATTGTTGTTTTGACAATTAAATTGTAAAGAGATACATCTTTTCCTGACCAAATAAATTCAGTGATCTTGGTTCTTGAGTATTGGTTGATAATGTTGAATCTGAATTTTCCTAAAGTGTAAAGCACAAACTCTATTCCTAGGCAATTGTACTCTGCAAGGATGAGAACCTGAATTCCCAACTCTCAAATAAAATGTTTAACCATGTTGCACGATCCTGTAAACCCAACACTTGGGTCTGAGATGAGTAGACCTTGAGAGCCTGCTTCTCATCCAACCTATCTAGAGTGATGAGAGCTATTACTTCACTGCAAAACTGTGTCTCAAAGCAATAGGCAGACAATAAAGAGAAGACAACAAGATGGCGTCCTCTGGTTTTCACATAAACACCCATGGACACCACAGAACTCACATGTATGCAACACATACACACACAGCAAAAACACAGAAATGAAAGCAAACAAACAAAGACAATCCCAGCTCACATACATGGATAGCTTATTTTCTTATATTAAAATCAGGGACTGCTTAAGCAGAGATGGCTTAGTGGCTGTATTCCCATCGGTCCAGCAGAGGGCCAAAATTAAAGCACTTGGACCCACAAGGAGACTCAGAACAATTTATTCCTCCATTGACAGGGTATCAAGAATTCTCTTCTTGCCTACATGGGTACCAAGCACGTAGATAGTACATATTCATATACACAGGTTAAAAACTCATATACAAAATAAAAATGAAAAAAAGTCTTAAAATTAAGTTTTAAGTCTTCAAGTGCAATACAGTATGACATTTTTGTTTTAAGCAAATGGCATCTTTTAAAATCTTATGCTCAACAGTGTGATCTGCTTGGCTTTTAAGGATGATCACAAGATATGTCATGTAACCTCTCAGGGACATAATTTAAATCTATGAGAATGTCACAGACAGATGCTGTGTGGAGTCAGAATCCCTTGTATTCCTTCAGTGTTTGGAAAACGTAAGTGGTGATGGGGATGGCATAGAAGAAAACCACAATTGATGACTTACATTTAAAAAGAGAATTCTCCAGTCTGAATATAGAAAATAGATCCATATATATCACTGGGCACTAAGCTCAAGTTCAAGAGGATCAATGACTTCAAGTTAATATCAGATATATTAATATCAAATATACATTGAATCTAATAGAAGAGAAATTGGGAATGAGCCTCAAATTCATTTGCACAGGGGAAAATTTCCTGAACAGAAACCAGTGGCTCAGGCTCTGAGATCAACAGCTGATAAATGGGACCTCATGAAATGTAAAAGCTTCTGTGAGGTAAAAGACACAGTCAATAAGATAAATTGCAACATATAGACTGCGGGAAAAATCTTTACTAATTCTACATTCCACAGAGGGCTACTATTCAAAATACATCAAGAACTCTAGAACTTAATCTTCAAAAACCCAAATAACTCAATTAAAAACAGGGCTACAGATCTAAACAGCGAATTCACAGGAAAATAATATTTAATGGGCAAAAAAAAAAAAAAAAAACCAATTAAATAAGTGCTCAAAGTCCATAGTCATCAGGGAAATGCAAATCACAATGACTCTGAGATTCCACCTGGAACCAATCAGAATGACTAAAATAAAAAACTCAAGCAGCAGTGCATGCTGACAAGGATGTGTAGAAAGAAGAACAGTTCTCCATTACTGGTAGAATAGCAAACTAGTACCACCACTCTGGAAATCAATCTAGTGGTTTCTTAGAAAATTGAAAATAGCTCTACCTGAAGACCTAGCTATACCACTCTTGGGAATATACCCAAAAGAAGTTCCACCATACCACATAGACATGTGCTCTATTATGTTCATAGCAGCCTTATTTGTAATAGCCAGAAGCTGCAAAGAACCCACATGTTTCTCAACTAAAGAATGGATACAGAAAATGTGGTTCATTTGCACAATGAAATACTATTCAGCTATTAAAAATGTGTACATCATGAATTTTGCAGACAAATGGATGAACTAGAAAATATTATCCTGAATGAGGTAACACAGACCCAAAAACTACATGGTGTGTACTCACTAATAAGTGGATATTAGCCAAAAAGGACAGAATACCTAGGATACATTTCATTAACCATAAGAATTGTAACAAGCAGAAAGGCCCAAGTGAGGATGTTTCAATTCCACTTAGAAGGAAGAAGGAAATAGTCATCAGAGGCAGATGGAGGGAGGGACATTAATGGGAGAAGGGAGAGGGAAAACTGGTAAAGGGTGGGAATGGGGGATATAAAGAGAATGAAGGGAGATAAACAGCATTGGGTATATATATGGGGGAATCCTCTAGAAACTACCAGAAACCCAGGAAGTGAGAGACTCTAAGTATTCATTGGGGTAATATTAACCAACATTGGGGAGTGGGAACTCAAAGGGTCAACCCAGTAGTTAGGGTCTCAAGTGAAGGGGCAGAATTATTAACCCACAGTCAATTTTTTTTACCCAGACCGGGTTTTGTCTTAAAGAACTACAGAGACTTAAGTGGAAAACAGACTAAAGGAAGAAAGTCTAATGAGAACTTCATGGGAGGTCAAAAAGCCTGACACTATTACTCATGCTGTGGTTTGCTTACAAATGGGAGCCTGGCATGGCTGTCCTCTGAGGAGGTCCTACCAACTGCTGACTGAGACAGAAGTCAGAGACCCCTATGGTTGAATTAGGCAAAGGACTGAAGTAGCTGAACAGCAGAGGGACCCCAAAGACAGTAGTCTCAACTTTTGCAAACCCCAGGGACCACCAACCAGGAGCATATTCATGGAGGCCTGGCACAAATATTGCAGAGATGTGCCTGATCAGCCTTCAGTGGGAGAAGATGTGTTTCATTCTTGAGAGACTTTATGCCCCAGGGAGGGAAGAGGTCTGGTGTGGGGCATCCTCTTGGTGGCAAGGAGGGAAAAATGCGGTAAGGAACTGTGAGAAGGTTGCTAAGGGCAAGGTTTCAAGAACTGAAATATAAGTAAAATAAAATAAAACAATATTTTAGGTTTCAATAAAAACAGAGATAATTCCCTAATAAACTTTGATTGATTACCTTAGATGTGCTGTCTTTTAAGAAAAAAGAATATAACAGAATTTGCAAATGTTGTCACTTAAAAAAAAAAACTTTTGATTGGTTGTTTGTGAATTTTATATTATGCCCCTGAAGCCCACTCATCTCCCAATTCCCTCATACCCTCCATCCACTCTTGCAACTTCCCACCACAACAGAGAAAAAACAATCCCATTGGAGAAGTTGTAATGTCTCCCAGGGTGTCCCAAAGTATACCGTTTAGTCCATATTTCTTTGCTTGCTAATTTTCTTTTTTTAAAATTTATTTATGATACATTTTTTAAGGTTGTAATTAAGTATTTGTGGGTACATATACATACACACACACACACACACACACACACACACACATATATATATATGTAACAATAATATTCGAAAAGAGGCTATTAATTTGAGGGGATAGGAGAGAGACTAGGAAAGGCTGTAGGGAGAAAAGGGGGATGTAATACAGTTCTATTTTAATTAAAATATATTCTTTTTGTTTGTTGAGCTTCACACAGTCTGTGAGTTGTTTCTTGGGTGTTCAGAGCTTTCTGGGGTTAGTATCCCATTATCAGTGACTGCATATTATGTCTGTTCTTTTGTGACTGGGTTATCTCACTCAGGATGATATTCTTTAGATGCATCCATTTTCTTAGGAATTTCATAAAGTCATTGTTTCTGATAGCTGAATAGTACTCCATTGTGTAAATGTACCACAATTTTTGTACCCATTCATCTACTGAAGGACATCTGGGTTCTTTCCAGCTTCTGGCTATTATAAATAGAGCTGCAGTGAACATTGTGGTGCATGTATCTTTGTTGTGTATTGGAGTGCCTCTGGGGTAAATGCCCAGAAATAGAATAACTCAGTCTTCAGGTAGTATTATGTCCATTTTTCTGAGGAACCGCCAGACTGATTTCCAGAGTGGTTATGTCAGTTTACAACCCCACCAACAGTGGAGAAGTATTCCTCTTTCTCCACATCCTTGCCAGCATCTGTTGTCATCTGAGTTTTGGATCTTGGCCAATCTGACTGGTGTGAGGTGGAATCTCAGGGTTGTTTTTGATTTGCATTTTCCTGATGGCTAAGGATGTTGAGCACTTCCTTAGATGTTTCTCAGCCATTCGATATTCCTCAATTGAGAACTTTTTGTTTAAGTCTGTACCCCATTTTTTTAATGAGGTTGTTTAATTCTCTGGTGTCTAGCCTTTTGAGCTTGCTAATTTTCATTGCAATGAATTGTTGGTCTGGTTCAAGGCTTCTAGTACATTATCAATAATGGTCCTCACTGTGAGTCCTCTAGGATATCAGGTTGTCACCCTGGGATATGGAGACATTGTAGTTTTGGACCTTCTCTCGGTTTTCTCTCTGTTATATTTGTACCAGGGACCTACATGAATGTTGTTACCCTGTGATAGTCAGACCTTGCAGTTTTGAGACTGTAGCTCCCGCTCCACTCACATATTCCAGCAGTTTCTGATGAGGTAGATGCCAATATATCTACCGAATGCTGGGGTGAGCCACTTCAAAGCTCTAGATCCAGGACTGGGAGGTGTCTTACTTGGTCAGACTGCTAGCTCTCCCAAGGTCGTGCAAATGGGTCTCACTCTCCTTAGATCCAGCTGGCACATCCATTGCCACAGTCGGTGCCTGCCCTGAGCCTAACTAGCTGTCATCACAACCTGTCTTTTTTTTCAGGGTGTGCTAGGCTACAAATCATTCAGAAGTTCCCAGGTCTGAACTCTAAGCTTAGGCATCTCCTGCCTTCGTGGTGGCTCTGGGGAATGACAACTCATGAATAACTAAATTTCAGAAATATCCTCCACTCATGTGTCCCGTTTTTGTTTCATTCAGACATTCAGCCGAAATCAGAAATGTGAGTGAAGGACTTTCTTGATATTTTTGACTCTTGGGCCATTTACTCATCCACATAAGTCTTTCCACATTAAACATTTTAGGTATCATAGTTATAAAATTATTTTAAAGCTGGGCAACTGAAATCAGGAGTGAATATGAGGCAGAGAACAGTCATGGGCTTATGTATGTGACCCATTGCTTTGTATATTACCAGCAGTATTACTAGTCAAAGAAAAGAGAACCTTCTTTTCTTCTAGAAAGTCCATGAAGTGAAATAGTGAGTTGCATAATATCACTAATCTGATTACTATTATTCATCTGAAGGGATAGTTCAGTGGTCAAATGACATATTGTTTCTGCAGAGAACCCTCTTCATTTTCCAGCACACATGGATGCTTCAAATTCCCTGTATGTCCAGTCTCCAAATACTTCATGTCCTCTTCTGCAAGCACCTAGAACATATGTGGTACAGATATGCCTATCTATACAGATAGAAATAGATCAATTAATTAAAAATAAATGCTCATAAAACTTAGATTTTTTATTATCTAAACATTACTCGAAAGTTAGCTTTTAATTTTGAGATCTGAAACACAGCTTAAAGGAGACTATTTTTCTAATAGAAAATTTACATCTAATATGATGTGTCCATCTAATTCTACCCAACTGAATTTATCATAAGCAAGTGCGTTATATTATTTTTCCTTTTTAAAGTCATCACCATGTACCTTTTAGTTTCTTTTTCATGAGGGAGTTTTTGGAGTAATTATTTTAATATTTAAGTAAAATTTCCACTATCTTCATTCCCTATCTTTCCTTATCATTTCTCTCTATCACTTTAAAAATTCTGCCTCTCAAGTTTCTCTTTTTCTCCCTGTATCTCTCTGTTTCTCTCTGTATGCCTGACTCTGTCTCTGACTCGCTGTCACTCAGTCTCTTTCTTTAATTCTCTGTCTCTGTCTTTCTATTTCTATGTCGTCTCTCTCTCTCTCTCTCTCTCTCTCTCTCTCTCTCTCTCTCTCTCTCTCTCTCTCTCTCTCGGTGTGTGTGTGTGTGTGTGTGTGTGTGTGTGTATGTGTTTATGCGAGCGTGGGTGCATGTGCATGTGCTTGTATCTTTTTAACTCTCTCTCCCTTCCCTGACTCCTTTAAAAGGGGCCTGTGTGGTCATGGGTGTACTGCCATCTACTGAAGCCTGTGTACCCTTTCAAAGCTTCTATCCTGAAAGAAATAAATATTTCTCTCCTAGCTATTACCAATATCTTCTCTGTTACTCATGTAAAATCCTGACCATCTCACATTCCATTGATATTATGGTTTAATTTTGAACCAGTCTTACTTATGCTCAAAACTACTAAGAGTACATATGTATACCTGTATTGTTGTATCATGAACATAGGGTTTCACAGTAGTCATTAATGGTCTCTTACAATCTTTCCATGATGATCACTGAGTATTGAGGTAGGTAACATGATGCCAAGCTCCCAAGCACTTTTCAGTCTCTTAAAAGTCATGGTACATAGAGAAATCAACCTGGAAGCTGACTTCATAGTATTTATCTTGCTGGACATTGTCATGAGTATGACATCTTTTTTTTTTTTAATATATATAAACAAAAACGATTTGAAAGGAGGGTTTTGTTTTGTTTTGGTATGTTTTTGTTTTTATATAAATCCTCTGTCATTTCATTTATTGTGTGACTATAATGTAAGTATTACAGGCTTGTAAATATTTGTAACAATAAGAAACCCCCATTCCAGCTCTATTCCATAGTCCTATGAATCCCTCTAATTATTTAAAAACATGAAACCGCAGTGAAAGCTTTTTTAAAGTTCTAAGTACTTCCTGACTTCTAGTGGGTATTAAACACATGACACAGAAACTTGCTGTTATAGATTGATCCACAGTACCAAAAACCTGAGCACGTGATTCTTTTATTTTCATCTTTCATCTAAATAAATGTTCTTGAGAGATCTAACTAGATTATATATTGAATTTCTAACACTATTTTAGGTTTAGCCTTAATGTAGATTGAAAACTGAGTAACCCATTAATCTGTAGAGCAAATCATTTAACTTGCAAACACATAATACATACAAATGTGGCCATTTAAGTATCAGGTGTTATTTTTTAAGACGAAACTAGGGATCATAAGGAGTGCCACTGGATTAAATATAATTACAGTTGCAATATTTTTGGAAAACACATTCTTATTGAAAGCATCTTATAGTTTGAGAAGTAAAGAGACACAGGGGGACATACACTTGTTTAACAGCCATTGCTCATCCAAATACACAATCCATACTATTTAAGAAAGTCATGGTGCCTGCAAGTTTGCATTATAGGAACATTTTAATTTCAAGAAGTTGTATTCCCAAAGATAACTTTGAACTAAGTCCGTAAAAAGACACAAGGGCATTCCTGTGTTGAATGATTCAGATGATTTGGGCTCTTTCGATCAGAAACTTGATTTATACTTTAGCATGTATCAATATGTGACCTAGTACATGCTATTTGAGCTCCTTGAGAATCACTTATCTGTGATTTCAGAATGAAGTGTATATTATTGTACATTCAAAAACACAGACACACATACACTTACGCATGTCTACATATATACACAAACATAGCTACACATCAATATATCTATATATGGGTAAATATTCACATAAATCCATGAATGTATACACTGATACAACAGCTTTTCTCAGCTGTTGTAGAGAGTACCATGTACTCAGCCTGGTACTCCTGGTGTCCTCCATTCCCTCTGTTCCCTTATTCCTTAGTATTTCACACTCTTGGTGTTCCCTGAGGTTTTTCAAGAGAGATTTGATGGAGGTAAATCATTTAAATCTGCTTGTTCAAAGACCTCTCTGTCTCTGTATCCCGCTCAATGATGTCATGCTTTGGGTCTCTGTGTTTGTCACCAGAAGCTGCAGGAATATGGCTCTCTGGTGATGGCTGCATATGGCAGCAATTTATGAGCATAGCATTGCAGAATATCATTAGGAGTTATTTTAGTGCTTTCTCTTTGTTTTACTTTATTTTGTCTTTTTGCAGAAGTTTTACTTTAGTTTACTTTGTTTTACTCTAGGCCACTGTCCTATTTATATTTTGGATCTTGGTCACCCAAGCAGTGCTAGCTACAGGTTCTATTTCATAGACTGAGTAAAGTTAGACATTGATTAGTTAATGCCACAAAGTTTGCCACTACTGCCTTAGTATATTTTTCACGCAGGACAGTTTCTAGATCAAAGGTTTTGTGATTAGCCTGATGACAAGATATGACCAGTAGTTATTCTGTGTTCTTCATTATTTGGAGATATTAAACAGCCCCAGGTTCAGCTATTTCTCTCCCCTTCTCCTCCCTTCATCACTCCTCCTACTCCTTTCCACTTGGTACCCTGATTTTCTTATTTATTTATTTATATCCAGATATAAACAAATACACATCACACACTTATCTTTGTGCATCTTATTTATCTCACTCATTATGATTTTTTTAAACGACTTTATTTTGCAAAACAAAGATAAATGTACAGATTTTAAACATTTTTTTGCTTAAAATTATACATTTTTATCAGTACTGTTTTTTCAGACATTAAAATAAATTTTACATAAAACCATGTGAATATGTTTTTTAGTCAGTACTTGATTTTTTTCAAGGGCTTGACAGTATGCATTGAAAACCTACTAGTTGCAATAAGCATAAAGTACATGCAAAACAAAACGCAACATGGAAATAGTCAAAGTCTTCTTGTTTTGTGAATACATGCATATTTTTTGTTTTCTTTATTTCTTGTACTTCATACAGTCTGTGAGTTGTTTCTGGGGGAGTGCAAGCCTCTGGGGTTAGCATCCCACTATCAGTGACTGCATATTATGTCTGTTCTTTTGTGACTGGGTTATCTCACTCAGGATGATCTTCTCTAGATGCAGCCATTTTCTTAAGAATTTGGTTAAGTCATTGTTTCTGGTGGCTGAGTAGTATTCCATTGTGTATATGTACCACAATTTTTGTATCCATTCGTCTTCTGAAGGACATCTGGGTTCCTTCCAGCTTCTGGCTATTATAAATAGAGCCGCTATGAACATTGTGGTGCATATATCTTTGTTGTGTATTAAAGTGTCTCTGGGGTATATGCCCAGAAGTGGAATAGCTGGGTCTTCAGGTAGTACTATATCCAATTTTCTGAGGTATCGTCAGACAGATTTCCAGAGTGGTTGTAATGATTTTTGCTTGTTCCATTCATTTACCTGCAAATATCTTGATTGGAATTTTTAAAGAATATAGTAATATTAATTTGTGAAAATGCACTACATATGTCTGATATTATAAAGTTTTGAAGACATTCTAAGCTGTTTCTACTTCCTGATTATTATGAACAGAATAGGCATGAACGTGGCTGAGCGAGCATCTCTGTGGTAGGATGAAAAGCTACTTAGGTACATGCCCAAGAGTGGCATAGCTGGATCTCGAGGTAAATTAATTTCAATTTTTGAAGAACTTGGTTATTTCATGATTATTTCACCATGAAATGTCCAAGTCTACACTCCCACCAGCAATGGAGGAGTCTTCTCCTTGCTTTACATCCTCACCTGCATGAATTGTCACCTGTGTTAATGATCACAGTCATCCTGACAGGTCTAAGAGAAAATCTAAAAGTAAAACTCAAGATATTGATTAAGAATAAAACAAGAAAAAAAATAATATTTTCTATTCAGAACGGAATCATGAGGCAATCCTACATTTTCCCCCCTCCTTTGATAATGCATTCACATGGTATACAGTTACATATCCAGACAAAACACCAATACACATAAAACAAAAAATGAAGGAAAAATTGAAATTAATACTAAGGTAAAATCTAAATAAACAGACATCTCCATGATAGTACCCAGAATAAACTCATTTTAACATTTTTGTTATGTATATACTTATATAAAAACCTTATAATAAACATGATTAATTTCTACATCTTGTCATAAAATAAAGCCTTTTGGTATTTCTTATATTAAATATCAGTCAAGTTCTTGATTTTCAGTTATGACTGATTTAATACCACATCATTGACATACACATCTAATACAGACTTTTAAAGAGAGAGTCTCACAAAAAGTGAAGACATGAATTTAAAAATTACAAAAATGTAAAATTAAACACAAAGATATTCAAATTTTCTGCTTATTCTACAGTGTTACAGAAAGGTTAGAAATACAATTTTGATGATCTGTTTTTATCTTCCGTGAATTCTGTTTTCTGCAGGTTTTACTTCAGAATATATATCTTTAATATCTTTAATGTCAGATTATAAACTGACACAATATAAAATAAGTATAAAGTAAATTAAATAAATGTTGTGATATCTTCGTCATGGTATGCTTTGTTCCTGATTACTTTGTCCATTCATAGTTATTTATGTTTCTATATTATACTTTAAATTATTATTCTATATCTGACAAGTGTTACTATAATTATTTTAGGTATTGTTATTGAAATGATGAATTGCAAAAGGTCATAAACAGAAAACTCCAGCAAACTTATGCATCAGTGAAATGCAAATTAAAACCACACTGAGACTTTATTTCAGAATAACCAATAGTAATTAGAATTAGTGCAACAAACTAAAGCTATTTTTTTTAGGATATAGATATGTGACCAGCCGGAAAGGCGGCTCCAGCCAGAAAGGCGGCTCGTACAGGCTGAGCAACTGGTGAGTGGGAGACCTAGGCTGCGGGGGAGCAGAGGGACCTCTGCGGAGTGCACACGAAAGGGCACCCCCTGCCCTGATCTGCCCTGTCCTCCCCGATCCAGTAACCGGGAACAGATCTTAGGAACTTCTGTTCCCACCCGGAGAGGGCTTCAGGTCGCAGAGCAGAGCCTGGCCCAACCACCAGCCGGAAAGGGGGCTCCAGCCAGAAAGGCGGCTCGTACAGGCTGAGCTACTGAGACCTGGAACAGATCTTAGGAACTTCTGTTCCCACCCGGAGAGGCCTTCAGGTCGCAGAGCAGAGCCTGGCCCAACCACCAGCCGGAAAGGCGGCTCCAGCCGGAAAGGCGGCTCCAGCCAGAAAGGCGGCTCTTACAGGCTGAGCAACTGGTGAGTGGGAGACCTAGGCTGCGGGGGAGCAGAGGGATCTCTGCGGAGTGCACACAGAAAGGGCACCCCCTGCCCTGACCTGCCCTGTCCTCCCCGATCCAGTAACCGTGAACAGATCTTAGGAACTTCTGTTCCCACCCGGAGACGACTTCAGGTCGCAGAGCAGAGCCTGGCCCAACCACCAGCCGGAAAGGCGGCTCGTACAGGCTGAGCTACTGTGACCAGGAACAAATCTTAGGAACATCTGTTACAACCCGGAGGTGACTTCAGTACGCAGAGCAGAGCCTGGCCCAGCTGCCACCCGGAAACTGGGCTGCTGGGGATTAGAGAGATCTCTGAGGAGTGCACACGGAAAGTGTACCAGGGACACAGACCAGATACAAGGGAAAGGCAAGAACATATCACTGACAACAAAATGGCAAGAGGAAAGAGAAAGAGTATATCCCAAGGAAACCAAGACAATCTAGCAACACCAGAACCCAGCTCTCCGATAGTAACAAACATAGGAATTCCAAACACTCCAGAGAAAGAAGACACAGACCTGAAAACATGCCTCAAGACGCTGATAGAGTTACTTAAACAAGAAAGGGAGGAAAAGCAAAAAGATTCAGAAGCTTTTAAAGAAGAAACAAGAAAAACACTCAAAGAACTCAAAGAACGAGACGAAAACAGAACCAAGGAAATAAAGGAATGGAAGAGGGAAATTAAAACAGAAATTGACACAATAAAAAAAGCGCTAAAAGAGATAACCCTAGAGTCAGAACACCAAAAAAAGAAATCAGGAGTCACAGAAGCAAACATTTCCAACAGATTACAAGAGATCAAGGAGAGAATCTCGGGGGCAGAAGACAACATTGCAAACATAGACAAAACAGCCAGAGAAGATGCAAAAAACAAAAAGCTCCTAACCCAAAATGTCCAGGAAATACAAGACACAATGAGAAGACCGAACCTAAGGATAATAGGAATAGAAGAGGGAGAAGAGTATCAACTAAGAGGCACAGTAAATATCTTCAACAAAATCATAGAAGAAAACTTCCCTACCCTCAAGAATGAGATGACCACGAGCATAAAAGAAGCCTTCAGAACTCCAAATAGGTTGGACCAGAAAAGAAATACCCCCGACACATAATAGTAAAAACATCAAGTGCCCAAAGTAAAGAAAGAATACTAAAAGCAGTAAGGGAAAAAGGTCAGGTAACTTATAAAGGCAGACCAATCAGAGTCACACCCGATTTCTCAGCAGAGACTATGAAAGCTAGAAGAGCCTGGACAGACATCATGCACTCCTTAAGAGAGCACAAGTGCCAGCCCAAGCTGCTATACCCAGCAAAACTATCAATCACCATCGATGGAGAGACAAAGATATTTCAAGACAAATCAAAATTCACACAATATATGACCACAAACCCAGCACTACAACAAATTACAGGTGGAAAACCCAATACAAGGAGGGAAAATACAGCCTAGTAAAAACAAGAAAACTCCTAAACAAGAAAACTAAAAAAAGAAAAAAAACACGGACACAACTCAACCCAAAAAAGCAAAAATGGCAGGATACAGAAGCAATTATTCCTTGATATCTATTAACATAAATGGGCTCAACTCCCCAATAAAGAGACACAGACTATCAGACTGGATACATAAACAAAATCCAGCCTTTTGCTGCATACAGGAAACTCATCTCAGAGACAGAGACAGACACTATCTCACAGTAAAAGGGTGGGAAAAAAACTTCCAAGCAAACAGCTCCAAGAAGAAAGCTGGAGTGGCTATTCTAATATCGAATAAAGTAAATTTCCAACCAAAAGTTATCAAAAAAGATAAAGAAGGACACTTTTTACTTATTACCAGGGAAATCTGTCAGGAGGAACTCTCAATCCTTAACATATATGCTCCAAATAAAAAATCACCCACATTCATAAAAGAAACTCTACTAAAGCTCAAAAAATACATTTCACCCCACACAATAATAGTGGGAGACTTTAACACCCCACTCTCACCAATGGACAGATCAGGGAAACAAAAACTGAACTAGGACACTGCAAAACTAGCAGAGACTTTGAACCAACTAGAATTAATAGATATATACAGAACATACTATCCTAAAGTAAAAGAATACACCTTCTTCTCACCACCCCATGGCACCTTCTCGAAAATTGACCACATAATTGGACACAGAACGAGCCTTCATCGATATAAGAAGATTGAAATACTCCCATGCATCCTCTCAGATCACCATGGTCTACGGCTGGTCTTTAACAACAACAAAGACAACAAAATGCCCACATACACATGGAAACTAAACAACACTCTGCTAAAGGATAGCAGGGTCAAAGAAGAAATAAAGAAAGAAATTAAGGATTTTCTAGAATTCAACGAAAACGAAAACACAACATACCCAAACCTATGGGATGCAATGAAAGCAGTATTGAGAGGAAAACTCATTGCTCTAAGTGCTTCCAAGAAGAAACTGGAGAGAGCTCACATCAGCAACCTGACAGCACAGCTAAAAGCCCTAGAACAAAAGGAAGCAGATTTACCCAAAAAGAGTAGACGGCAAGAAATAATCAAAATTAGGGCAGAAATAGACCAAATAGAAACAAAAAAAAACCATTGAAAAAATCAACAAAACAAAGAGTTGGTTCTTTGAGAAAATCAACAAGATTGATAAACCCCTAGCCAGACTAACTAAAGGGCAAAGAGAGAGTATCCAAATTAACAAAATCAGAAAGGAAAGTGGTGACATAACAACTGAAACTAAGGAAATTCAAGAAATCATCAGATCCTACTACAAAAACTTATACTCCACAAAATTGGAAAATCTGGAGGAAATGGACGAATTCCTAGACAGATACAAGGTACCAAAGTTGAACCAGGACCAAGTAAACCATCTAAATAACCCTATAACACCTAAAGAAATAGAAGAAGTCATCAAAAGCCTCCCAACCAAAAAAAGCCCAGGTCCAGACGGGTTCAGTGCAGAATTTTATCAGACATTTATTGGGGATATAACACCAATATTCAACAAGCTATTCCAAAAGATAGAATCAGATGGAATATTACCCAACTCATTTTTTGAGGCTACAATAACCCTCGTACCTAAGCCACACAAAGACCCTACAAGGAAAGAGAACTTCAGACCAATCTCACTTATGAACATTGATGCAAAAATACTCAACAAAAT
Source organism: Micromys minutus (assembly GCF_963924665.1). Taxonomy (NCBI): domain Eukaryota; kingdom Metazoa; phylum Chordata; class Mammalia; order Rodentia; family Muridae; genus Micromys; species Micromys minutus. The sequence continues at coordinate 22,586,649 of NC_137974.1, read as the reverse complement.
CCTTGCAAACCGAATCCAAGAACACATCAAAACCATCATTCATCATGACCAAGTAGGCTTCATCCCTGGGATGCAGGGATGGTTTAACATAAGGAAATCCATCAATGTAATCCACCATATAAACAAACTTAAAGACCAAAATCACATGGTCATCTCACTAGACGCTGAGAAAGCATTCGACAAAATCCAACACCCCTTCATGTTAAAAGTCCTGGAAAGAACAGGAATCCAAGGCCCATATTTAAACATAATAAAAGCAATATACAGCAAACCAACAGCCAACATCAAACTTAATGGCGAGAAACTTGAAGCAATCCCACTAAAATCAGGGACTCGACAAGGCTGCCCACTCTCTCCCTACCTATTCAACATAGTACTGGAAGTCCTGGCTGGAGCAATTAGACAGCAAAAGGAGATCAAGGGGATACAAATCGGAAAGGAAGAGATAAAAACATCACTCTTTGCCGATGACATGATAGTATTCTTGAGTGACCCCAAAAATTCCAACAGAGAACTCCTACAGCTGATAAACAAGTTCAGCAAAGTGGCCGGATACAAAATTAACTAAAACAAATCAGTAGCATTCCTATACTCAAAAAACAAACATGTGGAGAAAGAAATTGGGGAAAAGGTACCCTTCACAATAGTTACAAAAGCTATGAAATACCTTGGTGTGACTCTAACTAAGGAAGTGAAGGACCTGTATGACAAGAACTTCAAACCTCTGAAGAAAGAAATTGAGGAGGATCTCAGAAAATGGAAAGATCTCCCATGCTCATGGATTGGAAAGATCAACATCTTAAAAATGGCCATCCTACCAAAAGCAATCTACATATTCAATGCAATCCCCATCAAAATTCCAACCCAGTTCTTCATGGAATTGGAAAGATCAATGTGCAATTTCATCTGGAATAACAAAAGACCTAGAATAGCGAAAACCATCCTCAACAACAAAAAAACATCAGCGGGAATCACTATCCCTGACCTCAAGCTATATTACAAGGCAATTGTGCTGAAAACTGCATGGTACTGGTACAGAAATAGGCAAGTGGATCAATGGAATAGAATAGAAGATTCAGAAATGAGCCCTCATGTATATGGTCACCTGATTTTTGACAAAGGAGCAGTAAACATTCAATGGAAAAAGGACAGCCTATTCAACAAATGGTGCTGGTCCAACTGGCACTCAACATGCAAAAGAATGAAAATAGACCCGTTCTTATCTCCTTGTACAAAGCTCAAGTGTAAGTGGATTAAAGATCTCCACATTAAACCTGATACACTGGAATTATTAGATGAGAGAGTAGGGAAAACCTTAGAACACATAGGCACAGGAGAAAATTTCCTAAACAAAACACCAATGGCTCAAGCTCTAAGGTCAAAGATTAACAAATGGGACTTAATGAGATTGCAAAGTTTCTGTAAGGCTAAGGACATCGTCAAGAAAACAAAACGGCAACCAACAGAATGGGAAAAGATCTTCACCAACACCACATCAGATAGAGGCCTAATATCTAAGGTGTACAAGGAACTCAAAAAGCTCGACACCAGAGAATCAAATAACCCTATTAAAAAATGGGGTACAGAGCTAAACAAATCTTTTTCAGTTGAGGAACTCCGAATGGCCGAAAAACATCTGAGGAAGTGCTCGACATCCTTAGCCATCAGGGAAATGCAAATCAAAACAACCCTAAGATTCCACCTCACTCCAGTCAGATTGGCCAAGATCCAAAACTCAGATGACAGCAGATGCTGGTGAGGCTGTGGAGAAATAGGAACACTTCTCCACTGTTGGTGGGGTTGCAAGCTAATACAACCACTCTGGAAATCTGTCTGGCGATACCTCAGAAAATTGGATATAGTACTACCTGAAGACCCAGCTATTCCACTTCTGGGCATATACCCCAGAGACACTTTAATACACAACAAAGATATATGCACCACAATGTCATAGTGGCTCTATTTATAATAGCCAGAAGCTGGAAGGAACCCAGATGTCCTTCAGAAGACGAATGGATACAAAAATTGTGGTACATATACACAATGGAATACTACTCAGCCACCAGAAACAATGACTTAACCAAATTCTTAAGAAAATGGCTGCATCTAGAGAAGATCATCCTGAGTGAGATAACCCAGTCACAAAAGAACAGACATAATATGCAGTCACTGATAGTGGGATGCTAACCCCAGAGGCTTGCACTCCCCCAGAAACAACTCACAGACTGTATGAAGTCCAAGTAATAATGAAAACAAAAACTATACATATATTCACAAAACAAGAAGACTTTGACTATTTCCATGTTGCATTTTGTTTTGCATGTACTTTACGCTTATTGCAACTAGTACGTTTTCAATGCATACTGTCAAGCCCTTGAAAAAAATCAAGTACCGACTAAAAAACATATTCACATGGTTTTATGTAAAATTTATTTTAATGTCTGAAAAAACAGTACTGACAAAAATGTATAATTTTAAGCAAAAAATGTTATAATCTTTACATCTATCTTTGTTTTGAAAAATAAAATCGTTTTTAAAAAAAAAAAAAAGAAAAAAAAAAAGGATATAGATATGTAAAGCGCTGCAATATAACCTGCTGCTGGAAATGGAAAGTTATCAAGCCTGTATGAAAATCAGTACCAAGGTTCCTCAAGAGACTGAAAGTGGAACTATCATGATAAGGAGGGTGGTTGGGAGAGGGAGCACCTTCATTGAGGCAAGGGGACAGGGAGGAGGGATTGAAGTGAGGGGAAAGGAGATAATATTTTAAATATAAATGCAGAGAATATCCAATAAAAAGGAAAAACAATCAAATATACTTCTAACAATGAACCCCAAAGAATATATCCACATACAACAGATACACCTGAACTTTAGTATTTATTGATGCAAAATTTATAATACTCACATAATTAAATCATGCTAGGTGTTTATCAACAGATAAATTAAATTTTATTGCATTGAATTAAATAGTTGGCTTATATAAACAACAATGTTTCATTCAGCCATAAAGATGCATAAAGTTTTATTTTTGCAGAAAATTGGAAATGAGCAGAGGTTACCATAATAAGCAAAATAATTCAAATTAAAATGAAAGGGATAAGCACATTTTCCCACATGTTCACATATATATGAGAATATGTATGTATATACCTAAATACATGTATGCATACATATACACTTAATCATTTTTAAATTTGGCATCATAGTATAAACGAGAATGGATAATATAAGGGCCTAACAGAAGGGATAAAATAATGGAATGTGCAGAGGTACTGAAATGTCAGTGTCTTCTATGCATATAACAGATTTCAGGCTTCATTAAACATACACATGCATTATAGATATTTTACTTATACATATAATATATGAGAAGATTTAAAACATTAAGTGTTTCAAAATTTTCCAAAAGTTTTTTTTAAAGCTTGCCTTTTTCTCTCTATATATGCATTCAAGAATATATCCAGTGGAGATTAATGCTATTCAGTATGGAATAGTCTAACAAAAGCAGAATAAATACTCTTCAATTATTTATTTCATAATAGATAAAATAATATGTACAGAGACATCAAAAATTATATGTGTTTTTTCTGGAATATTGTAAAATGTCTAAATTTTTCCCTGTAGCTTGAGTGAGCTATGTGTAACAACATTTGGTGCAACATTTTCTGAGCAATCACAAACTTAACAGCACCTTTGAAATGTCCTGCCTACTTACAGTAAAGGATTCACCAGTGCTATTTACCATTAATACATTGACAAAGTTGCTGAAAGTGATTAATAACATCACAGTATGATGCTGTATAAATGTGTGACAATTGAGCATTAGCTGATTCATGCATCCTTTTGACTCACAGAGACAACAAATATCCCCTCCACTCTTTTGTTCATTAATTTTAAAACAAGTGCATCTTCAGGGCTTTCATCTCTATCCAACAAGAATAAGCATCAAACAATCTACCACAATGTTGACACCATCCAGACTGAGAAAGACATGATCTAGTTTCTGGAACTACTTTTAAACACAAGCTGCAAACACTTTGTCATTTTTCTACTGATCATCTTAGTAGAAAAATAAAATAGAGCTCTCTAGACAGAAATCCTCTTATAAAGTACATAGACCTTGTGAACCCAGTGACAACAGAGATGATAAATATGGAATGGTCTTAGGAGAAAAATGTCCTGGCTTCTCTGCACAAGAGTATCTATTATTTTGGCATATTTAAAAAGGCCATGGGCTCTGGAAAATGAAATCTAAATGACTCATTCTTCATCTTTCTATCCTTCATAGGTCATATGAATATTATTCTACCAAGAAATAGGGAGTTCTAAATGTACCTTTAAAATTCAATTTGACTGACATTTCTTAAGCATACAGTCTATTAAAAGAACAAGGACAGATATGTAGGACTACAGAGATTAAAAAAGGACATTGTATTTAAATATATGTTCAAAAATTAGTGTAAAAATGAAGTAAGGCATTTTAGTCATTCACAAAAAAGATAGAAATCTTGGTCATAATTTCAATAACACTTTTTAAAAATTGAAAAACGATTAGAGTTGGTTTGACATAAGCCATTTAACTTAAAAGACTTAGACACATATTTTGTTATGTGTGTACAATCATCATGAAATTAAAATATAACATTTTCACAATCACTTATTTTGTTTCAAATTTTCCCATCATTAGTAATTTCTACTTGGAGGAGAACACATTTCTCTTATGTTTTAATTTGCTAGGCCAAAGATATTATTGAGTATCCACTATTATGCAAATTTTCTGTTATTTAATCACAGTTCCTTAGATTGCTTATGTGTTTGCATATGAAATATTTCCAGTTCATCAGAAGTTGGAAAGTTCCATGACTAGTCTTTTTGAGGAGTTTTAGTAAACAGTGAAATAATCAACATATTGCCTATTATATTTTAATTTGAATATTCACCATAAACCTTTCTAATGAACATAAAAATAATAAAGCATATTGCTAAAAAAATTTAAGCATGTTCAGAGAGGAAAATATAGCCTTGTATTCCCAAAACTGAAACAGAAAGATTTTAAATTCTAGGCCTGTCTGAGCTTCATGGGTGTATCTCAAAAACAGCAAAATAATGAATATCTTAGGGCATTATGTAGCTGTCTACTCAAAAATATGCCTTAGCTAAAACAAAGCCAGGGTTTATTCTGCAGATGAAGGATCATGTCTTCGAACCAAGATTCATCTTGATCCAAATAACATATTATTACTTAGAAATAATGTAAATAAATGTCACAGTTACAGAACAAAAGTTGCCTCTAAAATAAGTGACCTAAAACCAAATATTAAGAGATCCTACTTCTAAGGAGCAATATTTTAATTTGTTTTTTATTTATTTGAGTTTATTTATTCTTTTATTCATTGCACCTTCGAATAAAGTGGTCATTTTATTTTAGGTTGAAATTGTCATGCCTTGTAGTAGCTGAATTAAAATAGCCTGCTCAACAATTTCCATAGTTTCAATGAAATAAACATTAATAGTTATCCTATGTTGGTTTTCTTTTACTCTATTAAAATATATTTTTCAAAGACTATATTCTGATTATTATTTTCTCTCCCACAGTCGTGTGAAAATCATCTAACCTTACCTGGCATCATACTGTACTTTCTTTCTGTCTCTCATTCAAAAACAAACAGGCATCTAGATGTTTTGCTTTTTTATTTTATCTTTTGTTCTGTATACAAAATCTTCATTCAATTTTACCAATAAGGACTGAAGAGCCGGATACACAAATAAAGATTGAAGAGGTAAAAAGCCTGCAAGCTCCAAGGGGCAGAGAAAGCACCTAGCTGATCTTCTTCCTTAACTGACATCCCAGATAAAAGGAAGTTCTCTCTCTTCACACCATCTCAAAAAACCATCTCAAAAAGCTGAATGTCCTTCTCATCTACTTTCTGTGCATCTGTTTATCTGTCCCCCGAACCTTCTTACTCTCTATGTTTACTCCCTATAAATTGGTTGCTTGTTCTTCTTATTGACCTATGGTTGACTTTAATTTTATTTACAATACACAGAAAGCTCCTGGATTAAAAGCTAGGGCTGCATCATACCATGAGGAGAAACATGTTTTTCTAGTAAATAACACAACCTTCGGGGGTTCACAGTGTGATCAAATATCCTGCAGTATCTATAGACTAATAATAAAGTATAGTAAGATAAAGAAAAAAACCTTCAAAGTTAAGTAGGAAATACAAACTGAAGAAAAGTTGTTAAATAAATGTGCACATACATAAAAAATACATAAAAAATTCCCTTAAAAACACAAATTTTGAAACCAACATGTATGTACAAAGGACTTATAGTGTTAAAACAAAACTTAACTTGCCAAAACCTTAAGGCCATTATGTTAGTTTTGTGTTGGCCATGTACTGCTGGGCATGGGGCTGCACCTCAGAGTGATTTTTATGCCCAGTGAGACTGATTGAGAGAAAATATATTTTTAACTTGAATATGGTTATTAAAATTCACAAGCTGCTGGGTTAGAGAAATGGTCCTGTGCTCATTTCTCCTCTTAGTGCTGTGAGTATACCTGGTACAGATCACACAATCTCTGTGCATACTGCCAGCATCTCCATTTGTTTCTATGTGTGTCAGTCTGTCTGTTTAGAAGGCCTTGCTTCCTTGGTATTCTCCATTCTTTTTGACTGTTTAAGATTCTTTTCTAGAGAGTTCCCTGTGCACTGAGAAGAGAGATTTTGACGGAGACATGTTATGTAGTATACGCCCAAGGCCTGTCATTCTTGCCACATGGTCTAGTTGTTGGACTCTGTGTTCTCTTCTACTGCAGGATAAAGCTACTCTGAGGATGACTAAGCAAACATTGATCTATGAGTATAGCCTAATTTTGATAAAAATAATTTTATGGCTACATTTATTAAATAGAACAGTAAGACTTGGTTTTCCTCTTGGCCCATGGTTTTTCTGATCAACTAAGTGTTGGGTCTGGGTCGTGTCTAATGGAATTGATCTTAAATATAATCCAGTATTGGTTAGGTACTTTTATAAGCCTTCTGTTACTACTTCAATAGCTTGTCTTTCAGGTAATTTCAAAGAGTTATAGATCAGTTGGTGTTTATTTTCCTCCTCTGATAGAATGCAGAGTTCATTCGAGTATCAATACTAGTCAGTAGGATTGAGGATTCTAGGTAGGCACCAGCTTGACATCTCAGTATTCAATACAGCTTCAGTTGTCTTCGGCTATACTTCCTTTCTTTTAGTTTATGGAAAGCAACCAATAGCCTCAGCAACAGCCTAGATAATTTGTGGTTTTCATGGGTTCCCATTGGCTAATAACTCGTTTAAAAGTAACTTATTTCCTACACTGGAACCTTCATTTTGTGACAAGAGATGACCCATTATTTAGAAATTTTATTTAGACCACCTTCATGTGTGCATATGTTTTTGTATAGTCTCTACAGTATTAATTATCACACAGGCTTTTGATTATCTTGTTAGTCTGAGCTGTCCCTCTTTGTACTCCCTCCTCAATCCCTCTTCTCTGTCTGCATCTGAGCATCCTATTCTTTCACCTTCATTCATCCATAAGCATTCTATTAACCATTACAAAGGACACCTGTCTCTCTTCCCTAGTCTTTACGATACCTAATATCTATTCTTTATTAATTGTAGCTTGTTTATTGAAGATATGATAACTAACAAAGATACATAAGTGAATATTTACTATATTAATATTTCTGGATTTGGGGTATCTCAGGTAGAATGGTTGTTTTACTATCTATCTATCAATCTGTGATTTCATTATTTCCTTATTTTGAAAGTTGAGCAATATTTTATTGTTTAATGTCTTATACTTTAATCCTTTCATATATTAATAAATATTTAGATGGTTTCCAGTTTGTGGCTATTAAATAGAGCATCAAGGAACATGGATAAGCAACTGTATCTAAAGTATTTCTAGAGTCCTTTGGGTATATCCCCAATATATACACAAATTTGATATTGCTGGATATTAAGGCTGATTTATTTCTAGCTTCCTGAGAAACTGCCTCATTAATTTGCATAAAGAATGGTGGTGTGTTGGATAGAATTTTAATTAATACCAGTATTTTTCAAAGGTATAACTTAGGTCAGTGTAGAGATTTGAAGAAGAAATGGCATTCATAGCCTTATATATTTTAATCCTCCTTTTCCAATTCCTGGGACTGTTTGAGAATGAATAGGAGGTTTAGCTTAGTTAGAGAAGGAATGGTCCTATGTTCCTGGTAGAGGGTACTTGGGTAATATAATTATAATATCAATTATTGTTCTGTGTCACAAGCTCTAATTACCATACTTTCATGTCCTCAATCCAGTATGTCCTCTTTACCACAAATTGCTAAATAAAACAGCTATGCTACCTTAAGGTGGATTTAGTTTAGTAGTCTTTCATAATTCTTAGAAACCATAATTATTTTAGCTTAGAAAATTCAAAGCGCTCGAAGAATAAAATCAATCTAATGTTAAAATGTGACCATCACTTTGATAAAATTATAATGCCAGAACTTGAAAAACCAAGATGTATATAAAATGTATTTTAATCTTTAGTTTTAATTGATTAATAACTATAGGAATCTAATGAATTTGGGTAAGCATAAACATTGTCTTTAGTTATTTACTTATTGATGAGCCTAACATAATTCTTTGAACAACAATAAATGTATAGTAAAGGAATTAGGATTAGTTAAAGATGCATCACAAAACAAGACTAAGTCAGAATATAGGAAAAAGATTTATATCTAGGACTTAATACTTACAGGGAGGAGATTGGAGTGTAGTGGTGGCAGTTATTTCTCTATCATTTATCTATAATCTATCTGTGTTTATGCACTCAGAGAGAAAGAGAGAGAGAGAGAGAGAGAGAGAGAGAGAGAGAGAGAGAGAGACAGAGAGAGAGAGAGAGAGAGAGAGAGAGAGAGAGAGAGAGAGAGAGAGAGAGAGAGAGAGACAGGAAGAATAAAATTAATAAAACATTTTAAAAGTTAAGTTTAGTGTCAATTATTCCAATTGTCTCCAGTAATAGAAACATAACAATATTTCATGAAACTTATGAGAAGTTGTAAGTTGGGATAATTTACAGTGCACTGTACACTCTGAGAATAGCATGGCAAGCACATTTAATATTCTGTATTATTTATGAAGAAATCGGATTTTCAGGAACTGTCTGTGTAATTGTAAAGGACAAAGATCCCACTAAATGGAAAAGATACTATAGATTTCTTAGTAAAGTACATTCTGAGATTAACAGAAAACTTCCTTATTTTTTCCAGGGCATACTTATTAAACATTTATTTATTCATATGTCTTGTTAGTTAATTTGGATTCAGGAGCAATGTTGTAACATGAATAACAAATACATCATAATAAAATCATGCTAAATACTTTAAAATCAATATATGTCTATTTTAGAATTTAGTTGGTATGTTTATAATTGAGGAAGGCTTACTGGATCAAATACTTTGGAGGTACATTGGTTTATATGAGAAATGTTCAATAGCCTTCAATTAAGTGAGTGGTAAGACTTTTTTGGTACATGCTAAGAAAATAACATCAGAACTGATTACAAGATTTTTATATCTGGAGATGTTTCTATATGTAGTGATTCAGATAAATTAATATGTTAGTTGACAGGTAAAGCAAACCAAAAAAAAAAAAAAAAAAAAAAAAAAAAAAGGATCATGGACAATTGACAGGTTAAAAAAAAAAGAAAAAGAATCAAGGAAACAAAGTGAAATACACCAAGAATCCCAGTTATCAATAAAAATTCTGACAATTTCTCATATTTTACAATTATGTATTTTAATATTTTCCACTATGTTCTATTTCATTTGTTTTACTGACTAATTTACAAATAGGAGACTTTTCTTGAAAATGCATTCGATGTTATGTAGCTCTAAATTTTGTTCATAGGTTTTGAAAACTCATAACTTAAAAATTATAAAATAAAATAGTCATAAAATAATAAGTGCCAATTCAATGTATAAAAATATACTGTACTCAGGAGTCATATAACAGAAGCTTAACGATTTTGAACTACACTACATGGCAACCACTGTTAACTCCAATTTTTTACAAGGATTTGATTCTTCCCTAGGCAGTAAGAACAAATCCCAACACAATTTCTCAGTCTAATGTGTTCTGAGCAATTTAAAGTTGAGGACTGGTCAATGAAAAGTGTCATGTCTCTGCAGTTTTGTGCAATGTGAGTTAAAACACATTGAAAAAAATAACTTGTTGTAGTATTTGTGTTATCATTGAATACCTGAAAGATTGTGTTTTGCTGAATAAAAAGTAGATAGAAAAAAATAGGTAAAGTTTTTGATATATACTTTCCACTTGCAGACCTCGTGTTTCTATGAGAAAATATATAATCAAATGTCATTTTTGACTATATAACAGAAATAGTGTCAATTATTATAGAAAATTAAATATCGATATATATTTTATTACTTAGACATACCTTTAATCTCCAAAGAGTAATAATAGTCATAACAAGTCCCTAAAGTTTTCAACTGTTTTTAAATTGTTTTAATGCCTGTACTACTTGGGATGTTATTTTTGATGTGGTTTCTTAACTTGACACCAGTTAAGAGTTATCTGCTAAGAGACATCACAGTTGATAAATGCCTCTGTAAGAATGGTCTATAGAGAAACATGTTGGCCCATCTGAAGATGCTTGACTCTTACTTGGAATAGGGGAATAAAAGTCATATAAATCAGGGAGGGCTCTGGTTGGAAGAATTATAGGAAAGGGCATGGGGGCAGAGTTCAGAATCAGGCATGGGGAGGTACAGGAAATTACTGAGAGGGCCAAGAGAATGAATAGGAATCGGTAGCTGACAGGGAAGAAGGGCATCTCAAGGACATGCCAGAGACATAGGATGGAAAAGGCTCCCAGGAGTCAGTGCAGGTGACCTTAGATGCTCAAAGAACTGGAGCAGAGGTTTTCCCTTAAGTGTTTTCCTGTCTGTGGAATCTGTTCCTCTAAAGAGGCTATCTTCTCTAACTATAGTGGGGGAAGAAGTACTTATCCCTGTAGGAACTTGATGTACCAGTTTGAGATACCTGGTGTGGAGACAAGGGGTGTAAAACTCTCTTAGAGGAGAAGAGAAAGGGAGATTGGGGGTGAACTGGGAGGATGGGAAGTGGGCGGTGTAGGATAAAATAGCATGATTGGGTTATAAAATGAATGAATGAATGAATGAATGAATGAATGAATAAATAAATAATAAATAAATAAATGAAAATCAGAAAAGAAACTTCCATTATGTATTACAGACAGTCAGCCAAAAATAGTATCTCATTGACAAGTGGCTGGTAGTTATCATCTGCTGCAAGAGAGAAAGATTCACTCTTCTTCATAATGGCTATTAATATGTTCCTTATATCCCAGTGACTAATCCAATGTCCATGCCCATATGTGAAACTGTAATTGTATACAGGGGCAAATGACTGTGAGCAACTAATGACTGGTGGGAGAGGGACCATTAGCATTGCCTAAGGATGAGCATCCTCAGTGGTTATCCATTGCAAATCATCTAAAACGATGTACAAACAAGAAAACAGACTCAACAGGTTGACTTTATATATTCATGCACACAAATACAAACATACATATGTATATACCAAGAACAACAACAAGAAGAAGAATGAAACTATCAACGTCGATAATAAAGGACAGAAAAGGTTTTAGAATAAATGTATCTGGAGAAAGGAGAGAGAACAAAAAAGTGTGGTATTTCTGTTTAAACAAAAATGTATTAAAATAAATAAACACAAATATGTATTATAAAAAGAATACAGGAAGTAAGACTGAGATAGGATGGGAAATTTTGGAAGAGTTGAGGTGGAGAATTAATCATGAATTTGATCAATAGAAATTGTACAGGTTACATGAAATTTTCAAAGAAACAAAGTTTCCTTTTAAAAGACAAGAGTGTTAAGAGGAATTAAGTAAAATGCAAATCTTAGTTTAAGCATTATCCTGATCAGATTGGGCTGTGAGCATGTTTGGGTGGATTGCATTGAGAGTAAATTGATGTAGTACCCTTATTTCCCATAATACAAACTATATATATATATTTAAAAGAATGCAGTTCCTCACTTAGGCCTTTAATTTATTGATTCTAATTAATTTGTATTACTGTTTTTAGAATACATTTGTAGAGGGACTGAGGACGTGACTTAATCAGGAAAATCATGTTGTATAAACATGAAAATTTCAGTTTTCTGACACCCACATAGTGAGCTGAGTTGACAGCACAACGTACTGGAGGCAGTGAGTTCTCTGGAGCTGAATTGCTCACCATGTTATTACTGAGATAGGGTACTTCTATTGTCATGTTCCTTCTTCATTGAGGGGAAGACCCATTGGGAAAGGAACTCAACATTGACCTCTGGACTGCATATACATGTGCATTTGTACATCACACATAAGTACACACCAATACCCACAAGAACATGTATATGCAACACACATACATGTTAATTGCAGGGATAGTTTAAATACTTATTTTTTAAAATTACATTGCAGATTAATTAGTCTGCAATAAAATATATGAGAACTCACCTATAGGTTTGTCTGATACCTCTAAACTCACAGACCCTTGTTTAGTTCCTAATATCACTATTTTTCACTCTACTGCATGTGGCTGTTGAATAGGGGCAAAGTGGAAAATTTGAGATCTGCCCTTTGTCTCGTATAATTTTTTTCTTAGTGTAAATATTTTTTGCAGCTGGTTGTTTTCTTATACAGATGTACTCCCTGGTTTTGTTATGCCAAATTTTATTGTGGTTATGCTTTATTGATTAATTTAAAAATAAAACAATATACTCAAGGCCTTATCATCAGCTGTCATCAAGAAGATCATGTGACATAGATGAAAGTTTCCATTTATTAAAGTTTTAAATGCAGGGACTAGGATTATTGTCTATAGATTTAAAAATATTGCACTACATAAATGATTGGAAGTTATATGTTTTTTAAATATTATTATATCATTAGAAAGACACATAGGAAAGAATGAAAAATTGTGTTATTGACTTTACTTTAATCATGAAGATTTTTCATGAAAAATGTGTATTTATTGTAAACAATACTGTATTTAAATGAGGCTATTCATTTTAATTAGTGTTACTTTGTCATAATGTTATTATTCAAAGTATAACCTATGTATAAATCAAATTAATAAATATCACATAATGATGACATCAATTGTAGTTTTTCTTTATTAATCAATAATGTGGACATGAGAAAGAAAAAGAAAGCATGGAGCAAACTTCTGCTAAAAGTTACCAAACTGAATCAATCTGGAAAATCCAATGGCCATGTACACTACATTAATTCTGTAGGTAATATTTTTGTCATATAAGAAGATTCAGAAAACAATTCATATGGAAGAAATTTAAATGGAAACACCAAGTGTGAAAGCAAAGCCTTAACTTGACATATCTTGTTACCAAATGAAACCTCCAGTATTAGGAGTGGGTTGCATCTAATATCATTCAGAAGTTTTCCATGGAAACTTTCAAAGAATCCAGAATACTCCCAAGAGTATTAGTTGCTCTCTAAAAACTCGTGATTAGGACCTATCGCCGAAGACAGCACCTGTACATCTACTGAATACTGAGAATTTGAGCTGGTTTTACACCTAGCATCTACATACCTATTGACTGTTGTTCACAGTACAGTAAGGTACCCTGAGACTAGATAGCTATGCTCCTGGTTAAAAGTCATACTGTTTTGCTAAATAGCATAACAAACAATAAAACAGCTACAAATGGCCTTTTGCTGTTCATATTGGTAACTGTCCTGCTCAGCCATTATCAGAGAAACTTTGCCCTGCACTAGGTAAGAAAAAATACAGAGACCCACAGATGAAGAATGTACTGAGTGAAAAACCTTGTAATACTTCCTCCTAAATGTGAGGAATCCATTTCATCTCTCCTCTCAGGGATCTCTGAACTTTGCAGAGGAGGAGACAGAGAGACATTACCAGTCTGTGGGTATGGACAACACCAAGAAAACAGATATAATAGGACTGATGAATATTTGAATTCAGAGAGACAGTGGCAGTATGCACTGGTCCAACAGAGTTGCAAGTCAGATGTGTAGTCAATGGTGGGAGAAGTGGATACAAGTCCCAACTACAACCTAGAAATAAGCTCTGACTAATAATCATTAACAAAGAAAAATTTAATTTTCTCCAGTGGATTCTCACTGGGTATATAACTCACTCTGAAGTGCAAGTTCCACACCCAACAGTAGATGGGCAAAATCTCACCAACCAACCAACCAAACTAACTAAAAACAAATGCAACAAGGTAGCCCAGCTAGTAGATCATATCCCACATACAAGCAACAGCTTTTGGAATAGCCCCGGCTCCAGTTGCTCAGGAGCCGCTGGAATGTCAAGCTACCTATCTACTAGCTATGAGTGGAGGGTCCCAGTTTCAGTCTCTGTATTTTCTTTGTTTGGTGGTTCAGATTCTGAGAGACCCCAGAGTTCAGGTTAGTTTACTCTGTTTGTCTTCCTATGATATGCCTATCTCCTTTGAGCTACGATCTTCCACCGGTTCTTCCATAAGAGTCCCCAGTCCCATCCTCTGGCTATGGGTATCTCCATTTGTCTAAGTCAGCTGCGGAGTGGAGTCTTTTAGAGGACATCTTCTGTCTGTTGCAGTAGATTTCTTCCCCACAGGTTCATTGCCCTAGTAGACTATATACAGCCATAACTTTCTTATATGACCTTCTGCCCCTATGCCTTTAATATATCCTAGACTTTGTTTTACCTGAGATAATATGCCAATCTCTAAGAGCTAACTAGATACCTATTGAAATGGCCAAACTAGATTCTAGGAATCTTGTAAATTTTATAGTTACATCAGCTTCAACCTTCAATCTCAATTCTGTCTAACTGCAATTTTAACTTTGGTCTCTTATCATCAGTAGTAGTTTTCCAAAACATCTGAGGATATTTATTTGTGTGTTTGTTTGGTTGGTTTGGGGTATCTTTAGAATCACCTTTTTATCCATAGGATCAGCTCCACTTTTGCTAATGGTTTATTTAAGTTTTGAGCAGCTCTGTCTTTACTATTAGGCTTTGATTTCTTTCTATTTTAGAACAGTCTTTCCTTGGTGGACAGGGAACAAATGGCTCATTTTATTTTCTATTGGTTCTTGAGTGAATCTCCTTATTCAGGTTTCTGTAATTAGGAATTAATTTTAATATCTTTGGCTAACTTACATTAATGGACCTTAAGTTTATTGCTTTCTCATCTTCATTTCTTAGAAAACATATATCCTGAATTATTATTAATAACATTAATAATATTATTATAGAATAATTTATAATTAGAAACTTTTGTTTACAGTAATTTAGGGAAGGGCCTAATCTTTTATAATCATAGCAATGGTCATTTTGTGGTTTTCTATCTCCTGTAATTGTTTGTCAAACCACAATTGAATTGTGAGATTAAATTTTTATTCACAGTTTTAATTCATTCATAAAGCGCTGTGGATCTGGCCCTTAAAGGTCTAACAGTCTTTTTGCATTCAGCGTTAGCATTTTCAAAGGCTAGGAACTCTTAATAGTTTTCTAGCGGTTACATCTGATATTGCTATACTCAGCGCTGTAGTTAATCTTCGTAAGAAGTAGTGAGTTGGTTATGTGAACCCTGGGTTATCGTTGTAAATGATTCAGCTTTTCCCTGTTGTTCTATCTTGTCCTAAGTATTGAAGGATATTGTTCTAGGACATTGTCTTTCATTGATGATAATCTGTACTCTCAATTCAGAACATGGATCTTTACTTAGTAACTGGTCCTTGACAATACCTAAGCTTCTTGTCAATTTCATTGTTTCATAACTGAAGCCTCATCTTTCCATCATGTAAGTCATTGTAATTCAGGATCATGCCCTAAGATGGCTGTCATTATATCTCTCAAGTCATTTGGAATTATAAGATTTTATGTGACCCAGTTATTAAGAATATGCTTAACATATGGTGATTGTGAGTCATAGGTTATTGTTACTTCCATAAATCTTTTAAAATCTTGTGTCAGTATAGGTTACCATCCAAACTGTTGATAACCTTGTGGATTTATTTTATCCCCTTTCTAATTATGTTATAAAGAGTGGTATTGGAAGCAATTTTTGCCTGCTTCTGTGAAAGCCTGCCTGTCAGGCAGAATCAAGCAAGGTCAGGGTCTGCTGGCAGATTTCCTGGCCTGCTGATGCATGGAACAATACACGTGAAAGTTAAGGCGAGGGGCTGATTGCTCTATTAATGGTGGAGGAAGGAATACGGAGACCTCAGGGTAGGTACAGATGTCCAATGTACATCAACCATTGTTTCTGCTAGCCGTGTCTCTGTTTTCCAAGATACTGTAAAAGTATATAAAGACTATGAGAAATACATTATGGGATGGTATAGTATATTAGTTCTCCTGAATTATAACTTTGTCTATGAGTCTTTTTTTCTGTCTTTCCTATAATCATCCTCACACCCCCTTAGAGAACTGTTCGAATTTCCCTGGCAGGATCAGTGCGGAATGGGAGCATCAGTTTAGGCTTTTTTTTTTTTTTTTTTCTTTTTAAAACAGATATAGGCGCTCTTCTTACAAGATGGTGCTATAGCTTTTGACCTTCTCTCCTTTTTATCAATATCTTCCTCAACTTGATGTGTTTTTTTTTTCTAAGTTACTTCTAAGACTTGTCTTCAAATTTCACCTTTACTTTTGTATTGCAGTAAATATTAAATGAATGGCTTAATGTTTTATTGGCCCCTCAGTCTCACTCCACAGACGCAGCTCCAGTGTGGAGCCAAGCACACACATTCATTCAGTTCCCACACCACTTGGCACTCCATTCTGCCTCTAAGAAATCAGGCTTGTCTCACCCATGTTGGTTATCATTTTGGTATCTTCTTAATTTATATTGACAATCTTTTCTAATTTTCTTCTAAGCTTTATCTCCATTATTCATTTTTCTTCTCTTTTCAAATTTCTATCATCTTATTATATCATCTTAGTATCTTCCATATTTCCATCTGTAACATTTTCTAATTTTTCTTACAAAGCTTGTCTAAAATTTTCAGTTTTCTCTCTTTTACTTGTCTCTCTACAATCCTTTTCTTTGAGAAGGCATAAGAAGCCATCCTGGCTAAGAGAACTAAATTGTGTATTACTAATGTGATGGTAATCATAATTGATAATGTGTCATTCCTAATTAGGTCATTTATTACTTTCTCGTTTGTTTCTGCCCTTACGTCCTTTCTGATGGTTTTATATAACACCTGACAACTCTGTGTTATTGTGAGTCTCATTTTGGATGCTTTATTTCTTTAGATTTCTTTAAATCTCTTCCCAAGGACTTCCTTTTACCAATTTACACTTTTTAATGATTATTTATACCTAGTTCCATTTCTCTTTTACTGTTTTTAAATTTAATATTTTACAAGTTGAGAGGTTTGTGGCTTTTCACCTCCACTGCAGGACTGGAAGAGTCTGCAGGCTGCACAAGCCAGCATGGGTCTACTGCAGCTACCTCTACCCCTTTAGCTCAGTCTTAGAACGCTGCTGGCTTCTGGTTCTGCCCCCTTTGGGTTGGTCTCTTTCTCTGCACAGTTGCAGGGTTTCGAGCATGGATGTAAATCAGGGTGTCTAGCTCTCTCTAGCATACTTTGTGGCATTTCTCTGGTACTCTGCCTTGCTTGGGAAATTCTGCAGCTACTTTGAGTGCTCAAGTCTGATAGAGACAGGGGTGCAGGTCTGGCACTTGAGTTAGTTCACCAACCTCTTCTGAAAAGAGCAGCCTAGCTAGGAAACTTCTCTGAGAAATATTTATGCATGCTTTCACCTGGAGTTTTTACAAATGGAAGGTGCCATTTGTAACTGCAGGCTTTTCTACCTGCACCTAAATTCATTAAATGAAGACTCTAATACCAAATTATTCATGAATAAATGTCTAAGCCAAAGACATTAGATCATTCCTGTTAGTTCATAACTCTTTTCTAATTATTCTGTTCTAAGCTCTGCCATGCGGCTACGTACCTTTCCTCAAGACCATCTCTGTCAGCATGCAAGGTAAATCTCTTCTTGTGACTGACTATCTCCCAGAATCCTCTCTCTGCTGAAACTCCCAACTGTGTCCTGACTATATATATATATGTAGTTTTTCTAATTTCTCCTAAGGATACTTTCCATTTTTTCTATTATTTTCTGTCTCTCAACCTTTTTAGTAAATTCCACATTTTTATTTATAAGTTTTCCAATTTCTCTTCTAAGACCTGCCTCAATTGTTTTTCATATTTTTTTCTTATTTCTCTATTATCTTAGTATTTCTTTTTATTTTATTTCTAATCTTTTCTAATTTCTCTTTATGACCCTGTCTCATTTTTCATATTTCTCTTTTTTCTTGCATATCTCTCTCAGAATTTTTCAAATTTCAATGTATTTTTTTTTCTAATTTTCCTTCTAAGGCCTGTCTCCATTTTGTTTGTTTGTTTCTCTGCTATCTTAGTATTGTCCTCATTGTTATTAATAACATTTTCTAACCTTTCTCCTCAGATCTATCTCCATGTTCCAAGACTTTCATGCATATCTGAAGCCTGTTTCTTGGAGAAGGGTCAGAAAGTCATTATGATTACTAAGACAAGACAAAAATTACCAGCACGGTAATAGTAATAATTAGTAATATGTTTATCTCAATTATGTTATTTTTTTCTTTCTTTTGTTTCTACCTTTAAGCTACTTAAAATTCCATTTTACAGTAGCCAGATGCTCAGTGCTGTTATGCTTTGAATTATTTATATCTGTCTATTAATTTTACACTAAATCTCAAACCTTTTACTTAGAGCCTGCCCAATGTCCCCAAGGGCAGGTCATTTCACTCTCTCTATATTCCAGCCCAAAGAGCTGTAAGAAGCCCATTTCTCTACTGGAGGACACACCTCTATCTGGGACCATAAGTAAGTGCCTGTCTGCAGACACCTAATGCTTCCTCAGAGCCTTTCCAGCTTCCTCTGAAATCCCCCCTCACCTTAGCTCTATACCCCAGCCCACAATGCTGGCAGAAGCCCACTGCTTCACATGAGCCCTTATCAGAAAATTTGCATTGCCCCTGAGGACTCACTGGTCTGAGGACCACCAGACACTGAGGTTAGAACAAAAAAGAAGTAAAAAACCAAGGGAAACACAGTCATACAACACAGATGAACTAAAAAATCAACACTTAATGTATAATTACCTCACAGAAATGCCTAGAGGCAACTTTAAGAACATAGTCAGCTTCTGATCTTCTTGTTACTAGCTTCTCTGGGTCTGTGGAACGAAGCATGACTATCATTTACTTTATAGCTAATGTCCACTCATAAGTGAGTACATACAATGTTTGTGTTTCTGGTACTTGGTTACCCTACTCAGGTTAATATTTTTGCAGTTCCATCAATTTGCCTGAAAATTCTATAATTTATTTTTTGTTATGGCCGAATAATAATCAGTATTATTACAAATGTATCTGTTAATCTGGGTCTTTTAATTGGGGAATTGTGATCATTGAAATATATCAATGACCAGGTGTTTCTTTCAAGGACACAGTTATGAATTCTTATTATCTGTTGTTGGCGGTAGTAGAGGTAGTGCATAAATGTGTATGTACCTATGAATTTCCCTTCTTTTGATTTTGCTGATGTGAGATGTTTTTTAACTGGATTTTCATAGGTGTATGTGGGGCGCCACCTGCACATTCTCCATTACAAGATTGCGCTGACATCCGGCTGGAGTTAGCAGTAAACAAGTCATGTGCGCACGTGCTGGGTAACTTGCCACTCCTTGAGCTCTGCCTCTCCCGTGGTGTCATAGGGCCTGATGAGTTTCAACCAATCAGGGGGCTCCACGTCCAAGGCAAGGACTGATCCCTTTATAAGGGGATGGGCTAGATAGTTCAGGGTCTTCTTCGTCACATGTTGCAAGCTTATGCTCTGCCTCTCGAGAGCATTAAAGTTTACCGCAGAAGAATCCTATTTCGTGTGCCGCGTCGTTCTTGCAGGCAAGACGGTTTGCACGGGACAGGTGTAGTTAACCTCCTTGGGTTAGATATTTTCTTCTAATATCCTTTTTTATTGGTTATTTTTTATTTACATTTCAAATGTAGTCCCCTTTCTCGGTTTCTTTCCCAGAATTCCCCTGTCCTATTCTCCCATCCCCTGCCTCTATGAGGGTGCTCAATCAACTCATCCACCCACACCCTCCTGCCTCCCTGCCCTGGTATTTTCCCACACTGGAACATCATGCTTTTACAGGACCAAGAGTCTCTCTTCCTGTTGATACCCAATAAGGCCATCTTCTGCTACATATGCAGCTGGAGCCAGAAGGTCCCTCCTAGTGTACTCTTTGGTTAGTAGTTTAGTTCCTGGGAGCTCTGGGATCTCTAGTTGGTTGATATTGTTGTTCATCCTATGGTGTTGCAAATCCCGACAGCTCCTTCAGTCCTTTCTCTTACTCCTCCATTGGGCACCCTGTTCTCAGTCCAATGGTTGGCTTCCACCATCCACCTCTGTATTTGTCAGGTTCTGGCAGAGACTCTCAGAACACATCTATTTCAGGCTCCTGTCAGTATGAATCTTTTGGCATCTACATTATTAACTGGGTTTCCTGACTGTATATGAAATGGATCTCCAGGTAGAGCAGTCTCTGAATGACCTTTCCTTCAGTCTCTGCTCCACACTTTGTCTCTGTATTTCTTCCTGTGAGTATTGTGTTCCCCCTTCTAAGAAGGACTGAAGCATCCACACTTTGGTCTTCTTCTTGAGCTTCAGGTGGTCTGTGAATTGTATCTTGAGTATTCTGAGCTTTTGGGCTAGATCTGTGCATAGCTAGTGTTTATATTTTGCTTGTCATGGGATTGTTTTTTTGATCTATGATGATTGAGTTTTGTTGTCTATAGTTGTCTTGGCTGTAGTCTCTTAGTGTCTCCAATATATTCATTCAAGACAATTTGACTTTCAGTGCCTTTGTTGAGAAATTTGGTATAATTCTAGTTGTGCTGGCTATGTGTATTGTAATTGGCCATTTTTATTTGCAGCTTTTTATATTCTTTATTCGATCTGTATTTTAGTGTTTTGATATTCTTTTACTTAGATTCTCTCTTCCAAATTCTAAATTCTGTTGGTGATGATAATGTAAGTAGTTTCTGTTTGTTTACCTAGAGATTTCCATTGCCATGATTCTCTCAGTTTGTGTTTTCTTTAGTGCTTACTTCAGTGTTCACACTTTGCACAGTGTGAGTGCCATTTCTTTCACAAATTTATTTAATTTTTTTCTTGGGATTCTTTAAGGACTTTATTAATTTCCTCTCATTGATTGGATTTTCCTGGCCTTTTTTGTGTGGGTATGTGTGATTTATTCATTTCCTACGATTGATGGTGTTCCAGGATTTTATTAAGGGATTTGTTCTTTTCCTTTTTCTATTTTATATATTTATACTTTATAGTCCTTCCTGTGTTTCAGCTGTGTTGGAATATTCAGAGCTTGCTGTAGTAGAAAAACTGGGATCTGATGGTGACGTATTCCCCTAACTATAGTTGATTGTAGAATTGTAGTACAGGATAGAATGGTAAAGAGAGTAGTAGCTGTAGGGAAAGCTTGGAAGGCTCAGAGGAAGTGCTGGTGGTCTGTAGGTGGGTATTTGTCTGGGGTTTGGGGTACTAGAGTGACCTCTGGAAAATCAGGGGCTGTGCTTTCTGATTTTGTGTGAATTTGACACAGCCGGAGTTAACACAGAGCAAGGAGACTCGGTTGAGAAAATGCCTCCATGAGATCCAGCTGTAAGACATTTTCTAAACTAGTGATCAAGGTATGAGGGCCCAGTCCATTGTGGGTGATACCGTCCCTGGACTGGTAGACCTGGGTTCTATAAGAAAGCAAGCTGAGCAAGCCAGGGGAAGCAAGCCAGTAAGCAACATTCCTCCATAGCCTCTGCACCAGCTCCTGCTTCCTGACCTGCATGAGTTCCTGTCCTGAATTCCTTTGTTGATGAACAGCAATGTGATAGTGTAAGGTGAATAAACTCTCTGAAACTTGATTCTTGGTTGTGATATTTTGTGCAAGAATAGAAACCCTGACTAAGACAGAGTCCTTTACAGCTGTAAGCCAGAATATAACTAGATGATATAAGGAATAGGCAACTGTTGGGACAAGACCACACAGGCTTTGATGACATCCAGGACTTTACCCAGGTTTCTGGGTATAGGCTTGGTCTATGGAGAACAAGAGTCTTCAGCGGGAGTTGTGGGTTTACACATCCCATTTAAACTTTACAAAATAGTCTCCAATTTTATAGTTAGCAGATGTTCATCATAAGAATGTGAGGAAATAATAAAAGCAGAAAAAAATAATTAGCCTTTTTTCGCAGAATTTAAAACAATCCTCAGATAACATTTTCTATATGTTTATCATCTATTTCTAAATGATTAGTGTTGCCTCATGCTAACAATCTATATCTACAACAAAAGCATTTAACATTTCGATAATCATTAGGACTGGTTTTCGTTAGGTTTCCACAAAGATGTTGTAGTAAGAATAACTTTTTTTTAGCACATTGCCTCAGCAAGCTTTAACTGTAGACACACAAGCTTCTTTGCAGCATTGCATTTAAAGATTTTTATTTACATCAGAATCATTACTCTGTAATAACAATAATATCCATTGCTTTGATATGTAGAAGTTCTAGATACAATCTAAGTACCTGCCCAAGGTTGACATGTGACCATTATTGCTTCCTGAATCCAAGTTTTTAAAGTAAACCTGAAATTCAGAAGATACTTGCTGTTTCATATTTGCATATTTGAAAAAAAGTTTGAATTATGCCAAAGGTCATCTTTCTGTCTGCTTGAAGCATCACTTTACAAAGAAGCTCTGTAAAACCTTAGGAAGTCAAAGCAAAAAATCCCCAAAACAACAACAACAACAAAAATCCAAACAAACAAACAAACAAACAAAAAACAACAAAAAGCCAAAACAAAATGAAAACAACAGAAACCAAAAAACAAACAAACAAACAAAAAAACAAAACCAAACCAAAAAAAAAAAAAAAAAACCTAAAACCAAAAACCAAAAAGACAATACTAAGGTCAGCCTTGAAGGCTATTAAACAGATCATGAATACATCTGACATTGGTTTCACTGTTTTCTTGCCATCTTACTGTTAGCAGCTTTTACAGAAAACAATGTTTCTCCTTCCTTTTAGGATTCATAGATCAAGTCGGTTTATCTTTGAATATAAAGTTGAAAATAATTAAGCAGGTGTATTGAACTCATTGCATTCAGCCCTAGATATATAGCGATTAGCAATTCAGTTTCTTTATCAGAGAAAATCTAGTTCAATTCTCAGATCGATGTTAATTAAGAGACCCAAACAAATCGAGATTGTTTTGCAGGCTGAGCTGTTTGGAGAATAGGGTGTGATCCATGGTCACAATGAGACCTATAAGATGTGCTTTTAGGCATTGCCAAGGTTATCTGCCAGGATTTTCTGGAGTAGCTAAAGAAGGGAGTGTTTGGACACCTTAGATGCCTTTCACTGAATGCATTGCTCAGCTTGACACCTAGATTTCACCAGAGTGAGCTATGGGTTATAAGAGTTAAATGGCATTAGAAATGTAAATACAGAGAATATCCAATAAAATAATAAAAGAGTTAAATAATGTTATCTACTTAACTATTACTTGGTGAATTTCTTAACATTAGAAAAATAATTGCAACTTATATATTAGTTTTTTTGGCACAAGATTCATAAAATAATTATCACAGCAATTGTGCTTCTAATATTCAAATATTTTTCTATTATGGATAAATGTAATTAAATACAGAAAACAGTAGCTCCTTATTCAATGAGCAATTAATAATGAGAGATCTTACAATTTTCTGGTGTGTAAATGATAAATTTGTCACAGTCTCAGACATTTGAACACTGAGTTCCTTGTTGGGAATAGTTTGAGAGGTATAACCTTCCAAAAGGGTTGTGAAGATTCACACTATTTTTGGGTATCTTCCTCTGTTTTGCATCTGGCATTCAAGCTATGGGCCCTCATGTGCTCCCTAAGCCATCATGTCTTCTTCTGTTGGCTGTCCCAGCTCAGTCATCAAAATCCTTAATGCTCTGAAACCATGCCCCAAACTAATTCTTTCTTCTGAAATTTTCTGTGATAATGGAGTGATTAGCACAATATCTGAGCATGAAATACCATCAGACAATCATCAAAAGGATTCTAAGGAAAGTGAATTGAAAATGATATCTTTTTCTTGTCTTAATAAGCTTGCCTTTTAGAAATTGTTTGTTTTCTTTTATTATGGAAAATTCACAGGACTTTTATAGAATTAAACAGCAGCATTTATTTGCATCAAGTTGCTTAGGTTGCATAAACTCTTGAGTCCTGTTGATGACAGCATCACGTGATCAGTGAGTGTTACAATCTTCCACTAATACTGTTCTCAAAGTGATCCTTTCACTGAGTGTAGATACCTTTCCTGCCATTTTGTCCTTTGTGTTCAACTTCCTGCATATTCCTGCTATTGAAGGTCCATTAGAGTGCACCTGTGAGGCCTCCCTTCAGGAAAATGAAATAGATGTGTTCTAAAGAAACAGTACAGGCAGGGAAAAAAATCTATCAGAAACAATTGTAAAATACTAGGAATAAAAAGAACGGCAGAATGACAAATATCTGAGTTTTTCAAACCATTTTTATGGATTCAAGGGAAAATGGAGTAGAAGGACCTTTGAATGAGTCTAAGTTTTTATATAAAATATTGTTCAGGATGGAGAAGTGGCTCAGAGGTTTCGAGAACACAGTAGTCTTGTCGCAGTTGCAACAACCACATCAGGTAAGCTTCACAACTGACACACAGCAATCTTTACAAATAAAAGTAAAATATTACTGCATGAATATAGTGAAAAGAGACTTAATATGCAATATATATAATGCACTCTAAATTAGGGAAAGTTTAATATTTTAGTCTGAGTAATTAAGTACCAAAATAATCAATGTGATATTAAAAATAGTTATGCATTCAAAATAAAGACAAATCAATTTATATAGTATTAAAAGGGTCCAGGCCAATGTTTGGCTGTAAGCATCTGCATCTGCATTTATCATGCTCTGGCAAAACCTCTCAGGAGACAACTATTTCAGGCTCCTGTCAGCAAGCACTTCTTGGCATCTGCAATATTTTCTGGGTTTGGTGACTGTATATGGGATGGATCCCCTAGTGAAGCAGTCTCTGGATGGACTTTCCTTCAGTCTCTGCTCCACACTTTGTCTCCATATTTTTTCCTGTGAGTATTTTGTTTCCTCTTCTAATAAAGACTAAAGCATTCACATTTTGGTCTTCTTTCTTCTTGAGCTTCACGTGGCCTATAAATTGTAAGTGATGCAAATATAGTGGGACACTAAAAATATCATATTAAATATAAGAGATTTAGAAGAATGAACTGACAATATCTAAGGACCATATTTCATCTACCAATACCAATTTAGACCACAAAATTGCCTAATTCTAGTTCTAAGGTATCTGATATCATCTTCTGGCTTGTTTAGGCACTGCAAGCTTATGCTACATGACATAAATGCAGGGAAGTCATCCATCCACAAAAATACAAAGTAAATAAATGTATGCAATATTTGCAGACACAAATTACTTAGTAAGAATAATGTGTTAGAATAAAATGTTCCATTAATAAAATTCATTCAGTGTGGATTAAGCTTACTAGGGTTCTCTCTCTCTCTCTCTCTCTCTCTCTCTCTCTCTCTCTTACTAGAGAAACTGTTCTATAAATTAGACAGGGTTCTCTTTATCTATGTATGTATGTATGTATGTATGTATCTATTTATCTATGAGATTTATTTCTAAATTACTAGAATGTATTACATGCTGTGGTACAGATAATCGAACAATGGCTGGATAATAATGCAATGTCCAGGAATAGAATAGTTGCTCCATCTATGAAGCTGCTGACTTGCCTCATCTTCAGTATAAGCTGAAGACAGGCCCCAGTTCTGGTGAAGGAATGGACTTGCTATCAGAAGGTGTGGCCCAGATTGGATCTCAATTAATTCTGGATTTTTTAAAAAAGCTTTTTCACTCAGATTTTAATAGAGATATGAATCTTTAGCTAATACAAAACTGTACTATGAAAAGCAAACCCACCAATTATCTGTCTTTCCCACCTCAAGAAAGACAAAAATGACCACTGAAGCTGAGACAGACCCCAGTCGACTGGAGTCCTGATACCTGAACAAAGCATTTAGAACTCACAATTCTATGTTGTTGGGTTCTGAAGATAAAACTTTACATTCAAACTGAATGTGCCTGAATTAAAAAAATACACAACCACAACTTTATTTAATGTCAAACAACTTCTGTTGCCATGATGAAAACAAAAATCAGACCCAGAAAGGGTAATCATGTCAATATTGCTAGGCAATGGTTAATACAGCTAAGAGTCGTTGACATTTAATGCAATTAACATAGAGTTACAATAGATTCTAATTGTGCATCAGAAATGAGTTACCAAGGTTTGGTCCTTGTGTGCCATTGAATTGCCTTCTACTGTGCCACTGGACCTTTGCCTACAATCAAAAACCTCTGAGACTCTTCAATGATATGTCCGTTCTGTTCAACAGTTAGACCTTTCTCAGAATAAGAATCCTTAGGTGGAAACTTGCTCACTGTCCTTTTTCCAACAATGTTTGGCATAAACAGAAGGGAAGGACTATAATGCTTATTCTACTCAGGATTCTGGAGAGTATCCAGAAACATTTCTTTTTTTTCTTTGCTTTTTCTTTCTTTCTTTCTTTCTTTCTTTCTTTCTTTCTTTCTTCCTTCCTTCCTTCCTTCCTTCCTTCCTTCCTTTCTTTCTTTCTTTCTTTCTTTCTTCCTCAATTGGGATTCAAGAGGTTTCAGCCACCTAGCTAAAGAGTGGTCTCGGGTTCCTGGCTAGAGCTGGAGCAGGCTGGGAAGAACAGTAGCGTTTGTAACTCAGTGAAGTCCACAAATCAACCTGCCAGAAGGAATTCTGGATTCCCTTCAGATAAGACAGCTGTGCTCTGCTCACACTTCAAACTGCCCCAGTGTAAGACAAGGTCTAACTGCTGATCCAGTTTGCAACTGGGCTTCCTAAACAGGTTATTAGCACTGAGCTGATGAAACTTTAGTTTAGCTCACTCAGACCCTCCAGTGTTAGCCCTCATCTGTCTCCATCCTCTCTCTGGGGGTTATATTGCATCAGAGATACTAAGTGACCAAAAGTACCAGTATCTTGTGGAACAGAGTCTAAACGGGGACAAAGCCCAGCCATCCTTTACAAGGACCACATATGGTGTAGGGTGCCTGACAAGACAGGAAGATATACTCTCCTTAACCTCCTTTCTTCTGGGTATTGATGATGTAAAATGGCCGGGCACATCAACCTTTAATCCAATGAAGCGGTAATAAAAATGGGTGGCTGGCATCTGAAACCTGGGTCTCTGGAGACTCAATGCAACACCACTGCAGGCAGAGTGATTTCCACGGGTTTCAGAGGAATCACTTTTCTTCTGGCTGAGGTCTCTCAAAATGTGCCTTTCTACCGACCTGGAAGCATTCATTCCTCACTGTGGGTTTGATAAAGGCGTGTTGGGCTTTCTGATCTGGGAGGAAGTGCCCACCTGAGAACTGTCCACTTGAGGCAGTTTTTGCTGGGAGAGGTGTTTTCACTGAAGCTCTTGTTTCGTTTTCTAGATGCAGAAACTCAGTGACTTTCATTTGGATGCTGCTGTTATCAGTAGTAGCCACTGCGAAATGGTTACGAAGTAGGTCTCCGTGGTGAGGGGCTTTGGGTGATGCTTTTCTTTTCTCTTTTTGTCCAATTTGGATGCCTTCCCAACCTCAACCCTCTCCAGTAGACCTTTGGCTGCTGCCAGGCCAGAGGGAACGGCTTTCATTGACATTGTCTCTGATGGATCTCACTCTCTTGTTAAGATAGAAAGGAAACAGCTATTGGTTATATTGAATGGTCCCAATCTGAAAAATCTCTCTATAGACAGTTCTGTTTTAAGAAGCAGAGTGGGAGAACAGAAGGGTTGAGTCTGTAAGGTTGTATTTCAAGCCCTAAGCTCTGACATTCCAGTGCTTTCTTTCTTTTTTTTTTAATTGAACAACTTTATTTTAAGAAACAAAGATAAATGTACAGATTTTAAGCATATATGCATAAAAGTATATGAATACATTTTTATCAGTACTTGATTTTTTTAAAAGGTTTGATAGTATAGTTACAATGAGAATAAAGGACATGTAAAACAAGATGTAACCTGGAAATAGTCAAAGTTTTCTTAGTGTGTAAAGATTAAGCATAATGGTTTTTCATTTTCTTTTCTTTTTTTGTTAGCCTTTGTTTATTCTTGAACTTCATATAGTCTGTGAGTTGTTTCTGGGGTGTTCAGAGCTTTCTGGGGTTAGTATCCAATTATCAGTGACTGCATATTATGTCTGTTCCTTTGTAACTGGGTTATCTCATTCAGGATGATAGTCTCTAGATACATCCATTTTCTTACGAATTTCATAAAGTCATTGTTTCTGATAGCTGAGTAGTACTCCGTTGTGTAAATGTACCACAATTTTTGTATCCATTCATCTACTGAAGGACATCTGCTTTCTTAACAACATCTTCATTTTCTTCATCAGAAACAGAACAAGTGCAATAAACGATTGTACTTTAGTAATGGATTGTGGAGGACAGTATGTGAAAGCAGTGGCTGAGAAAGGGCTTATCTCAGACCGAGTAGTAGAGAAACAGTCAGGATGAGCAGATTTGGCTCAGTGGCCTGTAGCTCCCCGATGGAGTGGCACCTGTGTATCCGCTTGAAGTGAGACTACTCGGGTAGCCACAGTGCAAATTACATTTAGTCCATCTTCAAAAGTCCCCATAGTCTATAACAGTCTCAACAATGTTTAAGAGTCCAAAGTCGAAGTCTCTTTTGAGATTCATCCAATCCCTTATTTTGTAACCCCTTATAAAATCAACATCAAAAAGCAGATCACACACCTAAGACATCACAGGTATGCCATTCCAAAATGACATATTGTGGAAATCTTGGACAAAAGTAAGGTCAAAAACCAGCTCTGGGGCTGGAGAGATGACTTAGTGATTAAGAACACTGTTCTTTCAAAGGTCCTGAATTCAATTCCCAGCTATCAACCATCTGTAATGGGATATAATGCTCTCTTTTGGTGTGTCTGAGGACAGCTACAATGTATTCATACACATAAAACAAATAAATAAGTCTTAAAAAAATAACAGCTGGTGAAACTCCAAACTCTGTATCTTCATGTCTGATGTTAAAGCACTCCTCAGATCTCCAACTCCTTTCTGCTTTGATGTCTGCAACACATATCTTTCTTTTGGGCTGGTTTTACTTCCTATTAGCAGCTTTCCTCAGCAGATATCTCACAACTCTGGCATCTAAAATATCTTGGGGTCTCCAAGTTAATTTCAACATCACAGCATCTTACTCCAGTGTCTAAGAACCACACATGATTTTCTAGACTCCTCCAAGTAGCTTAGGTGGTTTCTTCAGCTCTGCCCTCTGTAGCACTCTAGGTTCAGGTTTAAATTATATATTCTTTGATATTAGGATGGCTGCTACATTTTATTTTTTTGGACCATATTCTTGGAAGGTTTTTCCCAGCCTTTTACTTGGTGGTAGAGTCTGTCTTTTTCTCTGAGATGAGTTTCTTGTATGCAGCAAAATGCTGGATCTTGGTTACTTATCCTGTCTGATAGTCTATGTCTTTTTATTGGGGGAATTGAGTCCATTGAGGTGAGCAGATATTAAGGAATAGTGATTATTGTTTCCTGTTATTTTTGTTGTTAGAGGTAAAATTATGTTTGTGTGCTTTTCTTTTTTTGTTTTCTTGCATAATTATTATTATTTTTTGATTTTTATAGGGTATGGTTTCCCTCCTTATGTTGGAGTTTTCCATCTATTATTATCCTTTATAGTGATGGATTTTTGGTCAAATATTGTACAAATTTGGTTTTGTCTTAGAATATCATGGTCTCTCCATCTATGGTAATTGAGAGTTTTGCTGGATGTAATAACCTGGGCTGGCATTTGTGTTTTCTTAGAGTCTGTGTGATGTCTATCTAGGATATTCTACCTTTCATAGTCTCTGTTGAGAAGTCTTGTATAATTCTGATCGGTCTGCTTTTATATAATACTTGTTCGTTTTCCCTTACTGTTTTAGTAATTCTTTCTTTGTTTTGAGAATTTGGTGTTTTGACTATTATGTGTCGGGAAGAGTTTCTTTTTTGGTCCAATCTATTTAGAGTTCTGTAGTCTTCTTGTCTGTTTATGATCATCTAATTTTTTAAAAATTACTTTTTTTATTGGATAGTTTCTGTGTTTACAATTCAGGTGTTATCTCCTTTTCACCAATCACATCCACCCTCCCCTACCCATTTCCTCCAAAAAAAAACCCCCACTTCTGAAAACTTCCCTCTCCTACCTCAGCAGGTTAGGGAAGTTTACTTCTATGATTTTGGTGAAGATATTTAAAAGGCCTTTTAGCTGGAATTCTTTGTCCTCTTCTTCAGCTATTATCCTTAGGTTTGGTCTTCTAATTGTGTCCTGGATTTTCTAAGTGTATTGGGTTAAGAGCTTAATTTTTGCATATTCTCTGACTGTTGTGTCAATGTTTTTTATGTTACCTTTTGTCCCCAAGATCCCCTCTTTCAGCTCTTGTAGTCTGTTGGTGATGCTTACATCTATGTTTTTTTCCTTTTGTAATTTCTTTATTGTTTCTATTTCCATTTTCAATTTCCTCACTTACTTGGTTGTGTTTTCCTGTTGCTCTTTGAGCAATTGTCTTTTCCTCTTTAAGAGCTTCTACTTGTTTCTGTGTGTTCTCCTGTAATTGTTTAAGGAAGTTATTTATTCACTTCTTGAGGACCTCCATCATCATCTTAAAGTGTCATTTTAAGTCCATATCTCATTTTTCCTGTGTGTTGGGAAACCCAGTGCTTGTTGTAGTGGGAGAACTGGGTTCTGATATTCCCAGGTTGTCTCAGTTTCCATTGCTTTGGTTCTTGTGTTTTCTTCTTGCCATCTTGTTATCTGTGATGTTAGTTGACCTTGTTGTTTCTAATTGAGCTTGTCTCTCTTATGGATCTGAGGGCCCAGGGGCTCAGGAGGGAGATTGCTCCTGGGTTTTCAGGCAGTCAGTGAGTTCTGATGGATGTGACTTGGCTCTGTCTCTGTCGGCTCAGGTGGGAGAACCCTTCTGAGGCTCCTCTGGGTGCCTAACAGTCTGGGGCAGGTCCTGAGTCTTGATGGTGGTGACCTGGCTCTCTCTTTGGGTCGGAAGGGACCAGTTCTCAGAGAGCACAAAGCTACCTATACCCTGAGAGTTCCCAGTGGTCCCTCCCCAGATAGCTGGTGGGGCTGTGTGGAGGACTCACCTGTGGGCTCAGGTGATAGAGTGCTTATGAGGCTCTTCTGTATGCTTAGACATCTGTGGACAGTCCCTGTGTCCTGATGGAAGTGACCTGGCTCTCTCTCTGGGCTGGAACAGCAACTTTTATATTTCTAACAGAGGTGAATAGTCTGTATGTATAATAACCATGCAATAATTTCTAATATTCAATATTCTTAAATATGTGTCCAGCAATGACATAGTTTAAGCCTGCTGTGTTGGCAGGTCCTGTGCTCAGGTTGGGAGCTCACACACACTTCAGCGAGATTATCACATGAAGCAATATGGCAAAACTTTCAGAAACATCTCACATAGGTTACACATTTCATTTTAAATTAAGTGTCACTTGTCATGCATTCAGAAAAGTTCAGTATTATCCAATGTCCCATGAGTAGTGAGTAATGTTTCTGCAGCCCATCATTTTGTACATGTAGAGGTTAAAAGAAAAATACTCAGAGCACAGCAAGAGTGAAGGTGATTAACCTCTCCCCGACCTTCCCCTCATTACTCACACATCACTTTTTTTCACGAATAAATATGTATTTGGGAGCCTGAGGAGTAGTAACAAAGACAGAAGGACATTTTATATGTGGAAAGGAATGATTATTTTTGAGTTTGCCTTCTGGTAATTTCATAATGCTTGTTTGAATGTATTATCGCAGTATTGTAAACATGAGATTAAGAAATGCTATAATCTTGTTCTCATGTTCTCACATGGATGTTAATTACTTAGCTGCCATAAACTATATCAAACCACAAACAGTTAACAGATAATGAATGGCAATGTTTTTTTGGAATTAAAATTTATCAGGTATAATATGTATTTAGCGATTAACCAATTTTTGTCAACTTTTAAAAATGAAATCCAAAGAAAACCAATTGATTTATTTGTAACTGTCCACACTTTTGCTTTAATTGAAACTTATCAAAGAATATGGATTCACTCTGAATCATTAAGAATAGTTTATTAGATTAATATGTTTGTATAATAAAATTATAATTATTTAATATACTATAAACGGAACAAGAAACCCTCAAATTCTTTGTATAATTTTTAAAGTAAAACCAAGAAATCTTTATTTATGAATGTTTTCATTTTTAATAGCCTTGTCATATATGCTATTTAAACTTGTGTAGAAATTGAAATGTTAATAACCCTTTATTATGTTATACCAGATATAACCACCAGATGGTGGTAGTAGATTAACGAATATTATCAACATCCACACGGGCCTGGGCATGGATGTATTTTAACTTTTGCTTCCTTTGGAGCTTCCTTTCAGAGCTTTCTTTCAAATCCAGACATTAAGAAATATTCTGCGTCACGTTAAGTTGGGCAGGAATGTAGAAGTGGTGGAGGGCTTTGGGTGGCTGTGTACGCAGGAGGCTTTGGGGGTAGTGTAGAATTTGGAGTCCTGGGAGAAAATGGAGAAGGGAAAAGTACACCATAAAAAGTGGTTTGCAAATCTCCAAAAATGTATTTAAGAGTTAAAAATATGCTCTTATCCGACATTTGTAATAAAAATGCGGCATTAATGCATATTAGAATGTAATAGTGTTTTTTAAATATTCACCATTACAGCGCTAGTTTAGTGAAGACATGCGTAATTTCACAATTATAATTATCTATAAATTAAAAGAAGGTTTGTGAATGGAGTTAGTATTTTGTCCTATGAATATGAATTGAGAGTCTGAAATATATTTTTTGACATATTCATCCTGTTGCCTAAATCTCCTTTGCTTTTTGTCACACTTGGATCATTCCAAAATAGTACAAGGATTGTGTTGTTAACTGATGTCCTATGGTCACTTCAAAACATCATCCATTGAACTAAGATGTAGACCATTGACCTTTGATCTAAGATGTTTTGTTAAGGTACTGAATGTTTAAATTTGCAATAACTATCATGTATTGTTCCTATTTAAAAAATAATTTAAAAGACAATCATGTTTGCCTGTGTGTTTTAATTTTGACAGAAATGTACTCCAAGTCAAATGATAGTATAAACCAGATCCTTCAAAGCTCTTACCACTAAATTGTTTCTATAAAATATTCCCTTATACCAGTTGACAATTATTGTCACAGTCATGAAATGTAATATTACTGCTTCTTTCTAAAAGTCTAAAAATATAAGAAAGCAAGAATAATGGTGCTTCTCTATTTTCATTTCTAAATATACAATGTTACCAATAGCTTCATGGTTTTGATTTGGATCATGAAGTGTGGCATCCTGAGACAGAGAAAGGCGTAGAGAATTCCTATATCTGCACATGCACGGTGACCTTAGAATATGAGAAAATGGAAGTGAAGTTTGTATGTTTCTTTATAAATCAAGATTGAAAAATAAGGTGACAGGAGATCAAACAAAGGGTAAAAGGAAATCCAGTGAAGATTAAGTTAAAAATAAAGAACTCCATAAACGATTGGTAATTGGTAATTAAAAGAGGATTAACCTCTTTTCCTAGATGCCCTTGCAGAAGGTTTCCTAACTCAGCACTAAGGAAAGAGAACAGAGCAGTTGACACTTGCTTGTGCTGGGGTAGAACAGAGCCTTTGACACTTGCTTGTGCTGGGGTAGAACAGAGCAGTTGACACTTGTTTGTGCTGGGGTAGAACAGAGCCTTTGACACTTGCTTGTGCTGGGGTAGAACAGAGCAGTTGACACTTGCTTGTGCTGGGGTAGAACAGAGCAGTTGAAACTTGCTTGTGCTGGGGTAGAACAGAGCCTTTGACACTTGCTTGTGCTGTGGTAGAACAGAGCAGTTGACACTTGCTTGTGCTGGAGTAGAATAGAGCAGTTGACACTTGCTTGTGCTGGGGTAGAACAGAGCAGTTGACACTTGCTTGTGCTGGGGTAGAACAGAGAAGTTGACACTTGCTTGTGCTGGGGTAGAACAGAGCAGTTGACACTTGCTTGTGCTGGGGTAGAACAGAGCAGTTGAAACTTGCTTGTGCTGGGGTAGAACAGAGCCTTTGACACTTGCTTGTGCTGTGGTAGAACAGAGCAGTTGACACTTGCTTGTGCTGGAGTAGAATAGAGCAGTTGACACTTGCTTGTGCTGGGGTAGAACAGAGCAGTTGACACTTGCTTGTGCTGGGGTAGAACAGAGAAGTTGACACTTGCTTGTGCTGGGGTAGAACAGAGCAGTTGACACTTGCTTGTGCTGGGGTAGAACAGATCAGTTGACTCTTGCTTGTGCTGGGGTAGAACGGAGCAGTTGACACTTGCTTGTGCTGGGGTAGCCCTGTATTCCTTCGATGACCTGGATCCTGCTTTTTTTCCAAACATGCCGAACTTGTTTTATCAGGATGTGCTAGGTGAAGGGAAGTTCATCTCAGAACCCCCACTTTGTCCCCTTATTGATTAAAGGACCAAAACAGGCACCGGCCCAAATAAAAACCACAGAACTCTGTGAGGGGGTACTGGGAAGAGGAGAAGAGGTGGCATATAGGAAGTGACATTGGGATGCAAAGTGAATAAGTAAAATAATTAAATAGTTAAATTAAAAATACAATGACAGATAGCTCACAGGTTCTCAGAATGCTACCAATGACAGCTGTGTTGTCCCGGGATGCTGAGCGGCAGAGATGGCAATGGCATAAGATCTAATTAGATGGAGCCCATCTTGAAGGGAGGGTGGGCCTGAAGTCAGTCCATTGTAGATGCCTGGCTCAGTACTTTCAAGGTTCACGCACAGAAAATTGGTTTTAACATTTAGATAATATTAAAGTTCATTCTGAACCTTCAGGATAAGGTCCACCTGTGGGTTTTGATTTGGCCACAGGTGAGCCAATGCTTACAGCAGATGTAGCTGTGTGGGATGAACATTGTGTAAGGAAACTGCCACTTCCCTCCTGTTCTGTAATTGCCACAGATTCTGACAAGAACAGAAGAGTGGGATTGTTTTATTCAATTGGCTGAAGAATTCTACCTTTTAATTGAATTTGCACAATGATATGGGTCTTTTTTGTCAACACCTCAAGTGACTCCATCAGACTAAACACAGGGTCCCCAATGAAGGAGCTAGAGAAAAGACTAAAGGAGATAAACATGTCTGCAGCCCCATGGGAAGAACAACATTATCAACCAAGGAAATACTCCACAGCTCCTAGGAACTAAACACCAACCAATGAGCACACATGGAGAGACCCATGGCTCCAGCTGCATATGTAGCAGAGGATAGCATTGTTTGGCATCAATAGGAGTAGAGGACTTTGATCCAGTGAATGCCTTTTCCCAGTGTAGGGGAATGACATGGCAATGAGTTGGAGAGGATTGTTGGGAGAGGGAGCAACTTCACTGAAACAAGTGGAGGGGGTAGGAGGATGGGATGGGAATGGGGGGAAGGAGGTTAATATTTGAAATGTGAGTAGAGAGAATATCCAATAAAAATTTTTAAAAAATCTCTTCCTGCATCCTCTAAAGTGAGACAGGTCATTTGTCACAAAGTGTAAGTGTGATACTCTAAAATCATATATATATATATATATATATATATATATATACATATATATATCTATATCTATTTATCTACATACATCATATAAAACAAGTATACATACATAAAGAAGGTTTGTTTAAACCTGCAGTTATACAGAAGTAAAATTAAAAAAACATTGTCTATCTTGTTCATTAAATATTCTTTGGAAATGTTTAATGCTTTCACAATTTCTCCTAAATAAGGCATGGTGTTCAAAGCACTCCCTCACAGGCTCAAGCATGGCAAATATAGCAACAGAAGACTTTACCATTTTCTTTTTCTTCTCCTTTCTTAAGCCTTTAAAATTTATTTTATTAGATATTCTCTGTAGTTAAATTTCAAATGTTATCCTTCCCCCATTTCTATCCCCCACCTCTGTCTACTTGTCTCCATGAAGGTGCACCCTCTCCCAATTACCCTCACCACCTCAGCACCTTGGCATTCCCCTACATTAAGAAAACAAACTCTAACTGGACAAAAGGCTTCTCCTCACATTGATGCGAGACACTGCTATTCTCTGCTACATATACAACTGAGTAATGGGTGCTCAATGGTTGGTGTTTTAGTCCATGAGAGTTGTGGAGGTTTGGTTGGTTCTTCCCACAAGGTTGCAAACCCTTTCTGCTCATTCAGTCCTTTCTCTAGCACCTTCATTGGGATCCCCATGTTCAATCCAATGATGGTTAGCTGCAAGTATGCTCACTTCTATCTGTATGACTCTGGCAGAGCCTCCGAGGAGGCAGTTTTTAATCACAATTGGTCTGTAATGAAGCTTGAGGTGAGGGACATTCATTCCCCTGGAAGATTTTTATTGTTGAGATTGGTTTTTGCTATCCTGGATTATTTTTATATTCCAAATGAGTTTGCAAAATGCTTTTTCTAACTCTATGAAAAATAGAATTGGAATTTTAATGAAGAATGCATTGAATTTGTAGATTGTCTTAGGCAAGATAGCTATTTTTAATTTGTTGATCCTTCCAATCTATGAGCATGGGAGATCTTTTTGCCTCCTGAGGTCTTCTTCAATTTCCTTCTTCAGAGACTTGAAGTTCTTTTTATGCAGATCCTTAATGTGCTTGGTTAGTGACGCATCAAGGTATTTTATATTCTTTATGACATTTGTGAAGAGTATCAAATCTCTAATTTCTTTCTCAGTCTATTTAGCCTTTGAATAGAGGATGGCTACTAATTTGTTGGAGTTAATTCTATAACTAGCTAATATAACTTTGCTGAAGTTGTTTACAGCTGTAGAGGTTCTCTAGTGGAGTTTTTGGGATCACATCAGTATACTATCATATTTTCTACAAATAGTGATATTTCAACTTCTTCCATTTAAATTTGTATCCCTGTGACTACCTTTGCTGTCTGTTGAGAGAGGACAGCCTAGTGTAGTCCCTAATTTTAGTGATATTGGTTCATGTTTGTCACCATATAGTTTTATGTTGCCTACTAGTTTTACATGTATTGCTTTTACTATGTTTAAGCTTGGGCTTTGAATTCCTCATCTTTCTAAGACTGTTAACATGAAGGGATGATGAATTTTGTCAAAAGCTTTCTCAGCATCTAAAGAGTTGATCATTTGTTTTTTTTCCCTCTTTGAATTTGTTTATGTAGTGGTTTACATTGATAGATTTCCCTATGTTGGACCATCCTTGCATCCCTGGAATGAAGTCAACATGATCCTGGTGAGTCATCTTTTTGATGTGTTCTTAGATTTTGTTTGCAAGAATTTCATTGTGTATTTTTCCATCAATATTCATGAGGAAAATTGGTGTGAAGTTCTCTTTCTTTGTAGAGTCTTTGCATGTTTTAGGAATGAGCATAACTGTGGCTTCTAAGAATGAGTAGTGTTCCCTCTGTTTCTATTTTGTGGAATAGTTTGGACAGTATTGGTATGAGGTCCTCTATGAAGGTCTGATAGAATTTGTCACTAAACCCATCTTGTCCTTATCTTTGTTCTGTTTGGGAGGCTTTTGATGACTGCTTCTATTTCTTTAGATGGTTTATCTGGTCCTGACTTAACTTTGGTATCTGGTATCTGTCTAGATAATTTTTCATTTCCTCAAGATTTTTCAGTATTTTTGAGTATAGGCTTTTATAGTAAAATCTGATGACTTCTTGAATTTCTTCAGTTTCTATTGTTATCTCCCCTTTTCTATCTGATTTTTGTTAATTTTGAATGCTCTCTTTGTTAATCTGGCTATGGGATTACCAATATTGTTGATTTTCTCAAAGGACCAGTTTCTGATTTTGTTGATTCTGTGTATAGTTATTTTTGTTTCTATTTGGTTTATTTCAGCTCAGAGTTTGATTATTAACTGCAATCTAATCCTCTTGGGTGTATCTTATTCTTTTTGTTATAGAGCTTTCTGGTGTGCTGTCAAGTTGTTAGTGTGTGCTGTCATTAGTTTATATTTGGAGGTTCTGAGAACTATGAATTTCTCTCTTAACCTGCCTTCATTGTGTTTTATAAGTTTGGATATGTTGTGCCTTCACTTTTTCTAAATTCTAAAAAGTCTGTGATTTATTTATTTATTTATTTATTTCTTCCTTGACCAAGCTTTTGTTGAGTAGGGCATTGTTCAGCTTCTATGTGTATGTGGGCTTTGTGTTTTGTTTTGTTTTGTTTTGTTACTGAAGACCAGCCTTAGTCCATGGTGGTCTGATAGGATGCATGACATTGTTTCAATCTTGTATCTGTTGAGGCCTATTTTGTGACCTACTCTATGGTCAATTTGGAAACTGTACCATGATGTGCTGAAAAGAAGGAATATTCTTTTGTTTTTAGGATGAAATGTTCTATAGATGTCTGTTAAACCTATTTGGTTCAAAACTTCTACTAGTTAAACAGTGTCTCAATTCAGTTTCTGCTTCCATGATCTGTCCATTGATGAGAGTGTGGTATTGAAGTCTCCCAGTATTATTGTATATGGTCCAATATATGCTTTGAGCTTTAGTAAGGTTTCTTTTTTGAATGTAGGTGTTCTTGTATTTGGAACATAGATGTTCAGGATTGAGAGTTCATCTTGATAGATTTTACCTCTGGTGAGTAAAAAGTATCCTTTCTTATCTTTTTTGATGACTTTTATTTGAAAATCTATTTTATTCTATATTAGGATGGCTATACCAGCTTGTTTCTTGGGACCATTTGCTTAGATTTTTTTTTTTCTAATCTTTTACTCTGGCTTACTGCCTGCCTTTGTAACTGAGATGCGTTTTCTGTATGCAGCAAAATGCTGGGTCCTTTTTACATATCTAATCTTATAATCTATGTCTTTTTATTGGGGAGTTGAGTCCACTGATGTTAAGAGATATTACAGAGTAATGATTGTTTCCTGTTATTTTTGTTGTTAGAAATAAAATTATGTTTGTGTGCCTTTCTTCTTTGTTTTTTGTTTCAAGAGGATTATTTTCTTGATTTTTCTTGGATGCAATTTTCCTCTTTGTGGTAAATTTTTTCGTTTGTGTACCTCTGTAGGGCTGGATTTGTGGACACTTATTTTGTGAAATTGTCATGTGCTGCAATATTTTGGTTTCTGCATTAATAACAACTCAGAGTTTTGCTAGACATTTTAATCCTACCTGGGATTTGTGTTCTCTTAGGATCTGTGTAACATCTTTCCACAATCTTCTAGTTTTCTTAATTTCTGTTGAGAAATGTTGTGTAAATCTGACCAGCCTGCCTTTATATGTTATTCATCTTTTTCCTTTACTGATTTAGTATACTTTTTGTGTTTTGAACATTTGGTGTTTTGACTATTATGTGTAGAGAGTAATGTCTTTTCTGAGCCAATCTATTTGGCATTCTGTAGGCTTCCCGTAAGTTTATGGTTATCTCTTCCTTTAGGTTAGGGACATTTTCTTCTATAATTTTGTTGAAGATTTTTACCAGACCTTTCATCTAGGAGTCTTTGTTCTCTTCTACACCTATTTTCCATAGGTTTGGTCGTTCCATTGTGTTCTGGATTTCCTGGATGTTTTGGATTTCAAGCTATATTTAGTTTTTACATTTTCTCTCACTGTTGTATCAATGATTATTATGTTATCTTCTGTCCCTGAGATTCTCTCTTCTTGTATTCTGTTTGTGATGCTTGCATCTATGACTCCTGAGCTCTTTCCTCGGTTTTCTATCTCCAGGGTTGTCTCTCTTTGTGTTTTCTTTATTGTTTCTATTTCTATTTTTAGATCCTGGATGGTTTTGTTCAGTTCCTTCATCTGTTTGTTTGTGTTTTCCTGTTTTTCTCTAATGGCTTTAACTTGTTTTGTTGTATTATCCTGTATTTCTTTAAGGGAGTTATTGATGGGCTTTCTGAGTGCCTTTCTCATCAGCATGAAGCACAATTTTAAGTCCAAAACTTGTTTTTCTGGTGTGATGTAATATATAT
Source organism: Micromys minutus (assembly GCF_963924665.1). NCBI lineage: Eukaryota > Metazoa > Chordata > Mammalia > Rodentia > Muridae > Micromys > Micromys minutus. The sequence continues at coordinate 22,546,244 of NC_137974.1, read as the reverse complement.
TGCTTGCTGTGGTGAGAGAGGTGGGCTCTGATGTTGCCAGGCTGTTTCGGTTTCTGTTGCTTAGTTTCTTTGCTTGTTTCTTGCCATCTTATCTTTGATGTTAGTTGATCTTGCTGTCTCTGAATGGAGCTTGTCTTTCCTGTGTGTCTGTGGGCTGTGGGCTCTAGAGGGAGATTGGTCCTGGGTGTTTTTCTCTATGAGTAGGCTATTAGTTCTGGTGGTGATAGGTAGGCTCTAGCTCTGGGTGCAGATGGAGGCAAGAAGGGCACCAATCCAAGCATTAGCATGATACCGGCACACTGAGAGTTCCAAGAGGTATCTTCCCAGATAATCAGTGGAGAGAGAGTATGGGCTCACCTTTGGTTGCTCAGTTCTCTGTGGGCATGCAGTGAGTCCTGATGGCAGTGTGCCCGATCTGCCTGTGGCTCCGTGCATAGATGGAGGCCAAGCCAGTCTGATCCCAGAAAACACTGGGATTACTGTACCCTGAGAGTTCCTGGAGGTCTCTCTCCATATAATCAGTGCTCGGTGATTGTGGGCTCACCTGTGGGCTCAGTAGGGAGAAAGCGTGTGAGTCTCCTCTGAGTGCTCAGTTTTCTGCAGGCTGGCTCTGAGTCCTGACTAGCAGTATGCTTGCTCTGCCTGTGTCTCTGGGCAGAGATAATAAATAAATAAATAAATAAATAAATAAATAAATAAATAGATAGATAGATAGATAGATAGATAGATAGATAGATAGATAGATAAATAAATGAGAAAGAAAAGAAAAGAAAAAGAAAAAGAAAAAAAAAAACAACAACAAAGAAAATTCCTGTTGGAAATCCAAGATTTAAATGTGTCAGAACAGGTCTGCAGTGTCTTATTGCTCCTTCTTGCTTCAAATTGGATCTGTGAATGATTCCAGTAAATTTCTGAAACAGACTATTGCTCAATGAATATGGACACAGGGACAATGGTCTGTTTTGGCAACTGTAGACAGTAGATGGACTTTAAAACTTTAAAAGCTTTAGGTCAGCTTCATTCAAGCCAAAGCCTTCTCAGAGGAAGGAGTTTCACTTGAAGAGATGCTCTAATAAAATCCAGCTGTAAGGTGATTTCTTAATTAGTGATTGATGGAGGAATGGCCCAGTCAGTTGTGGGTGGTGTTATCCCAGGGTTGGTGGTCCTGGGTTATATAAGAATTCAGGCTGAACAAGCCACGGGAAACAAAATAGTAAACAACATCCCTCTAGGACATCTGATCATCTCCTGCCTAAGGTTCCAGTTCTGACTCCCTTTCATGATGAACCATGTTGCAGAAATGCAAGCTAGATAAACCCCTTTCTTCCGAAATTTTCTTGTCCATGGTGTTTCCTCACAGCAGTAGTAATCCTAACTAAAACATACTTCATGGGAACAAGAGACACCAGCCATCTCTGAATTTTTATGAAACACTGCACTTTTTACAAGTTTGTTTATTCCTGAAATGCTAAGAAACTGCAATGTTTACATAGTCTGACACCTAAATGTGGAAAACAGCTAAGTAATTGCCATCTGTCCCTAAGATGTCACTAATAATCACAACTCAAACACTTTTAATTTTGTTTAATGTTTGGGATTGAAAGAGTGAAAATTTTAAGTTAGTCCCACTAACCCTGCCTTGAGGACAAATAGGTCTCAAGGCTGAGAACAAAAACCGCACACCACCTGGTCTCGATAAGGTCTGACTCTGCAGTCCTGAGACAAACAAGTATGAAGGTCACTGTGCCCCAAAACAGGGTGATCTGGATTTGAATCATATCCAAAAGCAGACAGAGAATGCCAATTTGAATAAACCAATGAAATTGCAATGAGCCTGTTGCTAACTGCTTATGTAATTTTCCCTATAAATATGTCCCCCTAATTGAGTTTGGGGTCTACTCTTCTATCTCCTGCATGAGATATGTGTCGTCCCCTGAGCTCTGGCCTTCCCGTGCCCACCCCTAAATAAACTTCTTGCCTGATTGCAGCAAGATAGGCTCTCTGTGAGTTCCTGGGTTCTTGTTCTCCCAGTTCTAGAGTGGGGGTCTTCCTCAATTCAGGGGTCTTTCAGGAACAGTGTTACTTCTGAACTTTAAAAAACCATTTATAACTTGATTATTGTCTATTTACTCTCAAAGCTCCTTGAAGATTCATTTCTAAACTTAAATGTTTAATCCTTTTGCTATTGAAAGTATCTTTTGTATTAAACAATTCTAATTATATCTTGCATTGCAACATAACCATTTATTTAACTATCATTTTGCATTTCACACTATAATTTCCTAGAACTGAACATAACACATGACACCCATAAATGGTGAATATGAAATAATAGTACAATATTTTTAATCTTACAATAAGGAGACTAATAAAGAATAATTCCACAAAAAAAGTTAAACATTTTCGAAAATATAAATATTTGACAATTCTGATCATACTGGATTCTTGGGCCCTGTTCATGATTACCCTGTAGTATTGATGGCTTTAGATATATTTTCTAGAGTAAGTTTCTTAATTATTCCTTATTGGTGAAGGAAGATAATCAGTAGATCTATCTTTAATGGTAATATTCAGAATTGCATAAAAAATAAATTATAATGAAGAATGGCTAAGAATGATGCAACCTCCTCTGTCCTCTTGATCGATATACCTTTTGTTCAGAGGTGTTAACACTAAGCGCTGACTTTACATACTTCTCTGCCCTGGCAAAGCAACTGCATGCCAAGTCTAAACAAATTCAAGAAGAAAGTATGTTTTTCACAGTGAGCCCCAGAATGTTGTGAACTCTGTCATTTAAGGAACATGTCACTTAAGATTAGTGAAAGTTTTGTGATGGAAAAGAAGAAAATGTTAGTGATTAAGTGAAATATAAATTTTGAAATTTGTAAATAAATTTCAGTGTTTACCTAGTGAAATAATAAGTCCTTTATTTATCAGATAGTTGCAAACTACAGATTCTCAGTATCATGAACTTAAGTGCCACAAACTTTGACTCAAACATTTGGAGAGCAAGAAGCATTATACATGCTTACATACATGTTAAATCTAAAACTTGTATTCATTATTCCCCTTTGAGTCTTGATGGTAGTTCATTTTTTTAACATTCTTAGATTTACCTTAAACTTCTGTTAAAGATTTTTATGAGATGTCGAATGATAAAAATTGGAATAATCCAACTTATCAATGTCTATACATTTCTATAAGTTATTGTGGTTTGGTTATATTTACAAGCAATGCAGTAATACCTGGGAAATGAGATGCCCACTTTCCTCTGCCATGTTTACCATCTACAGTTTTTTTAGTGCAGCTGCTAAAAGAAGAGTCCATAATACACTTCTCAGTGCTCTATCTTTTAAGAAAATTCACATTTGGACTTTTGACCATTTGACCCTTTGCATCTAATTGACTTAAGTAGCATTTTAGAGAGGTTTCTATAAAAGGTTTAAGGGTTTTAAGATCCTGAGGGCTATAAATAAGATGTGTGTTGCCCTCTGAGGGGCAGTAAGAAAATCTTTTTAATTCTTTACATTTGGTGACCTTTGAACCGGCACTTTGAAAAGAAATACTAGTGAACAGAGGTCTTGCTTCCCCCATGCCATTCAAAGGGACCCACAAAGCACATTAATATTTTATTAGCATGTGTTTCTACCTATTGTAACCATACAATTTTCAATGAGATGAAATGATTTTAGAAATAATTTAAGGGGGTTACATATAAAATTATTCTATTCTAATTTTGCTTTTCAAAAATTATTCTATTACCTCTTTTGTTTGGGGACAACACATTAAGCTGCCCCTGTAAAACAACAGACATTTGTCACTTCAATGAGGACAGTATTGCCGAGATAAAAAAAATGTTCTAGAAGAACATTGCCTTCTTGATGCAAAATATTAAAGGTTTTATATTCAAACATTTAAATTGAAAGAGGTTCCCTGCATCACAGGTAAACTCATTTGAGATTGGTTCTATTCAAAGGGAGATGTACTAAAAATGCATCCTGAGACTGTCCCTCACCACTGCCAAGTTTTAATCAGTAAAACCAATAGTCAAGATGTGCTTAGAATTCTAATAATACAGGCATACTTGATTAATAGAAATTTAAAAGGATAACAATGTAATTAGATTCATATATTTTTAAAGAAGCTGCAGCATTGCTAATATCATTAAATGATTTTTAACATAGAAATTATAAACAACTGACACGCAAGATTGCTCATCAAGAAAACACACTTGCCACTAAACCTAAAGATTGAGTTTGTTTATGCAACATATATGTCTATGTATATGTATATGCATATGCATCATAGGAGGAAGCATACTCTCGTAAACATACTTTCTTATTTCCACATTCAAACCTTTGCATTCTTAGCCCCACACTTACACATGCACTCAGAACACAAGCTGCTTTTTTAATAGTCAATAAAATTATTTTTTTCAATTAAAAAGCTGTATAAGATATAGAGAAAATTTAATAGTACTCATTATTTTATTTTCTATTTTTAATTCAAATCATGTCTTAGAGTTTCTATACCTGTGAAGAAACATCATGACCATAGCAACTTCTGTGAAGGAAAACATTTGACTGGGGCTGGCTTTCAGGTTCAGAGGTTCGTATTATGGCAGGAAGCATGGTGAAACAGACAGACATGGTACTGTAGAAGGAATGTTTTATATCTGGATGGGCAGGCAGCAGGAAGAAGAGAAACTGGGCCAAGTTATAAAGAAGAGGAGGAAATCAAAATTTCAAACATGGACAGGGTGTTTCAAAAAAAAAAGAATAAAAAAAATAATGAGACTAAAGAAAATAATGAGAAAAAAGAAGGAGAAGGAGAATGTCCTATGAGAGTATAGGTCTTGGGGGCTAAGTAAATTACTTCAAGGTTAAGAGCATATCTGTTCTTTCGGAGGATCTGAGTATGAATCACAGTGGCAACAACAAAACCAACAACGAACACATGTAACTGTAGCTTGAGGAGATCTTGACACTGCATTCTGAACTCTATGCACACGTATGTCATATACCCGCATACATAAACATAATTTAAATAAAATGTACATTTTATTCAAGTTCTTATGAAGCTAACATGGAAATGCTAGTAAGTAGTTTTATATAAAATTTAAGTTAGAAAGATTAATGCATATTCAGGAAAACAACAGAATATTTTTTGACTCAACATTCAAATAGAATGCTTGATGTTTGAAATACATGTATCAAATATGTTGATCATTATATTCAGATAGAAATAACACATTTGTTCATGATCTATGATGCTTTGTAGTAATATTATTTCTTAGTAAGTCTAGGTCTAGACTAAAGTGAGAATGTTAAATTTGAAAATCCAAAGTCAGAAAGATGGAAGAAAAAGAGAAAAGCTAATAGAAGAAATCAAGTCCTGCTGATCTGATATGGTGTTGTGTTTCAAAAGATTTTAATATTTTCTTTGTTCTGCAAACAAACAAACAAAAAAACCCAGCAAGATAACTGATGTGTTTCATCTACTGAAGTCTATCTTCACTGTGAATTTAGTTTTGGTTTAAGTGCCAGTTTATCTCCTAGAATGTATTACTGATGTTTCATCTAACTTCATTGATATCACCAAGCTCCTATTCAGAAAGCCCATTTTGAGATGTTCTCTGTGTTTATTGTTTCAAAACTTATTATCCTCCATGAGGGTTATTGTCAGGTTGCACTGTCTTACCTAAAGCTGCTTCTAACCTCTGCATTTCAATACCAAAAGAATTAGACAATTATGGACATTCGTATACTTGATGGCCATGTCTGTACAAATGGTAATAGGTTTCACATGATTAATAGCATGTGGAAAATTTTTTAATGGAACATCTGCACAATAACCATTAAGCATATTTGTCATGATGATTTTATTTGTGGTTCCTATAACAGAATTCTCAATGTTCATTATATAAGTTACACTGACCAAATATCTATATGAAAATTATTTCCTTTGTGGAAATATGCTATAGAAGGTCATTGGTATTTAGAATATGAATAATTTAAGTATAATATAATTGACCAGTCCAATAATAATATTACAATGTCAATTCAACTGTATTGGGAGTTGTACAAAATTTTAAACAGAAGCCAATACATTTCATTAGCTAAATTAACATTGACTGTGAAAAATTGTATAAATGTATATATCAAAATACATATTATATGAATGAATATTTTAAAAGTTTAGGGTATTTTGGCAAGGTAATTATATTTTCAAGTTGGTTTAGTTTTGTTTTGAGTTTATGAATGTAGGGAATAATCATATCTGTTTTATTCATTTAATTCTTTTGGTGCTCATAAATAACCAGAGATTCTGCACATTCTGGTTAAATGTTTTATCATTCTGTTTTATCTCTGTCACTTAAATATTAATTTAAGAGTATAGTTGCAAGTTCATTGGCAGCTGTTAGCAAGCATCACACAAGAGATTTCATTTATTGGAATTTATCTTGATATGACCTGGACGTGTTTTCTTCAAGAACTAGTTTTCCAAGTACTGGAAGGGACTATGTAAGCTATCACGATAGAAAATATTAGCTTTCCTAGCTGAAATACCTACAAACAACAACAGTGACCAGAATAACAAGATATCCTGAAAGATACAATAATGTTTTTTATATCCTGAGGACGAACAAAAGTCATGTATTTGGACTTAAGTTCACCTTGCAGACAGGAATTCCTAATTGTAATGCAAAACTGCATCACTATCTGTGCTAATGGAGAAATAGACACCAGAGAAGAACATATTCCTTCATCTATTCTACAGCAGTACACTTGCTATCATAGCCACATGAAAACTTTCTGCAATACATGAAGTCTTGAGAAATATATTTGAGAAGGGCCAGGAAGACTGTGAGGATGCCTACATTGAAATTGTCTTCTATATTCAACGGAGGAACTTAACTGATAAACTCTCAACAATATGGTCTAAGAAAGGAAGGAAATTTAAGGAAGACCTGAAAATTTATTATTAGGACTTGATCGGTCAATGTGGAGGAAGGAAATCTCATAAGGCCCCACCCTTATGTGATGACCTAGAAGCATTTAATAAATATTAAAAGTCAAGAATATCAGTATTTTCCAGGGATAAGCTCCCTGAAAGGTTAACTATTTGTTAGAATAAACTTGTCAAGAAAGTAAAAATCCTCTATTATAAAAACAATATGACACAGAAGAAGAAGTCTCTAGGTTTTGAAACAACCACTGGTGTCCTTGGATTTGAAGAACTATTACCATGGAAAAGACTATCACAGAAAACAGTCTACATGGTTTGTGCATTGTCACCAAAAATTGCAGTGAAAGTTTTCACAAAATGGAGTCATAACATTCATTTTTATGTTCAAACATTCTAATATACCTTGGCTAACCCAAGGTAAATAAACAAATACAGCAACCTGTATGTATTAACACCCACCATTTTAAACTACATCATAGATGCATAACAGAAGTAATATGATACTGAATCCAATGGAGTATGTCAGTCATTTAAGAGATGATTCATATATGTATAACCACTAGAATTTTGAGAAAGATGCAAAAATTAACATTGTATAAAAGAAATTCTTTAAGAAATATTGGTGAAAAAAACTTGATGTCTACATGGAGAATAATTGAACTAGATCTTTCTTTCTCTCCTTTCTTTCTTTCTTTCTTTCTTTCTTTCTTTCTCTCTCTCTCTCTCTCTCTCTCTCTCTCTCTCTCTCTCTCTCTCTTTCTTTCTTTCTTTCTTTCTTTCTTTCTTTTTTACACAATGTGAAAATCAACTCCAAATAGGCCAGAAATCTTAAGAAAAACTCTAACATGGGGGGGAAGGTGGACCTATTTAATGATATAAATACACTCAGACTTCATTATCAGAATAAAGTTCCTTAGGAATTAAAGTCAATAATACCTAACATGACCTTGTTTGTTTTCTGTCTGTCTGTCTGTCTGTCTGTCTGTCTGTCTGTCTGTCTCTCTCTCTCTCTCTCTCTCTTCTCTCTCTCTCTCTCTCTCTCTCTCTCTCTCTCTCTCTCTCTCTCTCTCTCTCTCCTTTCTTTCTTTTCATTCTTTCTTGTCATTAAAACACATACCTAAAATTGGACACTAACTCAAATATGTTCATTGCAAGTTTATTCAGAATAGCCAAAAACTAGAAAGAATCTAGATGTTCCTCAACCAAAAGAAAGGATAGCAAAAATGGGACATTGTTTGACATCATTAAATTTGCAGAAAAATTAGTTAAATTAGAAAATATTATCCTGAGTGAGGTAGTCCAACACCAGAAAGAAAAACATAGTTGTCTTTTCACTTATAAGTTGGTATTAGTTATAAAGTAAAACTGAATATCCAATAAAATTATATATATGATTTAGACAACTTTAAAGAGAGAGGGGATCAAAAAACAAAACAAAACAAAACAACAAACCAACAAAGTAGTTCCAAAGGGAGATGCTTGAGTCTCACTGAGAAGAACTAGATTAGATATCTGAGTGGATGGAGAGAGGGGACTGGGAGAGGGAAGGGGTAATGATGGAAATGGGTGAATTAGGGAAAAGAGGGAGGAAGTATTGGGAGAGACAACTTGAGGTATGCATCTCTGTGACTAGCTAGAAATAAAAGACAAAGGAAACTTTTAGGAATTTAAGAGAATGATGCCAGTTAAAATTTTAGCAATGAACTAGTCTTTTCTTGTAAATAGGCAAGTCTATCAACAATTGATTTATGATATTGACCCAGCCACAAATTTTTGTCTCATAATTTGTCCTGCCTATAAGATGTGTGGGGTAAACGTGCAACTTTGATGGAAAGCCCAACCAATGACTGGCCTAGCTTGAAACCCCTATCATGCGAGGAAGCCCACCATATTAATAATATTATGCTACACTATGTAGGAGTCCAGCATAACTTTCATCTGAGAGGCTTCATCCGGCAACTGATGGAAACTGAAGCAGAGACTCACAGCCAAACATTGAGTGGAGCTTTGAATCCTGGAGAAATGGGTCAGGCAGATTGAAGGAGGAAGAGCAGACAAGGACACTGTAAGAAAACCTATTAAATCAACTAACCTGGGCCCACAGGGGCTCACAGAGACAGAACTGTGAACCAGAATGATGCATAAAATGGAAATAGTCTATCTGCACTTATGTAACAGTTTTGCAGCTGAGTCTTCATGCTGGACTCTGAAAGTGAGAACAGGAGCTGTATCTGATCACATTGCTGCCTTTAATTTTTTTTACCTAACTGGCTTCAATAGATGATATGCCTAGTCTTAATAAAAATAAGATAGATAGATAGATAGATAGATAGATAGATAGATAGATAGATAGATAGATATTGATAGAAAAAGTGAAGCAGGCAGACAGACACACAGACAGACAGAGAGACAGAGAATGGGGACAGGGAAACTCATGGGAGATACCACAAATGCACTTCTCCAAAACCCATTACAAAGAATCATGCAAGGTTATGAAGACTGGAATAGCCGTGACATCGATTACTTTAGTTCCCAGTTCACTGGTGGAAAGAAATGAAATGGCCCAATACATACCACAGTTGTTAAGGACATATGCCTGTGTGATTTAACCTTTTTCTATTACATTCTTGTCACTTTGCTTGTAGGAAATTGGAGGTGTAGTTTTTAGTGTCCTTTGGCCCTGTAGATGAACTACAGGAAAGAGAGTAGGTTTTGAATGAAAATTTGTTTTTTTTTCTTTCTTACAACTTTATTTGAAAAAACAGAGATACATGTACAGTTTTTTAAAAAATATTTTGGCATAAAACTATATGAATATATTTTTGTCAGTACTTGATTTTTTAAAGGTTTGATAGTATGCATGAGTGACAGTTTAAGACTGATCTTTGATTTTGTGTGTTAAAAGCGACAAAGTCTAGTTACAGCACTGTACAGTAAAGTAGCCAGTGGTCAGCTTATGCATTATGTCTCATTCTTTCACATTCTTCCCTGTATAGAAAAATCTAGTATAATGCTACATTACAAAAGTACATAGTTTAATACTTTTCTACATCCAGACAATTCTGTGGAAATCCTTTATTTCATCGAACACAGTTTATAAGAACTCTAGGTATATTACATTTTTCAATACAGATTACTTTTGTGAAAAAAATGCTTTAAAAATTCCAGCATCTTTTGTTTTAAAATTTCTTTATGTGTATTTGTTTGACTATAACATAACATTTTTTTAAACAAAACTTGTAACCTTAGTTTTACAAAACTTATATTTAATGATGATTCTTAAAACCACACACAAGTGGTAGTGGTTAAGTGGTTAAGAAAGAATGCAGGCAAAGAGAACTGGTTAATGATTATTTTTTTAATTCCCATTTGTCTCGTCTGAAAATTGGCATTTCAGTTCACAGGTCAACTGTGGCAGCTCGATCCACTTTCAAACACTTTCACAGATAAACCAGCAATCCAATTCAGCAGAGTCAGAATAGCAAAAACAAATCAGCAATAGTGGCCTGACCTAGCAGAGACAGCAGGGCACAAGTCAGCCGTAGGGCCCAGGGCTATCAGGATATCACATGTATTTGCATTTGTCCCAGCTGACAGCACTCTGCCAATCAGACCCAGTGTTCAGAAGTCAAAAGAAACTGTAGCACACCACTAGAAGTTCTTTGTTGTGTTTCTGTCTATTGAGTCCGCACAAATTGAACTCAAGTACACAACGTATGATGGACCAGAACATGTGTGTTGCTATCAAAGTATCCTTTGTCATCTGCTTGCTAGAGCAGAATATTACTTCACGTGTGTCTGCTTCAGCAAAATGTTTCTTCTCAAGACGGCCTGGGTCATTGACTTGTGTCCTCTTCATTAAAATATCCTTTCACACTTACCTTAGCAAAATGTTATCTAATACCACTAACCTTCCAAAGAACCCTCAAAGTTTCCCCTTCAGTATCTGTAAATTATTACCTGAGAAAATATTAAAATTGGCATCATAAAGTAAAAAGAAATCATTAAAGTGAATGTTCATAATTGACTTTTCTGAGAAGAAACAAATAATCTAAACAAAACAGGAAAACAGTTATTTAGAACCACCAGTTATCAAATGTGACCTTGTTAAATTTAAAAGCTTATTGACCTCAAGGGAAAAAAGAAAACATTAATACTATACAGAACGGGAGCAAGCCTTTTATATCTTAAAGAAGAAAAGTACTGAGAATACCAAAGAGTTAAAAAAAATCTAATTGGCTGAGAAATGTGTTAATGGAATGAATACATAACAAAGGAGTAAATACAAATGTCCAATAAATATTAAAATCTTATTAATCTCACTTTTCATGAGAGAAATACAAAGCAAGATACAAACAATTGCTCCTACAGATGTGGATGAAAATGAACTCTTGTACCTTATAGGAAGCTAAAGTGGTCTAATCTCTGAATATCTACATAGATATTGGCCTAGGTTAACAGCCCTGTGTACTTATATGAAGGACTCTAATTTGACTTATTACAGAAATAATTGTGCAAAAGTCTTGGTTAGTTACTGATCTTAAATAGATAAGTTGCAAAGCTAAGTGGGTCTTCTAATAACAGAAAAATGAGTAACGAAAATGGGACACTCATAAACAATGGGATTGTCTTCAACTACAAAAATTTATGTCATGTTGGTTCTGGGAAAATATAAATAAATGACAAAATTGTATTAAGGGAATTAAGCCAGGTTCCTCATAAAGACCTACCATATGCTTTCTCTGATGTGTGGCTAATAGATTTTGTATCATAAAAAAAAATCATGTCTGCACTTAACAAATGAAAGGATAATAAAATTGGGTGGAGATAGAAATGTGACAAAGGGGAAGGAAAAGTGTAGAAAAATACAGAGTCCTGAAGAATGGGTAAAGAGTAGTAGATATACTTAGCATATGATAATAACTAAAAAATTAAAATTATATTTAAAATAAAAACATGTCATTAATTTGCATGTTAACTATTTAAAATCTTGTTAGTTCTGTTCAATAGTGACAAATTAATATAATAACTGTGTTATTTTTATACTTAATGTTACTTAAAAAGGTAGCCACTGTTTCTCTTTGATATAGACTTCTCTCTGAATTAACGTACTCTGCTGCTAAAGAAGTCTATTTAATGCCTTGGTTTCAATGCCTTGGTTTCAAGAGTGATTAGTGACAGAAATAAACCTCTCCTTATATACACTTCTGCAGAAGGTGCATGCAATTCTCTTTGGAGTAATTCACTAGGGTTCATAAGTGCATGTGTGGAGAAAATTTATGCAACACTTTTACCTTTGTCTGCAAACGGAGTCTACAAGCAGTAATAACTGGCAGCTATAGACACAGCAAGCGCATAGCTCAGGGTTTTAATAAATACAGGCGTCACTCCTTGAATGCATATCTAAGTAGAAAAGGAATTCTGACCCGTTGTATAACTGTGACGTTTTAGGGGAGCTCTTGGAAATTGTTAACAAAACTAATCTGCTTGAAGGAGGTATTTAGGAAAGAACAGAAAACCACAAAAGCAGGTTTTACAAAAATGTTAGACTGCTGTATTAATGATCAAAACGTATAACAGTTCACAGATTCTGCAAACATTTTTGAGAATCTATTCTAGAATATCCTAGTTAGATTAAACGATGGTATGTGTGTGTGTGTGTGTGTGTGTGTGTGTGTGTTTCTAGAATAGGGTTGGAAAACTGTAGGAAAGAAGAAAATAGATGAGTGAAATTGTGACAAATACATTATCTATGCACATATTTGTTTGAATTAAAAGGCTGAATGCACAAGTTAGGCTAGAGACCTTGCACACTGAAAGGAGGCAAGAGCTCGAGTGGAGTGCAATTCTGATTAAAGGTGCACTGGGTCCTGCATTGTCCATCACAGAATTGTGCAGGTGGGGTACAAGTAAGTGGTACCAAAGAACAAGAACAGTTTGCCAAGCTGCTGAATCAGATGGGGAATGGTCACACTGGGGTACACAAAAACTGATGTAGAGGTTGTCCTGGACATGCTTTTTGGGAAGGTGTTTAGTGATACAGTCATCTTCTTCTCTCAGTTCTCAAATATCATCTTCAGAAAGTTATAGAAGCTGCAGCTCCTGCAGCGGAAGTGGGTGAAAAAGATGAACAAAATGAAGAATATTCAGGTGATATACAAAGTGGATTTCCATATGAAGGCCCTCAGAGAGAAAGCACAGAGGTATCAAGAGCTGTGTGGGGAGAGATCTGGAAAACAGCAGTGTCTGAAGCCCAGTCTATGTCATATCAGCATGATGACAGAACAGGTTGTTCTGAAGAACAATGTGCTCTGAATGTGGCTGTATAATTGTGTCCAGAGGGGCAAAAGATCAAGGATTGATTTTTCCCAATGAGAGTAGTGTACTGCTGCAGGGTCACATGTTCTAGGTGACTCTGTGTTCCTTCCTTTGCCACCCAGAGGACCACAGTTTGGCTCCAGCACAGGAGTCCCAAGTCCACCCTTTATTATTCTTGGTTTGTTTTCCCACAGTGAAGTCATTCCTTGTTAGTGTCTCTGCTTTGGACTTTTCCATATTTTTCAAGCTCAAGAGTGATCCCTGCTGTGAACTGAGGGCAAGAGAGGGAAGGGAGAGGCGGGAAGGAAAGGAAAGCAGATTACCTGTACTGCTACATGTAATGCAGTAAGTTCTTCATTGTTTTTTAGGCATGGGTGAAGGGTGTTGACGTGTGGTGCACAAACGGCAGAGGCAGGAAATGTGAGTGATTTTTATCATTTTGTTATTAAATTAAGAAGCCTGGGACCCAATTTTAGAAACATATTCTGAGTACCAGCATATAATTATCATATTGTCTATATGGTTAAATCATCCAGTGCTTGAGTATGTTTGGGGAAATAAACATATTCAAAGAAGAACTCCAGACATATTCTAGCACCCACAGTAGTTCCTTCATATACAAGGTATGAAGTAACACTGAAAATGCCACTTGGCACAAATATGTAGTAGAGAATGGCAGAAACACAGGAGGATTTTGGAAGTTGTTGAGAATTCTTTTCTAATCTCAATCCAAACTTTTAAGTGTATAGCACCCTCTATAAGGTGGTACACCTGGACCTTAAATTATTAATAACTCAAGAACTAAGAATATAGCCTGGTGGCAATTTTTTGTATTCAAAAATCATTATGTTTAATCTATACACACCAAGAAACTCTGTTTCCTTGTTACGTTCTGTTCCACATGTACTTTGTGCTTATGGTAACTAGTAAGATTTCAGTGCATACTATCAAACCTCTAAAAGAATCAAGTACTGCCAAAATATATTCATATAGTCTTATGCTAAAATGCTTTAAAAATCTGTACCGGTATCTCTCTTTTTTAAATAAAGTTGTAAAAAAAAATCTCTATCAGAAGCCGGATGTGGTGGCAAGTATCTTTGATTTCAGTATTTGGGAGGCAGCTGGATCTCTGGGAGGCCAGCCTGGTCTACATAGCCAGCTCCAAATCTGTCAGGATTACATAGAGAAACCTTGTTTCAAACAATCAAACAAGAATACCTATCAGAAAAGAAGATCAGAAACAGCATGTATTCATATGAGATAAGCTTCCTTGGTTTGTTACATTTCTAGGTTAATATTTTTTTTTTTTTTGAAGGTACTGAGGAGCAACTATAGAAGCTAGCACTCTTATGAAAACACTGTTAGCATCAAATTATACCAACAACTAAAATGAATAAACCAAAATATCACATTAGTACACTATATTTCTGCCATTATATGATTCCAACTTCAGTACAAATGTAACAAGATAAGTGCACCAGGAGTCTGGTCTATACTAGTGATTACTAAGATGCATGCTTGGCTGTAGCTAAGTGGCAGGACACATGCTTAGTAATTTCAAGGTCAGCGGTTCCATCACCAGCACATATTTTTTAAAAGAAGCACATTCTAGAGCCCAGATGCTTTAAAAAAAATATTGTTTGGTATTTTTTTTCTATCATTATTCCTTTGTCATGTGAAGCATGTGTCTTCACATTATATAATATTAGAATGTTTGCTTTTAAAATTGCTGCTTGAGTTGCTTATTTGAGTTTCATGTAAAAGCAGTCTTTAGGAATTAGAAAGATGGTTCAGCAATTAAGAACACTTGTTGCTCTATAGAGAACTCAAGTTTAGTTCCCAGAACCCAGCTGGAGGGTTACAATTACCTGCAATTCCAGTTCCAGGGTATCTACTCCACTGTTCTGGCCTCTGGGAACACGAGGCATATATGCAGAAAACGTGTGTGTGTGTGTGTGTGTGTGTGTGTGTGTGTGTGTGTGTAAATTTTTTTCTAAATACTTTTTTACTAAGCTGAATTTTAATAATTACTACTGCTCCCTTTAAAAAATTGACAGGTTTTTGTGGGTGAGTTGGTGTTGCCTTCCCTTTCCTGGCATCAGAAGGTGGCCACTTCAGCCTCCATACATCCTGCTGCTGGGAATCTCACCTAGGATCCCCCTATAAACTCCCAGAAGCTTCTCTGTCCCTGAAAATTTCTGGTCTTAGAACTGTCCCCAACCAATGTCTCTACTTGCTCCCTGCCCTCTCACCCCACCCCCACTGTCTCCATACCTGATTTCCAGCCCAGTACCCCTTCTCATCTTTTCTCCCATCCAATTCCTTCCTTTCCTCTACCTCCAAGTCCTATTCTGCTTCCCATTCTGAGTGAGATCCAAGTATCTTCCCTTGGGTACTTATTATTTAACTTCTTTGGGTCTATGGACTGTAGCACAGTAGTGCGTCCTTTAGGGCCAATATCCTCTCATAAGTGAGTGCACACCATGCCTGGGTCTAGATTCCATCACTCAGTAAGGTATTTTCCATTTCCTTTTTGTTTTTCATTGTGTATTGGATATCCTCAGCATCAATTTTCAGATGTATCCTTTCCCCAATGCCATTTCCCCTCATCCTCCCATTGTCTCCACAAAAGTGCTCCCTCTCACAACCACCCTCTCCAACCTCAGCACATTGGCATTACCTTAAAGAGGGAAAACGAGCCTTCTCCAGACCAAAGGCCTCTCCTCCCACTGATGTCAGAGAATGCTATTCTCTGCTGCATATGCACATGGGACCATGGGTCTCTCCATGTGTGCTCATTGGTTGGTGTTTTAGCATTTGGAAGCTGTGGTGGGTTTGGTTAGTTGATAATTCTGTTCTTCCCATGAGGTTGCAGACCCTTTCAGCTCCTTCAGTCCTTTCTCTAGTTCCTTCATTGGAATCCTCATGTTCAGTCTGATGGTTAGCTTCAAGCATCCTTTTTTTGTATCAGCATGGCTCTGGCAGAGCCTCTTAGGAGGCATCCATATTATGTTGCTGCCAGTAAGCACTATTTGGCATCACAAGGTACAGAGCTATACAACAAATTCTCAATAGAGGAATATCAAATGAAATGAAATGAGAAGCACTTAACGAAATGCTCAAAATCTTTAGTCATCAGAGAAATGCAAATCAAAACAACCCTGAGACTCCACACCAGTCTGAATGGCTAAGATAAAAAACTCAGGTGACAGCAGATGCTGACAAGAATTTGGAGAAAGAGAAACACTCTTCCACTGTTGGTGGGACTGTAAATTAGTACAACCACTCTGAAAATCTATCTGGCAGTTCCTCAGAAAATTGGGACCCAGCTATACCACTCTTGCCCATATATTCAAAAGAAATTTCAATGTCTAACCAGGAGACATGTTATACCATGTTCATAGCAGCCTTATTTATAATAGCCAGGATCTGTAAAGAACCCAGATGTCCTTCAACAGAAGAATGGATACAGAAATTGTGGTACATTTACACAATGGAGTACTACTCAGCAATTAAAGAGAATGACTTCATGAAATTCCTAGGCAAATGGATGGAACTTGGAGCTATCATCCTGAGTGAGGTAATGCAGCCATAAAAGAACACCCTTGGTGTGTACTCACTTGTAAGCAGATACTAGTTCAAAAAGTTTTGAAAACCCAAGAAACAATTTACAGAATTTATGAAGCTCAAAGAGAAGGAAGTATAGAAGGTGGATGCCTCAGTCCTTCTTTGAAGGGAGAACAAAATACTAAAGGGAAGAAATAAAATGACAAATAAAGGAGCAGGGATTGGAGGAAAGATGATCCAGAGACCACTTCACCTGGGGATCCAAACTATATGCAACCACTAAACCCATGCACTGTTGCCAATGCCAAGGAAGGTATTTTCTAGTTCCATACATTTGCCTACAAATTTTCTTTCCTTTTAATAGCTGAGTAGTAGTCTATTGTGTTATTATACCACTATTACTTTATTTTGTTAAATTAATTCTTTCATTCTGAGACATCTGGGCTTTCTCTAGTATCTGGCTATTACAAAAAAACTTCTTTGAAGAAAAAAGAACAAGTGTCTTCGTGTTATTGTGGGTCATATTTTGTGTATATCCCCATGACTGTTAGAGCTATGCCTTGCCTACAAGATGTGAAAGGATGATGATAGGGGAGAGATTGATAGAATGGACAACCATGAATGGTGCTGTGCATGACACCCTGCTTTGGTTGGCAACGGGAGCTTAGTGTAATGGTAAGAGATGAATAACCTGGTCCTGTGGGTGCTCACTGAGATTAAACCACCAATCAAAGATTATGTGTAGTTTGGACCTAGGCCTCCCACAGGTATGCAGCTAGTCTTCATGCAAGTCCCCTAAAAACTGGAGTGTGGTTGACTCTTACTCAGATTCTGTTGCCTGCCTTTGTATTTCTTTCTACTTGCTGGGCTGCCTTATCTGAACTTAGTGGGAGAGGATATGCTTAGTTCAGATGTGTGTAGACGTAAGTTAGGAGTCAAGGCAGCCCTCCCTTTTTTCTCCATTTTTTTAATTTGATATTTTTTTTACTTACCTCTCAAATGTTATTCCTTTTCCTGGTCTCTCCCTAGAACCCCACTATCCCATCCAGCCTCCCACTGCCTCTATGAGAGTGTTCCCTCACCAACCAACTCCCTCTAATCTCCCTGTCCTGGCATTCCTCTACACTAGAGTATTGAGCCTTAACAGGGCACAGGGCCTCTCTTCTCATGGAGGCCTAATAAGGCCATCCTCTGCTACATATGTTGCTGGAGCCTTTGGTCCCTGTATGTGTACTATTTGGTTGGTGCTTTAGTCTTTGGGAGATTTGAGAGGGGGTGGTTCTGGTTGGTTGATATTGTTCTTCCTATAGGGATGTGAAATCGTTCAACTCCTTCAGTCCTTTCTCTAACTTCTCCATTAAGGACCCTGTTCTCAGACCAATGGTTGGTTGAGAGCAACTGACGCTGTATTTCTCAGGCTCTGGCAAAGCCTCGCAGGAGACAGCTATATCAGGTACCTGTCAGCATGCACTTCTTGACACCCACATTATTGTCTGGGTTTGCTGACTGTATGCGGGATTGATACTTTGATGGGGCTGTCTCTGGATGGCCTTTCTTTCAATCTCTGCTCCACACTTTTCTTTGTATTTCCTTCTGTGAATATTTTGTTCCCCCTTTTAAGAAGGACTGAAACATTCTTCTCTATTGTCTTCCAATTTTTTCTCCAGCTTCATGTTTTCTGTGGATTGTTTCTTGAGTAACCTGAGCTTGTGGGCTAATATCCACTTATCAGTGAATGCATATCATGTGTTTTCTTTTGTAACTGGGTTACCTCACTCAGGGTGATAGCTTCTAGTTCCATTCATTTTACTAAGAATTTCATGAAGTCAATATTTTTAATAGCTGAATAACACTTCATTGTGTAAATGTACAACAATTTTGGTATCCATTCCTCTGTTGAAGGACATCTGGGTTCTTTCCAGCTTCTGGCTGTTACAAACAAGATTGCTATGAAGATAGTGGAGCATATGTCTCTGTTTTATGTTGGAGCATTATTTGGTTATATGCCCAGGAGTGCAATAGCTGGGTTGTAAATAGCACTATGTTTAACTTTCACTTCTTTAAAGATAGGGGGAGGCTGTAATGGAGAAATGAGGATTCAATGTTGGGACTGAAAGAAGAAAGAGAGGGCGGTGTGATGAGGATGTAAAGTGAATAAATAATTAATGAAATATTGATAACTGGCTAATATATATGCAGCTTATTGGATACAAGTCTGGTTACACTTAGCCACATGGCAAAGGGTTTATTATTTCTTAATCTGCTGACAATTGACTATGCTATAATGAATACAAATTTTTACTGGTTAACAGTATACATAAGGACCTATCATATGATATATTGGTTTATATACTTACTATTTTGCATTTTATTATATGACAAACATGTTTTAATATAAAATTTTCTTCATATTTTAGAAAAACTTATACTCAATATATACTATGTTATGCCTTTATATTCACATTTGTATGTTTTCTCATGGTTCAATAAACTTAAGATTGAATAATTTATTTAAACTAGTGATAATACCATTCATATTATTTAGTCATTGAATTCATAGGCTACAAATTTACATATGTCAATTCCATTGCATCCCTTGATAAATGAACTGAACAGAAAGCAATACTTACTTTATAAGGTTAGTAGAAATTATTAGAGATGATATATTTATCAAACTTAAAATATTTAGCCATGATCTCTGCTGTCATTATTGCTTAACCCTTTCTCACCTTATTCCAGCGTTCTCACACACCAACTGCATGGATTACATCTTTAAAACACACAGCACACCAAGCACCAGAGAGAAAGAATTTACTGTAATTATTACTGGCTTCTATGAATTCAGAGGACAAGCTTTTCATCATATAAGTTATTGATAAAATATTTATAAATCTCTAATACCATGAACTAGTCCTTCTCTCTCTAGTTTTAGAGATTGTGAACTATTTCCAAACTTGAATTTACTTTATGCAATGTATAATTTTGAAATATGAAGCTTAGTTCCTGTACTGTTCCTTGTTAGATTTTTTTCTTAGTCCATTCCCTGGTTCAGTCTTTGCCATGTACTTTTTTTGTAAACAGAATTTACAATTCTCAGTTTGACAAAATAGTGCAGCTAATTTAAATTTTTCAAATAAATTCACAGACCCATATTCAAAATGTCACCCTGTGCAATTATTTATTCTAGTTTTAACTGAGATTTTCTTTTTTCTATGTTTCAATTTTTTCTTCAGTACCTGATGATAGCCTATGAAGTGTGAGGTTGGCACAGGCAATTTGCTTCAAAAATTCACATAGGAAAATAATTTAACATTTTAGGCATAGTTTTCTGTACTGATGGATGACTATACGTTACTATAAGCTTACCTTTTTGCTTAGTCTGTACCTATCTGTATAAAATATGACGTTAAATATATTGTAGGTCTTTTATTAAATGAGACACATGAATTTTATTTCAGGTTTTACTGACTATTTCTGAATGCTACTCAAAATGATAGGTCAAATCTGTTCTTTTCACTCACATGACAATGCAAGACTATTATTATTTTGGAATTTTTTTTTTAAGGAAATTTAATGTTTTGGTGTCTGCTGCTATCTGCTCATTGCAATAAACCAACATTGACACACACTTCCATGGTCTTGTAACACCTAAAATTCCTGACTTTAATCCACAATATTGATTAAATTCTAATAGACAAAAAGCTGCAACGTATGTGGATAAATCAAAATTTGACAAACTATGAAAGCTACATGTTTTCCAGGTTGTAGCATGGGTCATGGGATTCAGCAGGAGCAGACTAAAATGGTTGCCACTGTTTAATGTATATGGTCACCTGATTTTTGACAAAGGAGCAGTAAACATTCAATGGAAAAAGGACAGCTTATTCAACAAATGGTGCTGGTTTAACTGGCACTCAGCATGCAAAAGAATGAAAATAGACCCTTTCTTATCTCCTTGTACAAAGCTCAAGTGTAAGTGGATCAAAGATCTCCACATTAAACCAGATACACTGAAACTATTAGATGAGAAAGTAGGGAAAACCTTAGAACACATAGGCACAGGAGAAAATTTCCTGAACAAAACACCAATGGCTCAAGCTCTAAGGTCAAAGATTAACAAATGGAACTTAATGAGATTGCAAAGTTTCTGTAAGGCTAAGGAAATCGTCAAGAAAACAAAACGGCAACCAACAGAATGGGAAAAGGTCTTTACCAACACCACATCAGATAGAGGCCTAATATCCAAGGTGTACAAGGAACTCAAAAAGCTAGACACCAGAGAATCAAATAACCCTATTAAAAATGGGGTACAGAGCTAAACAAAACATTTTCAGTTGAGGAACACCGAATGGCCGAGAAACATCTGAGGAAGTGCTCGACATCCTTAGCCATCAGGGAAATGCAAATCAAAACAACCCTGAGATTCCACCTCACACCAGTCAGATTGGCCAAGATCCAAAACTCAGATGACAGCAGATGCTGGCGAGGCTGCGGAGAAAGAGGAACACTTCTCCACTGTTGGTGGGGTTGCAAGCTAATACAACCACTCTGGAAATCAGTCTGGCGATACCTCAGAAAATTGGATATAGTACTACCTGTAGACCCAGCTATTCCACTTCTGGGCATATACACCAAAGACACTTTAATACACAACAAAGATATATGCACCACAATGTTCACAGCGGCTCTGTTTATAATAGCCAGAAGCTGGAAGGAACCCAGATGTCCCTCAGAAGATGAATGGATACAAAAATTGTGGTACATATACACAATGGAATACTACTCAGCCACCAGAAACAATGACTTAACCAAATTCTTAAGAAAATGGCTGCATCTAGAGAATATCATCCTGAGTGAGATAACCCAGTCACAAATGAACAGACATAATATGCAGTCACTGATAGTGGGATGCTAACCCCAGAGGCTTGCACTCCCCCAGAAACAACTCACAGACTGTATGAAGTCTAAGAAATAAAGAAAATAAAACAAAACAAAAAAAAAATTACCAAACAAGTAAACTTTAACTATTTCCATGTTACATTTTGTTTTACATTTACTTTAGCTCATTGTAACTATTAAGTTTTCAAGGCATACAATCAAACCTTGAAAAAAATCAAGTAGTGACTAAAAAATATATTCATATATTTTTATGTAAAAATTATGTTAAAATCTGAAAAAAAAGTACTGACAAAAATTTTATAATTTTAAGCAAAAATGTTTAAAATCTGTACATTTATCTTTGTTTTGTAAAATAAAGTTGGTTTATAAAAAAATTAAAAAAAAACATTGTGTTTATGTAAATTCTGACAATGTTTAATAATTAAAGACTTGAGATAAGTTTTAAGTTACAAATGGACTTTGAAGTGGTACACTGACAGAGATTAGTACATATTAGGGCTTTAATATAAAAGTTATTAATAGATTCATTAGACAAACAGTGAAACTGAATTATGCTGGGGATTCCAAAGAACGTTTCATGCCAGTATCAGAGACAGCACAAGAGAGAAGTAAGTGTCCATGTAGTAGAAATTAGAGTACCTTTCTGAGGATGGAAGCTTGACATCACAGGCATGTTTTCATGCATGATTCCTAGACACCAGAAAAACGATTTTGGTATAGGCTGTGAGGCCAACATCCTCTTTAATGTATATCACACTGAGATATCCCAGAATGTCTCTTAGTTGGGGACTTAATAGTTTGCCTGTATGTATTGTAGCCTGAGCAGTGTTTAGGTTCAAACATTAGAAGTCATTTGCTTCACAAAAGTATTAGTCAAAGTAAGAATATATCTGTACATTATAGAATATGTATTAGCTCTAAACAAGAAAAGCCACTTATCCACATTTACTGTCTCACAATTATAGTTCAATTATTACAGAGTTAAGAACAGTTTTTGTTAAGTAATATGACTCTTTCTCGAAAGCCAATTATCTTCTGAAACCAGTTAAATCTTGTATTGTGCTGTCATAAGCAGAACCATTGAGTTAAATAACTCAACTCTCACAGTACTCAAAAAATTAAAAAAATTAGCATAGGTAGGTTTTTATTTTCTTCTCAGTCTTTTTGTTTATTTAATTTTTGTCTGTATATAAAGAATCCTATCTTTAGTAATGATATAAAGCAATATTTAATATTAAAATCTTGACTTCAAGACAAGGCACGCTTTGCTACCTGAGCTGCTGAAGAAATCTACATCCACTGTGTGTACAAAGGAGATGTCTTCAGCAATGACTGTGAGGTGGTCTGCATGAGCCCTTTGGGCTCTGGTAGAATTACTAGTATATCTTTACTGTCTAATAATTCTAATAATGTTTGCTTCACATCTGTAGAAACGTAAGATAGCAATCTACCTGCTACATTGGCTTGTTGTGTAATAACTACTCTACCTTCAGAAAGGCATAATCATGACTCATGTTTCTGTTCTGTATTCCCTGATTTTGTCAGAGACCTGCCATGCAGCTTATGTCCCCAGTGAAGGTCCCTGACTTCTGCTCGTCAGAATCCCTGTCAGACAGCTGTTTATCCATGGAATTATAAGAAAATCTTTACCTCTCAGGAAGCAATTTGGATGCCTGAATCCTTGATCACATGTGACACTTCTCCACCTCTGATAAAGCTATTATTAAGTCCTAATTCTACTCACTGCCATATTACCATAATCAGAAAATGCCCGACCACAATCCAGGCGTGGTGGAACTAGGATCTGAATCATGTCTAAACTAGAAATTTCCTAATTTGCCTTTTATTAATTATATTCCTTTCCCGTGTCCTTCTGTGTGACAGACATGTTTTATAGCTACTATATTCATGGCCTGGTGTATTATGGAGATACCATATTAACTTCTACATATTATTGTAGCTTCCCATTGTTTGGTTTCTATTCTGACTTGTTTTCCTCCTTTTTACCCACATCTTATCTTTGGCTTTTTGATTTATTTGAGGTGTTATGTAGGTATGTGACCTTCACTGGCCTGAACTCATTGAAATCTTCATGCTTCACACTCCCGTAAGACAGGGATTATAAGAATGAGATACTATATTTTGACTGTCTGTTTTCATTTGCTGAATCCCATTACATTAGTCATTTTTATTCCTAGATGTTTCAGGTGTGGTCATGTAACATATTTTCACCAGTAAGTTGTAAAAAATACCATGACATAATTCAAGAAGTGTACTTTCTGATACGGTAATGAGGGTTTTTTTTCTTCCTATCACCACTTACTCCTATTGTGTGAGGGAAGCAAAAAAAAAAAAAAAAAAAAAAAAAAAAAAAAAAAAAAAAAAAGATCTGGCATCAAACACTGGGCAGGAGCTATGACGATAAAAGCCAAATTACTCAGGGAAAAGAGGAAGGAAAGGATATACCGCTTGGACTTGAAACCAAAATAGTTTTGGCACAGAATCTAGCAGCTTAAACACACGGAGATGTTTGATTCCCATACCTTTAACAGCCCCTTAACTTGTCTGTCAGTTTTTCTATTGTAAATACCCTAAATGACTCAAGCATATGTAGAGGAATGATCTGGAGTTCAATTTTAAAATCACATTACTATGTCAGCGATAGCAATCAGTATTAATTTTTCACTGACTCAGAAATTTCATACATTTTACAATTTATTAAGAACTCAACTAGAAGCAGTGCTGGGGGATTTATTTATCTTTGTTTCAATTCATTTGGATATTACTTTCATTGTTATTGAGAGATTATTTCATAACCTCAACAAATTGTACAATTTCCAGAGAATGCAGCAGGGAATAGCTTTAAAATCCCAATTGAGTGTCCAAATGAGAAAGAGGTTAATCATACATAGCTTTAGCACAGAACAACATGCAATATATAATCTGTGAGAAGGAAGAAATAGGATTTTTCCTTGACTGGATCTAGAATCAACTAAAATGCAGGCTGCTACCACTTCTGTGAGGAGTTCTCTGAATCAGATTATTGGTGTGCGAAGACCCACTCAAATGTGAGCAGAGCTGCCTGGTAGCAGCCCAGATAGAAGAATATAGAATGGCACTGTTTTGTCCTGACAGCCTTCACTTATTCTGACACACTTTATCTATCCTGTTGTGGCATTCATTTATCAATATTAGTCCTAGCTGCTTTGACAATAATGCAAAGAATGAATTATATAATGTGTTTACTGTATAAGTCCTCACTGTCCTAGCTAATGAAACTATACAAGTTAAACCCAACTGTTTCAAAGTTGATATTTTTATAATGTTAACAGGGGCATACCACATCTAGGGATTTCTTGGTAGATTATGTGATGTACAAAATCCTTGGCATACAGAACACCACACTTAATAAATAAGGGTAGTAATCTTACACTTCAATATCAAACTTATATACATTTATACAATCAATTTCTCTATTAAAATCATTCTAGCGGTCTATTAACTAATGAACACATAAGAAAAAAAAAACATGGCCCACAATATGAACAGATTATAATCATCAATAAAGAAAAGCAGAATCATGGTGTTTTCAAGAAATGATAGAATTCGATAGCATTATGTTAAACACAATTACCTAATAACTAGAAATAACACAAGAAAAATGGTCTTACTACAGGCGTGAGGGTAGAAAAGTAGAAGAAAATGCATGATAGAATATGTGTGGCAGGAAGCAGATTCAAGGTTATAGGGCATGAAAGCAGCAAAGAGAAAGAGCCACGGGTTTTTATGTCTAGAATTACTTCACAGTTATAGTTTACTTTTTAAACAAAGCCACGGAGCATCTATATAAATGCCATGCGTGCATCAGAGGACAGCATTTTCTGACACCATAGGGAGGAGAGTCTTTGGTCCAACAAAGGCTCCTTTTCCCAGTTTAGGGGAATGGGGAACACCAAGGTGCTGAGGTTGGAGAGGGTATTTGGGAGAGTGATCATCTTCATGAAGGCAATGGGAGGTAGAAGGGAAGAGGATTGGGGGAAAGGGATAACATGTGAAATGTAATCTCAGAGAATATCCAATAAAATAAAATTGTTAACTATCATAACTACTATTATTTTTATCATTAATGTATAATTTGATCATTTTCCCCCTTTCTTCTTTTCAACTTCCCTTGCCTTTCCCTCCCCTTGTTCTCTCTGTAATTCATGACAATTTTTCTTTAACTGTTCTTACACACACACACACACACAGAGAGAGAGAGAGAGAAAGAGAGAGAGAGAGAGAGAGAGAGAGAGAGAGATAGAGAGAGACCTGATTTCGCTGGCAGTTACTCAGGGCAATGGAGGTCATGTATCTTATAAGAACAGATATAACCAACAGTTACTAAAGCAGCACAATTCCTATCTGTATTCTTTTTTTTTATTTTCCTACATTATTTAAAATAAAGAGAGACACATATACAATTTTAAAGGCATTTTGGCATAACACTATATGAATATATTTTTGTCAGTACTTAATTCTTTTAGAATTTTCATAATATTCATTGAAATCTACTAGTTACCGTAAGCATAAAGTACATGTACAACAGAATGTAACATGGAAACAGAGTTTTCTTGGTGTGTATAGATTAAACATAATGGTCTTTGAATACAAAAAAAATTCCACAAGGCTATATTATTAGCCCTTGAATTATTAATGATTTAAGGTCCAGGAGTACCACACTCTGAGAGGATGCCATGCTCTTATATTTTTTCCTCAGAAGGACTGAGGCTTTCACTTTTTGGCCTTTGGTTTTCTTTCTTTCTTTCTTTCTTTCTTTCTTTCTTTCTTTCTTTCTTTCTTTCTTTCTTTCTTTTTTTTGAGCTTCATATTGCCTGTGAGTAGTTTCTGGGGTATTCTAATTATGTATTCATATTGGCACCAGATATTGTAACTTTCACTCCTCAACAAAACCATTTAATAATCCACAGTGGTTTACCTTTCCTTCCTCAACCTTAAATATCCCAATCACATGAGTTTCAGTTCACTGACTTACTGTTGTATATTAAAATATCACATGAATTGTTTAGAAAAAAGTTGGGAAAGTCCAAGAGCAATGAGCGCAAAAGTATCTGGAACATGGTACATAGCACTCTCTAGTAAAAAAGAATTAGAGATGCTTAGCTAATTGTATAAATTCAAAATCAATTGTGAAAATAAGATAATGTTATTAAACGGAATTCCCAGGAGTGTCAAAGGATCTCAAATAAACAAAATCCTAGTCAAAATTAAAACTAGTTCATAAAAAATTAAATTCATTTACTTTTAATAATATTTATGGTGGTGCTATGCACACTTAGCAATCTTTCCTCATACCTGCATCACACTGTCAGGCAAGAACAATAGAAGCAAGGAAGAACTTCCTTTAAATTGTGAAGGTATGGCCACAAGCCTGTGAAAAAAAAATGATGTTGCATTGATTCGTTGATCCTTTGATTTTAGTTCCAGAAGCTGGACCATGAAATATGTCATCTTGAAACTCAGTGTATTTTTACCCTCAGGCAAACCTCCTTGGGAAGATCTAGCTAGTGCCTAGGTGTAGCCTCACATTAATTTCTTGATATGATTTTATTTGGAGACCTTGAAGCTTGTTTCAACTTGCTTCTTTGTACAGTTATTTCCTTAAACAAGCCTTAGCTCTTTCTTATTTATTTTATGTCTAGAGTTGTTTAAAAAACTAAAGTTTACTTTTTAAATGAGCTTTGGAGTCATGAAAAATGTACTTTTATTTTTGATGTCTTAATATTGCTAATATATTCCTCATTAAACTATATTAAGGTATTCACACTTTAGAAGATTTTAATAAACAACCTTTACTAAAGACAATATTGCTGTTTCAAATTTTGGTGAAATTATTTTTCTGTGTGTATGGTGGAGGCAAATATATTTGTGCATGCAAGGGTTTATGCATATGTATGACCAAATCACAATTTTCCATGTCTTTTAATTATTGTCACCTTGGATTGTCTAAATCAGTGGCTCCATTTCTTCATACTTTTTAGCAAAAATATATCAACAATTAAAATAATAATCTGACTGAATTTATGACATGATTTCTTTTTAATGATCTATATTTCTCATACCAAAATAATTAGTTGAGAGGTTTAAAAATTCCTGTGACTAATAATCCTACTCACAAATCAGAAATTGTCAACAGGATCTCTAAAGCACTGGTTCGTAGCGAAGGACTTCAGGCACAGCCTAAGCTTTCTGTGTCTTGGTATTGAATAGAACAAATGAGCAGCTTGCCATAGGGCAATCTTAAATCACTGCAATCCTGGGTTGGGATACCTCTAGACTATGCAGGCTCTTGTTTTACAGATGTTCTGCTCTTCTCACTGGGGATGCAGAAGAAGTGAGCTGCTGGCTGGAAGAGTCTAGTCTAAGTTTGAAAGTCTCTGGTACCCTGGGCTGGGTAGGACAAGACCAGATGAGTGCATTACTCATTTATTCAGAGTCACAGGGAGTGCAAACTACGCAGCATGCCTTCACAGGATGCGCAGATGTCTGTAAGTCTATCATCACAAAGTGACTGAGAAGCCTACTGATGTCTCCTTAAGGACTGATCATTCTTATTTTACTATATCCATAAATTAATTTACTATCATTTTTATTTTTACATGGAATGTTTTATTAAGTGAAGTGTATGAGCTTACATAACTGCAATTAAATCTTGCCTTTCCAAAGTGTTTCACTTGGGAGGCAATCATATCTACCAGGCTATACTCAGATAATGGCTTTGCTATGATGGGCTGCAAGGACACAACTTGAGGCACACATAGGTCTCACCTTTCCTACTACAATGTCATCCCTTTGCAAGAATTCTCTTGCAAGTTGACCTAGACTTCTGCTTAGGGTGCACTCTCAGCTAAGTGTTTCTGCTAGCCTGCACCACAGCCACTACTTTCAAATTAGTGATGTCATTCTCTATCAGAGTGGGTCAGAAAATCTCTCCCTAGAACCTCGAGTATAATAATGAACTAATTCTTGCTTGGAAAATACTGGTTTCCCTGAATGCTTTTGATCATTTATTTTCTTAAGTATCTCTAGCAAATGTTAAATTGGTCCTTTCCAGACAGCAGGTATAAAGAATAATGGAACTCAATTCTGTTCATCTTGTCTTAAGAGTTAAAAACCTGGGAGCCATTACAGGCTGCAGCATTGCAAAGGTCTAGAAGAAGATGCTTCTGGGACATGAAAAAATGTGTTGTTATGCATTTGTACTTTATGCAGCACACTGAACACTTAAGACAGTTTGCTTGACAGGAGATGACTAAGAACTTCTGTGAACTGACAGAGTAATATATCTAAGAAACACTGAGAACACTGCAATTTCTCATACAGGCTGTGACTTCATGTATGTCACCAACTCGATTACTTTATACCACATAATAATCCCTTGGAAACTGGCAGGAGTTTCTAGATAAGAATGCCATTTGGGAATAAAAGCAAATGTTTCTAACCGGACTCACATAATCCCAAATATTAAATTGAAATTAAACGTGGAAAAATAGTGAACTTTTAACTTTATAGTAAAGAAGTATTACAATGAAACTTAAAATTATAAAAAAGTTGAAACTTCTGAAAGTAACTATAATTATTAGAAAGCCATAATTTAGCAGCAATATAATACAACACCCATACAGGAAAAATAATTGAAGACCAATAAACACTTCATCCTATATATGTTATGGAGATAAAAGTCTGTGAAAAGTGTCAAATATATGGAGGGAATTAGTAGAAGTCAAAACATATAAAATTAAATTTAAAGCAACAAAATATATAATAGAAACACTTTTAATCATTCAATCCATAATAATTTAGCACTGGATTCATATATCATATGGGAATTATAAGAAATGTATGTCCTTAAAATAAGGATTTGAAGATAACAAGTAATCACACTGATTGACAGGATGGTGATAGTGTAAGAGGATTACCATTAGACAATTCAGAGTTCTAGGAATAGTACCTGGAACCAAATTTAAAAAGCATTAAGCACCATAGAGCTTTTATGGTAAATGACAAAATCAGAAAAATTGATGTCAAGTGGTAAGGAAGGATCTGGGGCTTCACTTCCTGATGTTTGGTAGGAGGATGGAAGGGGATTCAGATTATGCACTTGAGGCAGATGCAACATTAAAAGTGCTTCTATTTACCTGAAGGGTAAAGAACTTTCAGTGTCAAGGTAAAAAAAAAATCAGAAATAAAAACAAGTTACAGTAAGCTGATAATAGTTCTCTAGAAGATGTGGTATACATTCCTGGTTGTTTTCTAAAATCAGAGGACAAACAGATAGCTTTATATTTTTATGTTGCCTGGAGAATGTCAGGTTGTCTGAGTTCTTTCCTCTGTGACTGATGATGTGGGCATATGTATTTACTGAGTGTAAATATTCTTGCTATTTCTTTGAGGAATAAAGAGTGTTTAAATATTTGCAAATGTGTGAAATTAAGTAAATTAAACATTTCTGGGGGTCTTGATCTTCAGCAATTTTAGTTTCATTTTGCATAAATATTGATATTAGTCCAGGACCTCATTGAATAAGACAGTAAAATGAATTTACACTGATTAAAATAAGAATATTCCTGTCATCACTGTACCACTAAAATGGTTGAGGTTTTTATTTAAATGAATCATATCAATTAGTTATACTTATTTACTTTGCATTTCAACAGAATAAGCAAGAGCTTCAAAGAGTGTATTGGGTAGTGTTCCTTCTGTTTGTATTTTGTGCAATAGTTTGCAGAGTATTGGTAGTAGGTCTTCTTTGAAGATCTTATAGAATTCTGCACTAAAACCATCTGGTCCTGGGTTTGTTTTGGTTGGAAGAATTTTAACGACTGCTTCTTCTATTTCTTTACTAGTTATGAAACTGTTTAATGGTTTATCTGATCCTGATTTAACTTTGGTACCTGGCATCTGTCTAGAAAATTGTCTATTTGCTCCATATTTGCCATTTTTTTTCAAGGAGCAGGTAGAATATGTACTTATTATTATTACATGACTTCGTGACAATGTGGACTGACATCCAAAACTGAATTGCATTTATTATCAATTGTTACTTGTTTGCTAGTATGAAGATGCAATTTACATACAGAAGAAATGTTTTATATGCTTTCATCATTCCATATGCAGACATTTTGTGGATATATTTGTGAACCAGTCAGATTCCAAAATATTTATAGAATATTACCAACTAACATTGAAAGCCATTCTTATGTCTGTGTGTGTCTGTTAGGTCAAAATTATTTTATAGACATGTCACATTTTAATATACATTCTGCATTGCATTGCAAAGAGAATTGAGAAATCACATGTACGACTCTTCTAAAAGGAAGAAAACTAAGACTAGCTACTAAGAACTAAATCGTCCAAAGTCCTTGTACACGAATGACTGGAGAATACTTGAGTCCCTTCGTACATGGTTGTAATAATGGTTGTGAGGATGACTGGAAGACTGTTTACTGGAACTAGACAATTTAGAATAGTCTTGGTTGTGTGGTTGGTGGTGGCACATACCTTTGTCCCAGCATTCAGGAGACAGAGGCAGGAAGATCTCTCTGAAACAATCCTGGTTTATATAGTGAGTTTCATTTCAGGACAGCCAAAGCTATACCAGACTAAAACAAAAACCTTCTGTGTGGTGTGACATAACTCTATACAGTTAAGTAACAGTGGCTTCTTCCTCCAAAATCTAAGAGGTGACAGTTTCATATTAGGACTCTCCTTCTAAGACACTTTAAGCCACAGAAGTTTATTTTAGAGAAAAATGTATACTGTAAGCCTAGTTTTTCATCTTAAATTGCTTTTTAACATGTACATCCTAAGCAGGGTGACATTATTTTAAAGGTGTTTTCACTTACTCTCTCAGAAGAAATAAATTTAGGAAACTTAAAAAGAGAGATGTAGAGTGCTTTTCATTAATCAGAAGTAAAAGGTGTCTTCTTTTTACTTGGAACTTCTCCCCCCTGCTATTTTGTCCTACTTAATGACAACATTCACAAACTGATTTCTTTTGGTCCAGAACTACTTCAGTGCCACTGTTAAAACTGAGATGATGAATATGAAATATTCATCCTGGTTTATTACATACCATATATGATGTAAGAGCTCCAAATCCTGGCTGTAAGGCTTACTATTAAAAAGAAAACAAAGGGCTGGCCAAGTTGGCACACACAATTCCAGCACTCAAAGCTGAGGCAGGAGGATCACAAGTTAGAGGCCAGCCAAGACTACATATCTAGACTAGTCTCAAATATAAGGGGAAAAGGGCTCAGTTATCTGAACTGCTAATTTAATCATTAACATGGCAGATGCATGTTTTAAATATTATGAAGGAGAAAAGTTAAAAGAAAATCAAGGTTGTAAGAGCAATGTATTTGAAAACACTATTTGACATTTTACATACAACTGATTGTGAAAACTAGTTATTTAAATTCTATAATACAACTTAAGGCATGTTGTATCTCATCATCTCTATGTAACAAGTAGGTTTTTGGGTCTCTATGTTTTCTTTTTTTTTTTTTTTTTTTTTGCTCTTAACTACTAAGCCACCTCTCCAGCCTCATCTGCTCTCTTTTTATTTTTATTTTATTTTATTTTTTCTAAACGACTTTATTTTGCAAAACAAAGATAAATGTAAAGATTTTAAACATTTTTTGCTTAAAATTATACATTTTTGTCAGTACTGTTTTTTCAGACATTAAAATAAATTTTACATAAAACCATGTGAATATGTTTTTAGTCAGTACTTGATTTTTTTCAAGGGCTTGACAGTATGCATTGAAAACGTACTAGTTGCAATAAGCGTAAAGTACATGCAAAACAAAAGGCAACATGGAAATAGTCAAAGTCTTCTTGTTTTGTGAATATATGTATATTTTTTGTTTTCTTTATTTCTTGGACTTCATACAGTCTGTGAGTTGTTTCTGGGGGAGTACAAGCCTCTGAAGTTAGCATCCCACTATCAGTGACTGCATATTATATCTGTTCTTTTGTGACTGGGTTATCTCACTCAGGATGATCTTCTCTAGATGCAGCCATTTTCTTAAGAATTTGGTTAAGTCATTGTTTCTGGTGGCTGAGTAGTATTCCATTGTGTATATGTACCACAATTTTTGTATCCATTCATCTTCTGAATGACATCTGGGTTCCTTCCAGCTTCTGGCTATTATAAATAGAGCCGCTATGAACATTGTGGTGCATATATCTTTGTTGTGTATTAAAGTGTCTCTGGGGTATATGCCCAGAAGTGGAATAGCTGGGTCTTCAGGTAGTACTATATCCAATTTTCTGAGGTATTGCCAGACAGATTTCCAGAGTGGTTGTATTAGCTTGCAACCCCACCAACAGTGGAGAAGTGTTCCTATTTCTCCGCAGCCTCGCCAGCATCTGCTGTCATCTGAGTTTTGGATCTTGGCCAATCTGACTGGTGTGAGGTGGAATCTTAGAGTTGTTTTGATTTGCATTTCCCTGATGGCTAAGGATGTCGAGCACTTCCTCAGATGTTTTTCGGCCATTCGGTGTTCCTCAACTGAAAATGATTTGTTTAGCTCTGTACCCCATTTTTTAATAGGGTTATTTGATTCTCTGGTGTCTAGCTTTTTGAGTTCTTTATACACCTTGGATATTAGGCCTCTATCTGATGTGGTGTTGGTAAAGATCTTTTCCCATTCTGTTGGTTGCCGTTTTGTTTTCTTGACGATGTCCTTAGCCTTACAGAAACTTTGCAATCTCATTAAGTCCCATTTGTTAATCTTTGACCTTAGAGCTTGAGCCATTGGTGTTTTGTTCAGGAAATTTTCTCCTGTGCCTATGTGTTCTAAGGTTTTCCCTACTTTCTCATCTAATAGTTCCAGTGTATCTGGTTTAATATGGAGATCTTTAATCCACTTACACTTGAGCTTTGTACAAGGAGATAAGAACGGGTCTATTTTCATTCTTTAGCATGTTGAGTGCCAGTTGGACCAGCACCATTTGTTGAATAGGCTGTCCTTTTTCCATTGAATGTTTACTGCTCCTTTGTCAAATCAGGTGACCCATTTCTGGATCTTCTATTCTATTCCATTGATCCACTTGCCTATTTCTGTACCAGTACCATGCAGTTTTCAGCACAATTGCCTTGTAATATAGCTTGAGGTCAGGGATAGTGATTCCCGCAGATGTTTTTTTTGTTGTTGAGGATGGATTTCGCTATTCTAGGTCTTTTGTTATTCCATATGAAATTGCACATTGATCTTTCCAATTCCATGAAGAACTGGGTTGGAATTTTGATGGGGATTGCATTGAATCTGTAGATTGCTTTTGGTAGGATGGCCATTTTTAAGATGTTGATCTTTCCAATCCATGAGCATGGGAGATCTTTCCATTTTCTGAGATCCTCCTCAATTTCTTTCTTTAGAGGTTTGAAGTTCTTGTCATACAGGTCCTTCACTTCCTTAGTTAGAGTCACACCAAGGTATTTCATAGTTTTTGTAACTATTGTGAAGGGTACCTTTTCCCTAATTTCTTTCTCCACATGTTTGTCCTTTGAGTATAGGAAGGTTACTGATTTGTTTGAGTTAATTTTGTATCCGGCCACTTTGCTGAACTTGTTTATCAGCTGTAGGAGTTCTCTGGTGGAATTTTTGGGGTCACTCAAGTACACTATCATGTCATCAGCAAAGAGTGATGTTTTTATCTCTTCTTTTCCGATTTGTATCCCCTTGATCTCCTTTTGCTGTGTAATTGCTCCAAACAGGACTTCCAGTACTATGTTGAATAGGTAGGGAGAGAGTGGGCAGCCTTGTCGAGTCCCTGATTTTAGTGGGATTGCTTCAAGTTTCTCGCCATTAAGTTTGATGTTGGCTGTTGGTTTGCTGTATATTGCTTTTATTATGTTTAAATATGGGCCTTGGATTCCTGTTCTTTCCAGGACTTTTAACATGAAGGGGTGTTGGATTTTGTCGAATGCTTTCTCAACGTCTACTGAGATGACCATGTGATTTTGGTCTTTAAGTTTGTTTATATGGTGGATTACATTGATGGATTTCCTTATGTTAAACCATTCCTGCATCCCAGGAATGAAGCCTACTTGGTCATGATGAATGATGGTTTTGATGTGTTCTTGGATTCGGTTTGCAAGGATTTTGTTGAGTATTTTTGCATCAATGTTCATAAGTGAGATTGGTCTGAAGTTCTTTTTCCTTGTAGGGTCTTTGTGTGGCTTAGGTACGAGGGTTATTGTAGCCTCAAAAAATGAGTTGGGTAATATTCCATCTGATTCTATCTTTTGGAATAGTTTGGCGATATTGTTGTTATATCCCCAATAAATGTCTGATAAAATTCTGCACTGAACCGGTCTGGACCTGGGCTTTTTTTGGTTGGGAGGCTTTTGATGACTTCTTCTATTTCTTTATGTATTATAGGGTTATTTAGATGGTTTACTTGGTCCTGGTTAAACTTTGGGACCTTGTATCTGTCTAGGAATTCGTCCATTTCCTCCAGATTTTCCAATTTTGTGGAGTATAAGTTTTTGTAGTAGGATCTGATGATTTCTTGAATTTCCTTAGTTTCAGTTGTTATGTCACCACTTTCCTTTCTGATTTTGTTAATTTGGATACTCTCTCTTTGCCCTTTAGTTAGTCTGGCTAGGGGTTTATCAATATTGTTGATTTTCTCAAAGAACCAACTCTTTGTTTTGTTGATTTTTTCAATGGTTTTTTTTGTTTCTATTTGGTCTATTTCTGCCCTAATTTTGATTATTTCTTGCCGTCTACTCTTTTTGGGTATATCTGCTTCCTTTTGTTCTAGGGCTTTTAGCCGTGCTGTCAGGTTGCTGATGTGAGCTCTCTCCAGTTTCTTCTTGGAAGCACTTAGGGCAATGAGTTTTCCTCTCAATACTGCTTTCATTGCATCCCATAGCTTTGGGTATGTTGTGTTATCATTTTCGTTGAATTCTAGAAAGTCCTTAATTTCTTTCTTTATTTCTTCTTTGACCCTGCTATCCTTTAACAGAGCGTTGTTTAG
The DNA here is from genome assembly GCF_963924665.1 of Micromys minutus. NCBI lineage: Eukaryota > Metazoa > Chordata > Mammalia > Rodentia > Muridae > Micromys > Micromys minutus. The sequence continues at coordinate 22,510,442 of NC_137974.1, read as the reverse complement.
TTTCCATGTGTATGTGGGCATTTTTTTGTTTTTGTTGTTGTTAAAGACCAGCTGTAGACCATGGTGATCTGAGAGGATGCATGGGAGTATTTCAATCTTCTTATATCGATGAAGGCTCGTTCTGTGTCCAATTATGTGGTCAATTTTCGAGAAGGTGCCATGGGGTGGTGAGAAGAAGGTGTATTCTTTTACTTTAGGATAGTATGTTCTGTATATATCTATTAATTCTAGTTGGTTCAAAGTCTCTGCTAGTTTTGCAGTGTCCTTGTTCAGTTTCTGTTTCCCTGATCTGTTTATTGGTGAGAGTGGGGTGTTAAAGTCTCCCACTATTATTGTGTGGGGTGAAATGTATTTTTTGAGCTTTAGTAGAGTTTCTTTTATGAATGTGGGTGATTTTTTATTTGGAGCATATATGTTAAGGATTGAGAGTTCCTCCTGACAGATTTCCCCGGTAATGAGTAAAAAGTGTCCTTCTTTATCTTTTTTGATAACTTTTGGTTGGAAGTTTACTTTCTTCGATATTAGAATAGCCACTCCAGCTTGCTTCTTGGAGCTGTTTGCTTGGAAGTTTTTTTCCCACCCTTTTACTCTGAGATAGTGTCTGTCTCTGTCTCTGAGATGAGTTTCCTGTATGCAGCAAAAGGCTGGATTTTGTTTATGTATCCAGTCTGATAGTCTATGTCTATTTATTGGGGAGTTGAGACCATTTATGTTAAGAGATATCAAGGAATAATTGTTTCTGTTTCCTTCCATTTTTGCTTTTTTGGTTTGAGTTGTGTCTGTGTTTTTTTCTTCTTTATTTTTCTTGTTTAGGAGTTTTCTTGTTTTTACTAGGCTGTATTTTCCCTCCTTGTATTGGGTTTTCCACCTATAATTCATTGTAGTGCTGGGTTTGTGGTCAGATATTGTGTGAATTTTGATTTGTCTTGAAATATCTTTATCTCTCCATCGATAGTGATTGATAGTTTTGCTGGGTATAGCAGCTTGGGCTGGCACTTGTGCTCTCTTAAGGAGTGCATGATGTCTGTCCAGGCTCTTCTAGCTTTCATAGTCTCTGTTGAGAAATCGGGTGTGAGTCTGATTGGTCTGCCTTTATATGTTACCTGACCTTTTTCCCTTACTGCTTTTAGTATTCTTTCTTTACTTTGGGCACTTGATGTTTTTACTATTATGTGTCGGGAGGTATTACTTTTCTGGTCCAACCTATTTGGAGTTCTGAAGGCTTCTTTTATGCTCGTGGTCATCTCATTCTTGAGGGTAGGGAAGTTTTCTTCTATGATTTTGTTGAAGATATTTACTGTGCCTCTTAGTTGATACTCTTCTCCCTCTTCTATTCCTATTATCCTTAGGTTCGGTCTTCTCATTGTGTCTTGTATTTCCTGGAGCTTTTTGTTTTTTGCATCTTCTCTGGCTGTTTTGTCTATGTTTGCAATGTTGTCTTCTGCCCCCAAGATTCTCCCCTCGATCTCTTGTAATCTGTTGGAAATGCTTGCTTCTGTGACTCCTGATTTCTTTTTTTGGTGTTCTGACTCTAGGGTTATCTCTTTTAGCGCTTTCTTTATTGTGTCAATTTCTGTTTTAATTTCCCTCTTCCATTCCTTTATTTCTTTGGTTCTGTTTTCGTCTTGTTCTTTGAGTTCTTTGAGTGTTTTTCTTGTTTCTTCTTTAAAAGCTTCTGAATCTTTTTGCTTTTCCTCCCTTTCTTGTTTAAGTAACTCTATCAGCGTCTTGAGGCATGATTTCAGGTCTGTGTCTTCTTTCTCTGGAGTGTTTGGAATTCCGATGTTTGCTACTATCGCAGAGCTGGGTTCTGGTGTTGCTAGATTGTCTTGGTTTTTTTGGGATATACTCTTTCTCTTTCCTCTTGCCATTTTGTTGTCAGTGATATGTTCTTGCCTTTCCCTTGTATCTGGTCTGTGTCCCTGGTACACTTTTCGTGTGTACTCCGCAGAGATCTCTCTACTCCCCTGCAGCCCAGGTTCCGGGTGGCAGCTGGGCCAGGCTCTGCTCTGCGTCCTGAAGTCGCCTCCGGGTGGGAACAGACGTTCCTAAGATCTGTTCCTGGTCACAGATGCTCAGCCTCTCCGAGCCACCTTTCCCTCTATGTTTTCTTAATAATAATCCTGTGACTTGGGTAGCATAGCTTCATACTCCAAGCCAAGATCATGTGGTTTTCAGTACCTTAAATATGACTGCATCATGTATCAGATCCTCATCATTCAGTTACTACCTTTGACTCCTGCCATTTTTATGGAGTATAGGCTTTTGTAGTACGACCTGATGATTTCTTCAATTTCTATTGTAATGTCTCCCTTTCCATTTCTGTTTGGGTTAATATGGATACTGTCCCTGTGCCTCCTTGTTACTCTAGCTAATGATTTATCTATCTTAGGCTGTTCTCTGACTCCTCTTTTGGGGACTCCATTCTCAGTCCAGTGGTTGTCTGCAAGCATCTGCTTCTGTATTTGTCAGGCTCTGGCAGAGACATTTAAAGGTTTAAATGTGCTTTAAAACATCACGGCATGTCTGAAACACTGTTCAATGGTGACAGTCATGAACTAGACACATCCACAGAGAAATGTGGTGTCAGTCTTTGAAAGTATGATCAGAATTCATCATTAAAACCATTACTTTGTTTAATGACTCATACTTTCTGCATGCATTTAAAATATAACCAAGCTTTTGCAGAGTGCTGCTCTAGTTGCTATGAGTAGAAGCACACTATAAGTGTTTTCAGCTTAATTTAGCTAGCTCCAGGACCTAGTTAATCAGACAAATGGAAACTCAAAAGAAAAATGAAATTGCAACTGTCGGTTTTATTGTCACTTATGTTCTTATTATGAATGAGACCGCTTGACCACAAAGCAAAGAATATTAACAATAGAGAATGAAGCTAACTCATGTGCAAAAATAAGCAATATATTTTCCAAGGTGACAGATGAGGTGTCTTTTATTTTTATTTCAATTGCAACCATCCTTCCTTATGACTTCATTATAATATCTCCAGATTCCTGTAATCGATTTATCTTTCCTTCTCCTCATCCCACCAGCACTTTTTTTTCATGTTGATACTAGTAATTATTATTAGGGGAACGATGAAATTCTCTCCTCTAAACACAGAAGTTGCCTGGGGACCCTATAATTGTCCCTAATTAATATGGCTCTTCAAGATAGACTAGAATCAATGAATTTTTTGTAGCTTCTCAGTAGTGCTATATCCAAGGTGAGTAATTTTGTTACCCTGGAAAAGGTAACAGCGAAATGGATATCTTTCTTTTTTATTTTTTAATTAAATCAAATTTTCCTTTCGAACAGATAAATATAATACAGAAGTATTATACTTATTTTCCAGTTTGGCAATGTCATGTTGCTTGAATATTTTATGTTCAAATAAGGATTTTGGTAAATAACATTGAAAGTTGTTGGAATGGTTTTTTAGGATTGTGGGCTATAAGGCAAATGGAACTTTATTTATGACATGACTGACATTATATTTATTTTGTATATACAAATAAATACCTAGATTTACATTTGTGCTACATGTATATACATGGTGTTTGCACAGGCCAGAATATAAGGCTAGATAACCCAGAATTGAAATTACAGTTGGTTATAAGTCACTTGACATGGAGACTGAACCAACACAGTATGTCTATAAACAAGTGATCATAACCACTGAGCCATATATTTATCAGCATCATTGATATTTTAACAGCAATAAAAGCCTGTGACCACTACTCCTTATAAAATACATATTTTATATATGATAAATGCAGCACAAGCTGAAAGGATGGCTCAGTAGTTAAGAGCATATGATACTCTTGCAGAAGACCTTATTTCATTTACTAGCAACCAAAGAAGATAACCCCCAATAGTCTGTTATCTTCAGGTTCAAGTTATTGGAAACACTTTTCTAGTGTCCATTGGCTTATTTATGTGCATTGGCCCTGAAAAACATACATATACTCATAAATGTACATATAAAGAAACAACAGAAGCTCAGCTATACTATAATAAATCTTTAAAACCTAAATAGGTTTCATTAATCATTCCTGAACATCATTATGTGTGTTATAAATTCACTTTAACATTTACTCCTCTGTAGTTTTTTTTTTTTGGGGGGGGGGTATGAGACTATCATATTTTACTCTGTAACAGCCTGTGTTGTTTTGTTGAAATAGAGGGAACTATCCAATTAATTTTATTTTACCCATGAAAGGTTCTATAAAATAATATAGGTAAGTGATATTTAAAACAGTCTCCCAGGTTGCCACGGGAACACGTGGAAATCTGTATACTAATGGATCAAAATTGTGGCTATTCTGCCAACCATGAAATATGATTACTAGGAATGTCAGCAAGATAAATACAAAGAAAATCAGTTCCTTGGAGGAAAAGCTGAGAAAGTTTTAAATTCATGAGCTTCCATAGATATTTTGTGGCTCAGGAAATATTTATGTGAATATTATGGTGTCCAAGCTTCATGATAAGTGTTTGCTGAGAAGCTGAGTTGCACCTCCAGCCAGTTTTTGGCATGCGACTGTATTAATCTTAAATACAGGGGTGTATTAATCCTTCCTGTCCTCTCCTCAGCAAAAATAATAAATGTGTCAACCACAAAACTAGCTTCTAAACAGGTTGGCATGAATTTGAAAGTGCCTTGACATGGATGAGGAAGAGCAAGAGAAAAATGAGTCCCTGTGGAGTCGAGTGATTTATTCTGGCAGAAGGAGAGCATAAAGCACCAGAGAAATGAATTGCTTGTTGCCTGTTTGTGTAAATAAAACATTGTTCTACAGAATTCACTTTGTAGAGCTGATAAGGAGTTAGAAATTAGAAGCAAATGTCAAGTCCAACTATACAAAGAATGTTTTTATCTTCACAATTAATTCGGTCTACTCTTCTTTCAGTTATAAACTTTGTGTTATATTGAATGAAATACATAAATCTCAAATCTCTCTCTTCTTATCTTTTCTTCTCTTTCCCCTCCCTACCCCCATTCTTGCTTCCTCCATCTGTCTTTTTCCCTGACTCCTTAAAATAAGAGAAAAATATTGTGAATATATATAAAGGCCACTAACTACTTAAGGTAACTTTCTTATGCTATACTGTATCAATAAGGTTTAGAGCAATTCAGTCTATGGGGAGTGTCTCAAAGGACTATTTTGCATAGGCCATATAGCACAAGTGAAAGTCTTTTTTCGCTTATTTTATTACATTCTTGAAACCACAACTTTCTAGATTTTGGTCATATGATTGAGCTTTAAATTTCCCATTTCTAGGTTTTACATACTAAAAATTCATGTAGAGACACCGAGTTTACTAAAGTATTTTCTGATATATACTTTCTCAAAATGTATTTTAAATGTTTACTGAGAGACTTTTATACATCAAATGCTCAGCAAATGTAAGAATGTACAATTCTTGCATGCAGAAAGGATCGCTGCACTTACCAAATTGTTAATATTAAAGAAGAAAACCTTTTATAGTGTGTTATATCAAGTAATAAAAGTTTTATTAGCAATAATGTGATATTTATTGAGACATGGAACAGAAATTACTCTCCTTAGAAATTTTCATCATAGATATTACACATTGTGAAAGTATTTTGACAAAAAAATCAATCCATCATTCTGAAAAACATGCAAAAAATATAAAGCAATAGTTTTGTTTAATTTATTGAATAATAGGAAAATTAAAAGTTATAATAAAGTTGATGTCAACATCACCTTATGTAAATATGACCTTTTTCAGGCATTGGGAAGCAAGGAATAATTAAATAAAATTTCCAGTAGAAGTTGCAGTGGTTTAGAACTTTATAGGTCATTAACAACCCTTCTAGGCATGCCCTATCCTCTGAACAAAGCTACACATATTAGTATGCCATAACTATGTTTGGCCTCTAATCAAATCAGAAAGCAAGCAAGGAAGCAAACAAATAAACAATTAAATAAATGGGAAAGTCATATAAAATGAAAGAAGCCATATAAAAGCTTAGTAAGTAAGGTTATTCAGTTATCTCTAAAAAGATATGCAGAACCAACTGTTCCTTTTTGTTAGTCATTGTTTTATTACATACTGTCTAAAATTAAATGGGTTTGTTTTCTTATGTTGCCATTAATGACTTTATGTGATTATTTTAAATTAGTAAGAGTAGAAATTGTGATAATTGACTTTTATGATAATATATAATTTTAGAGTATTTTTTCCTGCCATTAATAAAGATCTAGAATCTCTAATGTGGTAGTGTTTGCAGAGATCAAACAAAACACTGAGATCCTGGATGTATTCATATATTAGAGATAGCATTTCTTCTTACAGGCTACTACTCTGAACTATTCATTAACAGAAAAAAAATGCATCTTTGTAGTGATAATTCATTCACTTTTATTTGAGTTGGCAGTTACGTTACCACAATTTTACGAACTTGTATTGACTTTTTCAGAGATTGATGTCAAAAAGTTTGCATCTTAGAAACTGAGTATAAGGTATTGGAAATTGTAATAGAACACAAGTGAAAAAATGCCATATGTTGTTCTTTGGAAAATATTGAAGATATGTGAGAGGCTCATGGGTTAATGACTGTTGGTTGTTGCCATGCCAAGCTACTCTAGAACTCATCTGGTAGGAGAAGAGAAGCAATTCCAGAAGGTTGTTCTTTTACCTCCATGTATTCATACGGAATATGCATCCGCTCACATACATATACAAACCCATACACAGACACACAAAACAGATACATAAAAAGATAATGTTAACAAAATAAAACTTTTCTCTGTTTCCTTGGAAAACCCATACACATATTTTAAAGTTTTAATAAAAGTAGTTTAGAAAACTGAATTAAGTATTAGATATTGTTTGATCTTTTGGATATTTATGTGATGCCACATAATGTATCCAAACTCTAGCCTGTCTTTTATGTGAACATATGAATAGATCATGTTTCAGATAAGCTCTTAGTTCAATATTGGTGGTAGGCAATATCAACATTCATAATGGTCATGTAGAACCAAAGCCTTGTCACGACACAGAGAGATGATTTTGTTTCTGCAAGTAAAAGATAGGTCTCAGGTGAAACCAAATCTGAGGATAAATCAGTTTTAAATATTTCCTTGAATTTATAGAAAGATACATTTCTTTGTTGAAGCCCATCTAATTGGTATTAATGATGCTGGGTCTAGGAGAAAATTGTATTTACCGTTGACTGTATTTGTCAAAGAATTAAATAGGAAGTATTATTAGATTAGATAAAACATAGTTTATACTTATGAACTTAATTTAATAAAAATAGAGACGATTAAGAGGAGATCATGTCTCTCAAGGAAAAGGCAGAAGACACAAGCATAGAAGTAGAGAGGATGGTTTAGGAGTGGGAATAGAAAGACGGAACATGAGGTAAAGGAGGAGAAAGAACATGAAGAGGAGAAGGAGGAGGATGCAGATGAATTGGAGGAAGAGGAGCAGAAGGAGGAGAAGGAAGAGAGTGATAGACTCAGGAAGTAGAAGAGAGAGTCCCAGTGGAGAAAAGATTTGCTCAAGAATCAAAGCCCATTGCTCAAGAATCCAAGCCCACGCATGGTCAGGATATTTGCAGCAGCAGTGGAGCAAGGGACTCCTGTAATTGCTACATTAGCTGATAATATCTTCCATGTTTCTGCTTCTTGCACTCATGTATTTCATCATCCTTTGAATGCCTATGTTATGTTATTTGAATTGGAGAAAACACAAAAGACTCTTGCCTTTTATCTAAAACTTAATTGCACTGAATAGAGATGACCACACATAAAAGACTTTGAATTAAAGCTAGGTAAAATATTTCCATTCATTGTCAACTAAATTCGTATAGGCTCTCACTTGAAAGACTTTTTGAGATTTGATATTATAGTTTCAACACATTTTAATAATGTATATATAATTATTAATATTACAGCCTCATTTTACAGTATAGCTGAATATATTGATATTTGTTAATTGGGAATTAATTTTTCATAAGATTATGCCTGTGTGGAGGCAGAATATTTACTCAAGAAGTTATAACAGTCAAACACCCTCAGTCATGAGTAGCCTTTCCTTAACACCTATTCTGATTTTACTACTTAAAAAATTATAAACCCAAGAAAAACAAAGTCCAAAAAGTGAAAGTCTCTGTCCTTCTTATAAAAATAAATAAATCTATAGCACCCTCTCAGAGTGTGGTACACGTAGACCTTAAATCATTAATAATCCAAGAGCTAAGAATATAGCCTTGTGGCAATTTTTTGTATCCAAAGATCATTATTCTTAATGTATACTCACCAAGAAAACTGACTATTTCCATGTTACATTCTGTCCTACATGCACTTTATTCTTATGGTAACCAGTAGGATTTCAATGCATGCTATCAAACCTCTAAAAGAATTAAGTACTGACAGAAATATATTCATATAGTTTTATGCCAAAATGCCTTTAAAATTCCGTACATGTATCCCTCTTTTTTAAAAATAAAGTTGTAAGAGAAAAAATTATAAGCTATCTATTTAAAATAGAGATTTTTCTGTAATTTTCTACATACATCTTCATAAAATCATCCTGAGAGAAAAGAAGCAGGGGGTGCTTCATTGGTTCTGCTGACACTACCAATTTAAAACCTAAAAAAATTATTTATCTGTACATTAAAAATACAATTAGGCTAGGTTGTTAACATGCTTTGAAAAATGTTATGTTATTCAAATTGAAGTGCTTCTATTGCTATAAAATGAAATAATAAAAATATATATTTCTACAGATATTTAAACATTCAATTTTAAATGGTAATCTTACATTGATTTTATTTCTTCATGAGATATATAATTCAATATTTGGCAATTGGTTTATGTAAAACTGATAGCATGAAGCTGTTCTTTCAGAATTATTATTTTAAAGTAAGAAATTAAGTAGATATTTCAGTGAGTATTTAACTTTAACAGGATGAAAACACAAAATATTAAGCCAATTTTATGTCAAGATATTAAGATAAACCTAAAATATAAACACATTTAATTTACCTTTTTATTTCTTTAACATCTAAAGAAAAACTAAAAAGCTTCATTTTCTACCCT